>NC_137046.1:29443563-29931063 GCF_032717465.1 Coenobita brevimanus
GTCCTTTGAAATTCCTCTCCCCTTTCTTCTGCCTCTCGATGAATTCTAGCTTGGTGGCCTGAGGGAGGTGCCGCCACTTCTTGGGGTTCTCAGAAGGCTTCCTAGGCATCATGAGCTGAGTAAAATGCAGTAGCAAGGGCAGAAAATGCAGCAAGAAAAAAGCACCATCCAATGTGAATTACGCGACTGAGTGGCACTGTGGCGGGAGAAATTTAAACAAAACATCACATGAAAGCAGAAGCATTTTTCATTGGTTGACATCACGATCACGTCACGATACCGGACGAAGGAGGCTACTTGATCGGAAGTTTTGATTGGCCCTCAGCGTCACGGGAACATCCAGTATGACCGTGTTGGACCAGAGGTGATCGTGCTAGAGGCGAACTCTTCGGATTTCGCCCACTTCTCAGAGCTCCGTCCGTGTTATGCTTACACACCCGTTATACAGTACTTAGATCGTATCAAATCGTATTAATTTTTTGCTCTCCGTGCTGGACGCGAATCGTGCTGGACAAACGCGTGTTGGACGCAAGGATACTGTACATATATATATACTGTATATATATATATATATATATATATATATATATATATATATATATACATACAGTAAATCCTTTCTAATTTGAAACCGAATACTGTAATTAGGAAACTGGTTAATTTGGATCTTTTTTGACCACCAGACAATTTTAATTCGGATAGAAATTCAAATTAAGTGAGACAAGTCCGAAAAGGGCTCCAGTGATAAGCGGACGTGACGAGTTTCTGTAGTGATAAGTGTAGCAATAAATGTAATTTTTAAGAACTATACACTACCTTTGGTACAGTTAAGTGTACTGTACTCTACCACTGTCTTGCAAGACTTCATTATCAGGGTTTGACACTATTTTATTTATTGTACCCCCCCTTGGGGGTAGGGTTTTTTTCAAGAATACTCTCCCAGTATCCCTGCTTGTCATAAAAGGCGACTAAAAGGGTTGACGGAGGGTTAGTGCCCCTCCCCGGAAAACAACTAAAAAAAACAAACAATAAGCCTCGGACAAGGACTCACCAAACGATGACGACTAAGGACCGGACAAAGGCCATGGTTATCGGAACGTGGAATGTAAGGGGAGCGGATGATGAGGTGAAAGAGAGAGATTGTCCAGGTGCTTGAGGGTGCGAAAGTGGATGTATGTGGAATAACTGAAACAAAATGGTGAGGAGAAAGTGTGAGAGAATGGGAGTATGGATGGGGTATATGTGCAGGAGTAGGTGAGAATGAGAGGGCAAAGGAAGGAGTATGTATAGTTGTGAGTAAAAGATGGAAGAAGAGCATAAGACAGTATGGATCAGTTGGGTCAAGGATTGTGTGGGTAAAGTTGAAAGTTGGAATACAAATGTGGGCAATTGTGTGTGTGTATGCGCCAATGCAAGATCATGCTAGAAGAGTGAGAGAAGAGTTCTGGACAAATGTAGAAGTGTGCATGGAAAAGTTTGGAAGGAATGAAAGTGTACTTGATTAAAGATATGAATGGTAAAGTTGGGAATGTGAAGGTGGATGGAATAGTTGGTGAGTGGGGTGTGCCTGCTGAGATAGATGAAAATGGGAGTGTGTTAGTGGACATTTGTGCTGGGAGGGGGTTGGTGATAGCCAATACCCTCTTCAGGCATAAAATGATCCACAGGTATACATGGCGAGTGATGAGAAGGGTGGGTGGTGAACTGAATGAAAGGAAGGCAATGATTGATTATGTGTGTGTGGATGAAAGGATGTGAAGATATGTAATGGATGCAGGAGTTTATAGAGGTTGGGCGAGTGGACTTTCTGACCAATACTTGATGGTGGCCAGAATTAAAGTTCAAGTAAGATGGAGGAATAGAAGAAGGGAACGACGAGAGGAAGGAGTAGTTGCAAGGAGAGTGGAAGGGTTACAAGAGGATGAGAAAAAGGCAGAGTATAAGAGAGAAGTGGAGGAACGATTGGGCAAATATGAATTGGAGCAGATGGGGGACGTGGAAGGTGTGTGTAGAATATTTACAGAAGAAATATGTGCAGCATGTGATGTGGTGTGTGGAAGGAAGAGAAGACGGAGGGGGGTGCAAGGACCAGTGTGGTGGACTGAAGAGGTGAGACAGGCTGTGGCACAAAAGAAGAAAGCATACAATGAATGGAAGAGAAATAGGGGCGTGGAAGAAGTTGAGAGGCGGAAGAGAGAGTTATATGTAGAAAGAAAGAGAGAGGTGAAAAGATTAGTAAGAGAGAGTAAGAAGAGAGTGGATGAGGAATTTGGAAGGAATTTGAGTGTAAAGTGGAGGGACTGTAAGAAAATGTTCTGGAAAGAGGTGAAAAGAGTAAGACAGGGTGGAAGTCAAGTTAGCAGGGGAGTGAAAGATAAAAATGGTAGATTACTAGTGGAGAAGGGAGAAAAAGTGAGTAGATGGAGAGAACACTTTAAGGAATTGTTGAACGTGGAGGATGGAAGTAATGCGAGTATAAGTGGCTGGGGAATGGCTTGGCTAGGAGAAGGAGGGAGGTGAGAAGACAGGAAGAAATCAGTAGGAGAGAAGTTGTGGAAGCAATGAAGAAAGTTAAATCGGGGAAAGCTTCAGGAAGTGATGGAGTGTGTGGTGAAATGCTGAAACATGGGGGAGAGATAGTAGTAGAATGGATGTGGAAGATGTGCAGACTGGCCTGGGAGGAAGGTAGAGTCCCGGAGGATTGGAAGTCAGGTATAATTATTCCGTTGTACAAAGGAAAAGGGGAAAAAGAAGTGTGTGGTAATCATAGGGGCATCTGTCTTCTTAGTATAATAGGAAAAGTGTATGGTAGGATACTTATTGACAGAGTTAGAGAAAGAATAGAGAAATTAGTTGGAGAAGAACAGGGAGGCTTTAGGAAGGGAAGAGGTTGTGTAGATCAGATATTCATTATTAGATCTTTAGTGGAAAAGTTTCTAGAGAAGGGAAAGAAGTTGTATGCGGCTTTCATGGATTTGGAGAAAGCATATGACAGGGTGGATAGACAAGGATTGTGGAAAGTGTTAAGAATATACGGAGTAGATGGGAAGTTGTTGAATGCTGTGAAGAGTATGTACGATGGTGCGAAGGCTGCAGTGCGTGTGGATGGTGAACTATGTGAATTTTTCTCTCGGAAAGTGGAATAACTGAAACAAAATGGAGAGGAGAAAGTGTGAGAGAATGGGAGTATGGATGGGGTATATGTGCAGGAGTAGGTGAGAATGAGAGGGCAAAGGAAGGAGTATGTATAGTTGTGAGTAAAAGATGGAAGAGGAGCATAAGGCAGTATGGATCAGTTGGATCAAGGATTGTGTGGGTAAAGTTGAAAGTTGGAATACAAATGTGGGCGATTGTGTGTGTGTATGTGCCAACGCAAGATCGTGCTAGAAGAGTGAGAGAAGAGTTCTGGACAAATGTAGAAGTGTGCATGGAAAAGTTTGGAAGGAATGAGAGAGTGTTTTTGATTGGTGATATGAATGGTAAAGTTGGGAATGTGATGGTGGATGGAACAGTTGGTGAGTGGGGTGTGCCTGCTGAGGTAGATGAGAATGGGAGTGCATTAGTGGACATTTGTGCTGGGAGGGGGTTGGTGATAGCCAATACCCTCTTCAGGCATAAAATGATCCACAGGTATACATGGCGAGTGATGAGAAGGGTGGGTGGTGAACTGAGTGAAAGGAAGGCAATGATTGATTATGTGTGTGTGGATGAAAGGATGCGAAGATGTATATTGGATGCAAGAGTTTATAAAGGTTGGGGGAGTGGACTTTCTGACCACTACTTGGTGGTGGCCAGAATTAAAGTTCAAGTAAGATGGAGGAATAGAAGAAGGGAAAGACGAGAGGAAGGAGTAGTTGCAAGGAGAGTGGAAAGGTTACAAGAGGATGAGAAAAAGGCAGAGTATAAGAGAGAAGTAGAGGAACGATTGGGCAAATATGAATTGGAGCAGATGGGGGACGTGGAAGGTGTGTGTAGAATATTTACAGAAGAAATATGTGCAGCATGTGATGTGGTGTGTGGAAGGAAGAGAAGACGGAGGGGGGTGCAAGGAACAGCATGGTGGACTGAAGAGATGGAACGGGCTGTAGCACAAAAGAAGAAAGCATACAATGAATGGATGAGAAATAGGGGTGTGGAAGAAGTTGAGAGGTGGAAGAGAGTTATATGTAGAAAGAAAGAGAGAGGTGAAAAGATTAGTAAGAGAGAGTAAGAAGAGAGTGGATGAGGAATTTGGAAGGAATTTGAGTGTAAAGTGGAGGGACTGTAAGAAAATGTTCTGGAAAGAGGTGAAAAGAGTAAGACAGGGTGGAAGTCAAGTTAGCAGGGGAGTGAAAGATAAAAATGGTAGATTACTAGTGGAGAAGGGAGAAAAAGTGAGCAGATGGAGAGAACACTTTAAGGAATTGTTGAACGTGGAGGATGGAAGTAATGCGAGTATAAGTGGCTGGGGAATGGCTGGGAGAAGGAGGGAGGTGAGAAGACAGGAAGAAATCAGTAGGATAGAAGTTGTGGAAGCAATGAAGAAAGTTAAATCAGGGAAAGCCCCAGGAAGTGATGGAGTGTGTGGTGAAATGCTGAAGCATGGGGGAGAGATAGTAGTAGAATGGATGTGGAAGATGTGCAGATTGGCCTGGGAGGAAGGTAGAGTCCCGGAGGATTGGAAGTCAGGTATAATTATTCCCTTGTACAAAGGAAAAGGGGAAAAAGAAGTGTGTGGTAATCATAGGGGCATTTGTCTTCTTAGTATAATAGGAAAAGTGTATGGTAGGATACCTATTGACAGAGTTAGGGAAAGAACAGAGAAATTAGTTGGAGAAGAACAGGGAGGCTTTAGGAAGGGAAGAGGTTGTGTAGATCAGATATTCATTCTCAGATCTTTAGTGGAAAAGTTTCTAGAGAAGGGAAAGAAGTTGTATGCGGCTTTCATGGATTTGGAGAAAGCATATGACAGGGTGGATAGACTAGGATTGTGGAAAGTGTTAAGAATATATGGAGTAGATGGGAAGTTGTTGAATGCTGTGAAGAGTATGTACGATGGTGCGAAGGCTGCAGTGCGTGTGGATGGTGAACTAAGTGAATTTTTCTCTTTGAAAGTTGGGTTGAAACAGGGATGTGTCATGTCTCCATGGTTGTTCAATCTGTACATGGATGGGGTAATAAAAGAGGTACAAGGTAGGGTAGTGGATGTTGGAGTGGCCCTGG
Source organism: Coenobita brevimanus (assembly GCF_032717465.1). NCBI lineage: Eukaryota > Metazoa > Arthropoda > Malacostraca > Decapoda > Coenobitidae > Coenobita > Coenobita brevimanus. The sequence goes on from NC_137046.1 coordinate 29,448,766, forward strand.
TGAGAGAGGATAGTGTTTGGAAACTCCCTGTACTGTTGTTTGCAGATGATACTGTGTTGTTGAGTGAAGACGAAGGGGAGCTGCAAGGCTTAGTGGATGAGTTTGAGAGAGTGTGTAAGAAACGGAATCTAAAGGTGAATGTAGGGAAGAGTAAAGTGATGGTCTTTGAGAGAGGTGAAGTCAGTGAATGTACAGCGAGGTTGGATGGTGAGGAATTGGAAAATGTGAGTACGTTTAAGTACTTGGGTAGTGTGATGAGTAAGGATGGAGGTTTGGAGGGTGAAGTGCTTGAAAGGGTACAGCAGGGAAGAAAGGTTGCTGGTTCTTTGAAAGCAGTGATAAGAAACAGGGAAGTGAGCATGGAAGTGAAAAAGTTACTACATGACAGTATTGTGATACCAACTCTAACGTACGGAAGTGAAGCTTGGACGTTGTTGGAAGGACACAAGTCAAGAGTGAGAGCAGTGGAAATGAGTTATTTAAGAGGAGCCTGTGGAGTCACATGGAGAGACAGGCTGACGAATGAGGATATAAAGGAGCATTGTGGTGTTGATGTGGATGTGATAGGAAGCGTTATGAGGAACACACTGAGGTGGTTTGGCCATGTGGAGAGGATGGAGGGTGAAAGACTGACGAAGAGAGTGTATGTGAGTGAGGTGGAGGGGGAAAGAGGGAGGGGGAGGCCGAGGATGAGATGGAGAGACGGGGTGGAGAGGTATATGAGAGAGGGGGGTGTGAGTTGGGAGCAGGGGAGTGAAATGGCGGGGGACAGGGCGACTTGGAGGCGATTTGTTTGTGGCCACCCCAAACGGGATTGAGGCGTCTGGCAATAGATAGATAGATAGATAGTTGGGTTGAAACAGGGATGTGTCATGTCTCCATGGTTGTTCAATCTGTACATGGATGGGGTAATAAAAGAGGTACAAGGTAGGGTAGTGGATGTTGGAGTGGCCCTGGTGAGAGAGGATAGTCTTTGGAAACTCCCTGTACTGTTGTTTGCAGATGATACTGTGTTGTTGAGTGAAGACAAAGGGGAGCTGCAAGGCTTGGTGGATGAGTTTCGGAGTGTGTGTAAGAAATGGAATCTAAAGGTGAATGTAGGGAAGAGTAAAGTGATGGTCTTTGAGAGAGGCGAAGTCAGTGAATGTACAGCGAGGTTGGATGGTGAGGAATTGGAAAATGTGAGTACATTTAAGTACTTGGGTAGTGTGATGAGTAGGGTTGCAGGTTTGGAGGGTGAAGTGCTTGAAAGGGTACAGCAGGGAAGAAAGGTTGCTGGTTCCTTGAAAGCAGTGATAAGAAACAGGGAAGTCAGCATGGAAGTGAAAAAGTTACTACATGACAGTATTGTGATACCAACTCTAACGTATGGAAGTGAAGCTTGGACGTTGTTGGAAGGACACAAGTCAAGAGTGAGAGCAGTGGAAATGAGTTATTTAAGAGGAGCCTGTGCAGTCACATGGAAAGAGAGGCTGACAAATGAGGATATAAAGGAGCATTGTGGTGTGGATGTGGATGTGATAGGAAGCGTTATGAGGAACACACTGAGGTGGTTTGGCCATGTGGAGAGGATGGAGGGTGAAAGACTGACGAACAGAGTGTATGTGAGTGAGGTGGAGGAGAGAAGAGGGAGGGGGAGGCCGAGGATGAGATGGAGGGATGGGGTGGAGAGGTATATGAGAGAGGGGGGTGTGAGTTGGGAGCAGGGTAGTGAAATGGTGGGGGACAGGGCGACTTGGAGGCGATTTGTTTGTGGCCACCCCAAACAGGATTGAGGCGTCTGGCAATAGATAGACAGATAGACTTTTATCTTTGACTGTACAATGCCCCTCCTAATTTTGGCACTCGTTTCAGGTCAATCTGCCATATTTAGATATCAAAACACACATTAAAAAAACACACACATACACACACACACACACACACACATTGAAAACCAAAAAACACCAAACCTATACACAAGCATATGTACAGTACCCCTTCTAATTTTGGCAGTTTTTCAGTCATTCTGCCATAACGCATTTAGACATCAAAACATACATGGGATTATCCATATTAATGCTAAACATCATGAAAACAATACATAAACAACAAAAATCCACCAAAAAAAAAAAAAACTGACGACAGTTTGAAAACCAGTTGTCTGTGACGAGAGATTGCTCTCAGGGTAAAAAAAAAAAAAAAAAAAAAAATCCCACGGCCAAATATGCCACTGGAATTTGGTTATACAGTCTTGGTACAAATGGTATACCATCATCTTCACTGGTGTTTATACTATAAGATAAGCTAATAAAAACACATAAAACTGACGGGTAAGAGTACAGAAATTCATGCAAGAATAAAGTGTTCAGGAGTAAAATTTACCTTCCTATAAATTCCCACCATCCTAGTTCAAAATAGTGCCAGAATCTTCCAAGAGTTAAACATAAGTCTATACGCAGAATTTCGTGAGCTTTCTCATGGTTAGTGGGACATTTCAATACGACCAACAGCAGTCGAATAAATCGCAAAAACCTTTGAAGACTCGCGAGTCCATGTTATCACCACAGAAGAAGGTAGGGACTGGGGGATGAGAGCTAGGCTGTGGGCAGGATTCTCCCCATTCTGTCAACAGGCGGATGGGTGCTTTTGCCATACATTTACTCGTGTCTTGTAGTCTATTAGACGCCGAGTAGCCATGTGGAAACACAACTCACCATGACCGGGGGACTTTCGACTTTCAGTAAAGAGGCGGATGGCAACTGTCACCGAACATGTACTCATGGTTTGTGGTCTGTGTTTGATGGTGGCGGCGGTTGGGAACGACTTAGCCTCTGTGGCCAAGCAATATCAGACATACGATGAGGAATGCGTACAGACGTTTTGACACCACTTGCAGGTTACAGTCATATTACTCGGGTGCTGGAAGTTCGTGGGAAGTGATAGGACGAGCACGTGATTCTGACCGTTCAGTACAGGGACAGACAAACATTTTAACTCTGGTTGTGGGTTACAGACTACTTCCCCCACATGGTTCAAGTCCAGTGGCCACGATACCAAATGTTTGGACATGTCGGCTAACTGGCTGAAGTTCTCGGCCACTTTTAGGTTCAGATAGTTGTAAGTAAATTTGGATAATGGTTTAATAAAGCCAAGGTCCAGCGTCCGGATACCGAACACATCCGGATAATGAGTGTCCAGATAACTGAGGGATCACTGTGTATGTATATCTATCAATCTATCTATCTATCTATCATCCATCTATCTATCTCTCTATCTATCTATATAACCCATTGCAGCACAGTGTCCCCAGTATTGGATACAACTGGGATTTTTCAAAACTTAATAAAATAGAGAACCCCCAGGTAGGGACCTATGAGCTTCACGACTATGAGCCAATAGGCGGAGGTCGGTACGCTTAAGACCGTCCCAGAACAGTGCCTCGCCCAGCAGCTCTGCGATCCAATGGATTAATGGCTGGCAAATCTATCAGTTTCTTTAACTCACTGGAGCACAGTGTCCCCAGTATTGGACACAAATGGGATTTCTCAAATCTTAATAAAGCAGGGAACCCCCAGGTAGGGACCTATAAGCTTTGCGACTATGAGCCGATTGGCAGAGGATGGTACGCTTAGGACCCTCCCAGAACAGTGCCTTGCCCAGCAGCTCTGGAATCCAATGGGATATATATATATATTGTTACATAGCCTATGATTTCATCATCCTTTGTGTAATTATAACGCACAGTATGCTGCATGTTTGATCACGAGCGTGTTCTGCCTCAGTCCCCCCTTCTACCGTTATAGTAGAGTAAGTCGTCCTTTCTGTTGTTCAGAGTAGGATTATCAGCTCTTTGTCCCCTATGGCTTCATTTGCGCGTCCTTCTTACAAGTTGTATCAAGCTCTGCTGGCCCCTATATAATGAGCTCAGTCTCTGCATTATTGCCACTTAGATCTACTCCTCATTTTGTTCACATCTCTGTCCTCCTCTGTACAGCTGTTATTACTGTGAGTGCTCAGGAAGTCTCCAACCATCTAGCAGCTGTGTAATTTGAGTATAACTGTTATTGCATTTTTTCTTGAACTGTGTAGCGTAAGGTGTTAATTCTTATGCCTAGTAGGGTTTTTGTAATTCATGTAAGGTTCTTGTTGTCAGCCATCATTAATAATATTTTGTATCTGTATTAATATATCTGGCATTCACTGAGTATTATCTGGTATCTCATTTTAACAGGGCTGACTTAGATAAATTTACTCATGCTAATTTCGTGTTAATAGAGGCTGTTGCAGTTAACCATATATTTAACCTGTTTTTTGCCATTACATTATCTTTATGAGTCCTGAATGTTTTGTTGTTAGTTTGAGCATTAAACTTTAACTTGTAATTTTACCTAACTCTTTTGTTTTGAACCTGGAACTTTACGGGACAGTAGTGACTCATAGTATTATCACTTAATGTGTACATTATCTTTCTCTGTTCCGTAACATAAATTTGGCGACCTCATATCAGGATATTCAGGATATTATCATAAGGATATTGCTTGATATTTTGTGACTGTGATTTATTCATGATGTCTACTATTACTACGCTTGATGAAGCCAAAGATTTTTTGTCAAATGTGCAAACAGTGTGTGATGTAGAAAACAGAACAAAGAATGAACTTAAGCTTGTTGCTCAACAATTGGGAATTGCTGTTCGCTCTCATCATTCTAAAGATCAAATTGTTGGCATGATTAATAAGAGCTTGTTTAATGTAACTCCTCCAAATGAGCAAACGCAGATTGAAATAGCTAAGTTACAGCTAGCCCTGCAGGAGGCTCGTGTTAAGGAGGCTGAATTTCAAGTAAATGCTAAGGAGGCTGAATCTCAGGCTCGGATTCAGGAGGCACAGATACAGGCTCAGGCACAAATTGAACTAGCTAGGCTTCAGGCAGACCATGAGTATCGCATGAAACAAGATGGAACTGGATCATCTAGCTCTGATGATTTTGATGTGGCTAAAAATGTTAAACTTGTCCCTCCTTTTAATGAATCTGATTTAACAAAGTATTTTCAGTTGTTTGAGAGGGTAGCTACAGGTTTTAATTGGTCAAAAAAGTATTGGCCAGTACTCCTTCAGACTGTTCTCACCGGTAAAGCTCAAGTAACTTATGCATCTTTGCCTCAGGATCAATCTGATAATTATGATGTAGTTAAGAGCTTGATTCTTAAGGCCTATGAGCTTGTTCCTGAAGCCTATAGAGTAAAATTTAGGACAACTTACAAGCAAGATAAGCAATCCCATGTTGAGTATGCAAAAATCAAAGATCTGTTAGAGCAGTGGTTAAATTCTAAGAATGTGGATTCTGATTTTGGTAAATTTAAGCAGATGATTTTGCTGGAGGACTTCAAAAGGTGTATTAGTAAAGATGTAAGCCTATATCTTGATGAGAAAAGAACAGATAATTTGTCTGATGCTGCAGTTTTAGCTGATGAATATGTTCTCACTCACAAGAGATATTCTAGAGAAAAAAGGAAAGCTGAGAGTAAGTACGTTGCATCTACTCAGAGTACAGGTAACAGGAAAGAGAATAAAGATGATGTTTCTCAGGAAGTAAATACCAGCTTCGCCTCTAGATTTCAGAAAAGTAAATGTACTTATTGTAGTAAGCTTGGTCATACTACGGAGAAATGTTTCAGAAGACAGCGTGATGTGAACAAAAAGGAGTCTTTAAATATTCAGTCAATTGGTCTAGTGTCCACCCTTGAGAGTTCCCAGAATTCTTTAACTGAGTTACTGAACCTGCTTTGAGGGGTAACTTAAATTCTCATGATGGAGCTCCTCTTTTGAGCAGTAACGTGGGTGACACTCTCAAGAGTTCATGTGCTAATTTCCTGTCTGATGGTTTTGTCAGTCCTCTGGACAGTAATGACAGGAAATCAGTTAAAATATATCGTGATACAGGTGCTTGCCAATCCCTTATGCTGACCAGTGTTCTAGGCTCTAATGTTAATTCCTCTGATGAAACTGTAATCTTACAAGGTGTAGGGAATAATTACTTCTCTGTCCCTCTGTGCAGAGTGAATTTAGAGTCTGGTTTTGTTAATGGTTCCGTTATGGTTGGGTTGGTTGAGACACTCCCAATGTCAGGTGTAACTTTCTTACTTGGAAATGATATTGGTGGAAGTCAAGTGTGTCCAGCTCCTCAGTTGTCTAGTGAGCCAGTGGCTGCGACCCAGGATTGTGATGTCCCTGATGTGTTCCCTGCATGTGCTGTCACTAGGGCTAAGTCTGAAGTTACTGGTGATTTAGAGGATAATGATGATGATGATGTTATCCTAGCTGACACTTTTCTTGCTAATTTGGACCACTCACCAGATGAGGCAGTACCCCGTAGTGTTGATAATTTGTCTCGTCAAGAGTTGGTTGAGTTGCAGGTTGCTGACCCTGAGTTGAAAGGTCTAGCTAACTCTGCTTGCAGTGAGGAAGAGTCAGCTGGTGCTTCTACTTGTTATTATATAAAGTCAGGAGTACTTATGAGGAAGTGGAGACCCCCAACAGCATCAGCCAACTGTGAATGGGAGGTTGTACATCAAGTTGTCATCCCTCGTGTTTGTAGGCAGGATATCATTAGAGTGGCTCATGATTCCAGTTTGGCAGGACACCTTGGAGTGAGGAAGACTGTGGCACGCATTTTGAAACACTTCTACTGGCCAGGTATCTTCAGGGATGTTTCCTGGTATTGTAAGTCTTGTCACACCTGTCAAGTTGTGGGGAAGTGTAATCAGACCGAAAAGGTTGCACCTCTAGTTCCCATTCCTCCTTTTGAGGCGCCTTTCACCCGTGTGTTGGTGGATATTGTGGGCCCTCTTCCTAAGACTTCTTCAGGATTTTCTTATGTGTTGACCCTGATTGATATGGCTACTCGTTATCCTGAAGCCATTCCACTTAGAAATATCTCAGCAAAGAACGTGGTTCAGGAAATGCTAGGGTTCTTCACAAAGTTTGGTCTGCCCAAGGAGGTACAGTCAGACCGGGGAAGTAATTTCATGTCAAATGTTTTCAAGCAGTCTCTGAAAGAGTTGGGCATCACCCAGATCACGTCTTCAGCTTACCATCCCCAGACCCAAGGAGCGTTGGAGAGATATCATCAAACACTCAAATCGATGCTCAAGAAATACTGTTTGGAACATCAGAAAGACTGGGATAAAGGTCTTCCATTCGTTGTGTTTGCCGCAAGAGAATCTCCAAATGAATCACTGGGCTTCTCACCTTTTGAACTACTGTTTGGCCATGAAGTAAGAGGACCCCTTAAGCTACTCAAGGAATGCTGGCTGTCGGAGGAAGATGACGTCAACCTGCTGGAGTATGTGATGAAGTTCAAAGAATGGCTGTCCACTGCTTTACAACTGGCGAGAGAGAATTTAGGAGCTGCTCAGGAGAAGATGAAGACTTGGTATGATAAGAAGTCCAGGTTACACCACTTTCAGCCAGGAGATCAGGTTTTGATTCTGCTACCGGTGCATGGGCAACCTCTTCAAGCCAAGTTTAGTGGTCCTTATTTCGTGGAGAAGAAACTCAGTGATGTCAACTATGTCATCACCACACCAGATCGTAGGAAGAATAAGCAACTTTGTCACATCAACATGCTAAAGTTATATCACAGGCGGGACGAAAATAACCCAGTCTGCACTGTAGCTGTTCCACCCGAGTCTGCAAGTGAAGTTCTCCCATGCAGCATGAGCCTGAGTGATAGTTTGGGGAAGAATCCTGATATCATGAATGATCTCCAGACTAAGCTTTCTCATCTACCTCCCGAGGAAAGGCAGGAGTTTTCGGCATTACTGCAGGAGTACCCGCAAGTGTTCCATGCCACTCCAGGAAGAACCACTGTGTTGATGCATGATGTTGATGTTGGAGACGCAAAGCCAATTAAACTGCCTCCTTACCGTGTGAACCCAGTGAAAGTTCCTCTCATCGAGAAGGAGCTTGGCTACCTGTTGGACCACAAGATGATTGAGCCCTGTCAGAGCGAGTGGAGTTCTCCTGTCACTCTAGTCCCTAAGCCAGGTGGGTCACAGCGGCTTTGCACTGACTACAGACGTGTTAATCAGATAACCAAAACAGACACTTACCCTCTCCCTCGCGTGGAAGATTGCATAGACAAGATCGGAAAGGCTAGGTACATAAGTAAGTTTGATTTGTTAAAGGGATACTGGCAAGTACCTATGACTGAACGTGCTAGGGAGATCTCATGTTTTGTAACACTAGGAAAGACTTTTGCATGTTCTGTAATGCCATATGGTATGAAGAATGCACCAGCCACATTTCAGAAGCTCATGAATGTTGTAACAGAGGGTTTGGCAGGGTGTGTTGTTTATATTGATGATGTATTAATCTTCAGCGACAACTGGAAAGATCACCTATGCCATGTCAGTAAATTTCTTGAGCGTTTGGTTCAGGCTAATCTTGTAGCTAATTTATCAAAGTGTGAGTTTGGTCAAGCTAAAGTTCAGTACCTTGGGTACGTAATTGGTGATGGACATGTTGCACCACCAGCAGCTAAGGTTCAGGTTATAAGTGATCTTCCCAGACCTAAAAGTAGGAAAGAGCTACAAAGATTTTTGGGAATGGTAGGTTATTACAGGAGATCTGTTCTTAACTTTTCAATTCTTGTATCACCACTTACAGACCTACTGAAAAAGGGAGTTAAATTTGTCTGGACCGATAACTGTGAATCCTCTTTCAACAAACTTAAAGCTATCTTATTAAGTCAGCCAGTGCTCGCTACTCCAAATTTTGCTAAGCCTTTTAAGATGGCTGTTGATGCAAGTGATACAGGAGCTGGGGCTGTTTTGCTGCAAGAGGATGATCAGGGTATTGAACACCCTGTATCTTACTACAGTAAGAAGTTCACTCCACCTCGAAAGAACTACTCAACTATTGAGAAAGAGCTTTTGGCCTTGATTTTGGGTTTACAGCATTTTTCATTTTATTTGTGTTCTGGTTTTGACCCCATAGTCATTTATACCAATCATAACCCACTGAAATTCCTTAGTAAGTTTAAAGATAAAAATCAGAGATTGACAAGATGGAGTCTACTTCTTCAGGAGTATTCATTAGACATACAACATGTCAAGGGGAAAGAAAATGTTATTGCAGATTGCTTATTTAGACTTTAGACAGATTGTTTTAGAGTAATAAGAAATTTCCTTTGTAAATTTCTTTTTCTTTGTGGGGAGGTGTTACATAGCCTATGATTTCATCATCCTTTGTGTAATTTTCACACACAGTATGCTGCATGTTTGATCACGAGCGTATTCTGCCTCAGTCCCCCCTTCTACCGTTATAGTAGAGTAAGTCGTCCTTTCTGTTGTTCAGAGTAGGACTGTCAGCTCTTTGTCCCCTATGGCTTCATTTGCGCGTCCTTCTTACAAGTTGTATCAAGCTCTGCTGGCCCCTATATAATGAGCTCAGTCTCTGCATTATTGCCACTTAGATCTACTCCTCATTTTGTTCACATCTCTGTCCTCCCCTGTACAGTTGTTATTATTGTGATGCTCAGGAAGTCTCCAACCATCTAGCAGCTGTGTAATTTGAGTATAACTGTTATTGCATTTTTTCTTGTACTGTGTAGCGTAAGGTGTTGATTCTTATGCCTAGTAGGGTTTTTGTAATTCATGTAAGGTTCTTGTTGTCAGCCATCATTAATAATATTTTGTATCTGTAATAATATATCTGGCATTCACTGAGTATTATCTGGTATCTCATTTTAACAGGGCTGACTTAGATAAATTTACTCATGCTAATTTCGTGTTAATAGAGGCTATTGCAGTTAACCATATATTTAACCTGTTTTTTTGCCATTACATTGTCCTTATGAGTCCTGAATGTTTTGTTGTTAGTTTGAGCATTAAACTTTAACTTGTAATTTTACCTAACTCTTTTGTTTTGAACCTGGAACTTTACGGGACAGTAGTGACTCTTAGTATTCTCACTTAATGTGTACATTATCTTTCTCTGTTCCGTAACAATATATATATATATATATATATATATATATACACACAGTGGAATTTCGAATTTCGACGGTTTAGAATTCGACAATTCGAATTTCGATGCATTTTGGAGTGGTCCACCTACCTCACTTTTCGATGCAAAATCACATTTTTCGACACTCTCCAGGCCTGACTCCAACCAAAACAAAGATAATATTTTTTATGCAAACCAAAATGCTAGGAGTGAAGGGAAATTATAAGCAAAAGTATGAGCCTAACTTAATATGTGACATGTGTCATGAAAAGAATGAAAATCAACATCATTAATTCAAATGTGAAGCCTATGAAGATATGGTTCCGAGACAATTCACCGTCATGTCAATTCGCGATCAGATAACTCCCCGCCAAAACATGGAAGCAGCCAAAGGAGAAATGGCAATACAGGAAAGAGCACAAATACACCAAGTATACACTTGCTGGCAGTATGGCAATACAATGCAGAACTACAGTTACTTAACCACAATTATAGTTCATAAAGTTTACAGGGGGTGTGGGCAAAAAATCATCATTTTACGTAGTTAGGTTTGGAGGCCCTGGATCCAAACTAATTTTTCCCATACAAAGTTCAGTTTAAATTTCGATTTTATTTCAGCAAATCACTTCTCTGCTAAAGTCTGCTTTCCCATGAGATACACCGCGCTGCCTCACACCACCAGTTGCTGTGTTGTTTTCACACCGACCACACGCATACTCCGACTTGGGAATCAAGATTTGGCTGCCTTCTTCCCGTTATCCATTTAGAAGCGGAAAGGCTTTGCCACAGCCTGTCATCCGTTTAGGAGCAGGTTGCCTCGTCACCCGTGATCTGTGTAGGAGCGGGTAAGTGCCCATTTTGGTGCACTTGGGAGAGTTTACGACTCTCAGACTGAGTCGGCTGTACCACCACTGCCAGCCTGCTGCCGCCATGTCTGATGTCCCGGAAGGATCTCTCAGCAAACAGTTATCAGGCACAGAGGACAAGTCCAGCCATGGAAGGCATGGGAGCAAGGGTTCATCGCATAGAAAGGATCTGTCCAGGTCCAGGAGCCGCTCTTCCCAACAGGAATGTTCTAGACAGGTACATAAGCATACCCGGGGTCACGGCTCAGATAGTGAAGGTGAGTGTGATCCTCCACCCACTCATCCTTTAACCTCTACTTCACGGGATGAGGTTAATTCTCCACCCTGGGCCATGGTGATGGAAGCTTTGGCTGAGGTACGGAGTGATGTGAAGAAATTGAAGGAGAAGAGAAGCTTGGCTACAGGCGGCGCCATTAACGTCAGCACTGACTGTGACTTTGGGGAGAATGCTAACAGCCAACCCACAGAGGTGATTGATTCCGACTCAATCACTGGTTTTTCCGGTTTTCAATCGGTTCAGCGTCATGATTCTAGTGGTGACAGTGACACTCAGGGTGAAGTGTTCACTGGTAGTGTCCTCCTGCAGTGCGCCAAGACTTACGGTCCTGTTGAAGATGTATCTGTTGAGGTTGACAAGCATGTTGCCGACATGGTGAATCATGTGTTTGATTACGGCATGCGGGAGGAGGAATACAAAGAAATTTTGGTTGACGACATTACCAAGAGACCGAGCAACTGTCATGCTCTAGCCCCGGTTGAATGTAACACACAAGTTTTGGATGCGCTGAAAACCGATGCCAAAAAGGCTGATTTTCATATGAAAGAAGTTAGTAAGGACATTATAAAAGCTGCCACAATAATCACCAAGTCACTCACGGTGCTGGACAAAGTCGCCCAAGAAGGACAACCAGATGTTGCCCATGAAGTCGGCATGCTTAATGGCGCGCTAGCATTACTGGGAAATGCTAACCACAAGAACAACTTGACGCACGAGATCAATCAGAAATATGCTCACTTATGCTCAGATAAGGTGCCAATGACTTGGCTCTTGTTCGGTGATGATGTTTCTCAATTTGCCAAGCACATCGAGGAGTCGGAGAAATTGAAAAACAAGATCACACCAAAGAAACCATTTCAAACATGGAAATTCGGTGCAGGAAAAGTCAGAGGCTCCTCTGGAAAAACCCCCTACAGAGGATTTTCGTGCAGGTTCCACCCCTATGGACAGCGGACATATGGACACAGGAGTGACCACTGGCAATCCTTCTCACGGAAGGGTTCGGAGGCGAAAAACTCCAGAGGGCGGGGACAAAGCAATCCCCGGCAATAACTGAAGTGAGTCATAAATTTGAAGCCGGCAGGCTTCAATATTTTGTGCATGAGTGGCATAAAATAACCAATGATCCTCATTTTTTGGATATTGTTACACATTGCCATCTTGACATTAATGTTCATGATATCAGTCACTTATTTTCTGAAGGAAATGAATATGTTTTTAGTGAGGAGGAAAAGGTCATTATTTGTCAGGAAATTGAAAAGCTGTTAGATCTTAAAGTTATCAAGGAAACACACAGACAAGAAGAACAAATTATATCCCCAGTTTTTCTGCGGGGGAAAAAGGATGGAAGTTTTAGAATGATCCTTAACCTGGAAAAACTAAATAAGCACATTAATTATAAGCATTTCAAAACGGAAAACTTCGAACAGGCAATTCGGCTTATTAACCCCTTAACCGCGGGGCATCACTTTCGTGACGCTTGGGAGCAAGGGATCATACCGCGGGGCGTCACTTTTGTGATTCTGTGTTATTTTGAATTCACCCGGGCTTCCAAGTGGGGGCATGTATCATCTATCAGTACTGCCAATGTCCAACACTAGGCAACACTCCTAATCTCATCTGTACTCCCATCCATTGTTGACAATTTAGCCATTTCTCCCCGTTCTTGACTCCCCTCCCTACCCCCCCTCCATTACCCTATCCTCTCGCCTGCCCGGCCGTGCTACGCTAAGTAAATCTTCCCTGGAATTTTTCACTGATTTCATCCATTGAAATAAGCCCTATGCCCTATTCTTATACCAAATAATATATACAAGAAAGAAATAAGGTAAGTGAGAGTGCCATACACCTGGAATTGGCTAATTATCACCTGACAACACCTCATGTGCACTCGTTCACTAATTTTCGCTGTTTTTTTCCCCTTGAAATATGCCGTATAATCTATTTTCGTAATAAATATACATATAAGGAGGGAAGGGAGAAGCCTAAGTGATATTTACATTCACCTGGAACTACCTAATTTATAATGTATTGTCTAGATTTCCTGCCAATCATTTCAGTGCTATACGTAGCTGTTTCAAGAGCTAACATTGGTAGTACTGAATATCCCCTAAGTAGGCCTCCACCCAGCCCTCCCTTATCAGTTTACTCTCATCTTCCGAAGTGGAGGTACGTCTGTTTCGTCTTGCTGACTTCAGGGACTTTTTCACCCCCATGCAAAGGGCCCTGTGACCTTTACCCCCTACTAAACCTCATGTGGAAAGAGGTAAAGGGCTGACAATTGATAAAAGAGTGACTACGATCTTTCTATTGAGTAAAACAGTGCAAGTGGAATTGTAAATAATGTGTAAATAATGTGTAAACAGCAAGTGAAAGTAATGAATGTAAATATACGTGAACAATGGAAAATAGTTTTATAAGTTACTTCAAGTGACAGTGCATAACACAGTGTAAATAAAATAGAAATGTAAATAACGTAAATAAAATAGAGAACGTAAATAGAAATGTAAATGCGTCGTATTATAAGAATACGAGTATATACCCTAGGAGTAATGAAAGTGAAAGTTTCACTCTAGCATGTCTGAATACTATGAGTTATGAGAGTGAAGATGAAAGTGACATTCACTCTCAATGCTACTATACAGGACGAGAAAGTGAATGCTACGTATTTTACTGAAAGAAATTGAATTCCTACAGTGACAATAAACTAATACTACTAAAGGAAACTTATGGATAAAGACTGTAGATATATATAAGTGTTATATAGTAATAGAAATATAAAGTGTGAGGGGTTTCATGAATAATAAATGACAGAGTACCAAGAGCGAACTAGTGCAAGTGCGACGGTCAGACGCGCTCATAATTTTCATTGCTTTCACAGTGGGTTTTTTTTTGGAGTATGGATCCCAAACTACTTGAAAATCATAGAGTAGTGTTTATATCTGGCTGTGGTAATCATATTACGGGTTGTCGGGAAGTGTAAAGTGGAGACTTCGTTACCCAACTTCAGAGGTCTCCACAAGTCCTACGGTAACTGAAGAAGGCTCAACAAACATTCCAGGAGAAAGCTGAAGGTATGTGCCATAAGCATATATAATTTTAATATTCTAGGACTAATAACTGATTTTTGGCAAATATTTTTTGAGAGTCTGTCGGAGCCCGAATAACCCCGCGGCACACGCAAAACATCGGTAAACATGCCCGCGGTGTAGGGGTTAACAAAGGTGATTACATGGCCTCAGTCGATCTTAGGCATGCATACTATTCTGTAAATATAGCTGAAGAGCAACAAAAATTTCTTTCCTTTAAATGGCAAGGAAAAATCTATCAGTTCACCTGTCTTCCTAATGGGGTTGCAGAAGGGCCATGTCTATTCACCAAACTAATGAAACCCATTTTTGCTACACTGAGAGAGATAGGACATACCATCACCAGTTTCATTGACGATACACTTATATCACACAGCTCATTGGAAGGATGCTATGAGAGCATTCATTCAACAGTAGAGATTCTAAGGAAAATGGGATTTTGTATTAATGCTGACAAATCTGTCCTAGTACCTACAAAATGTTTGGAATATTTGGGGAACGTCATTGATTCAGAGACATTGACAGTTACATTACCTGAACGGAGGAAAGAGAAAATAGTTCAAAGCTGCAAACAATTATTTCATAGTAATAGAGACAAAATCAGGAATGTGGCCAAAGTAATTGGGCTTTTGGTCGTTGAAATTCCAGCAGTAGAAATGGGGAAACTGCATTATAGAAAGTTGGAAACTGCTAAAATTTCAGCACTGGAGAAAGAAAAAGGTAACTTTGGCAAATGGATGGCTATCACATATGACATGAAAACAGATATGATTTGGTGGATAAATCTCATTGCAGTGCAAGACAGAAAAATTTTTAGGACGGGTACGGAAATAGACCTGTACACTGATGCATCAAATTTAGGTTAGGGTGGTTACCTAAATCATCAACAAATTAATGGAAGATGGTCAATAAAAGAAAAAGAATTGCACATCAATTCTAAAGAACTCAAAGCCATCTTACTGGCAGTGAAATCATTTGCACATCAGATCAGTGGGAAACACATTAAGGTATTTTGTGATAACACAACAGCGGTAAAGTATGTCAATGAAATGGGTGGCACAAAATCCGCAACATGTAATGACACCTGCCTCGAAATTTGGGAATGGTGTGCAGAAAATGATGCCTGGATTACATGCTCTCATATACCAGGTAAAGTTAATCTCATGGCAGATGCTGCATCTCGAAAGTTTAATGACAGACATGAATGGAAATTGAACGAGGACATTTTTAGGGAACTTTGCGAAATCTTTGGAGTCCCAAGCATTGATCTATTTGCATCCAGACTAAATAAACAGGTACCTCGTTTTTGTTCTTGGAAACCCGACCCAGAAGCCGAACACTTTGATGCCTTCTCAATAAGTTGGTCACAGTTTGACCTAATCTACATTTTTCCCTTTTGCTCTGATTGCCAGGTGCCTTCAGAAATGCGAGCAGAGATGGCAAGGGGGTGGTTGATTGTGCCACTGTGGACGTCCCAACCATGGATGGGGACCCTACTCAGAATGCTCATCAAAGAACCACGGCTAATAATGAGAAGGAAGAATGTATTGCAACAGCCGTCAGCAGCAGAGGAACACCTCTTCATGAAACACACCAGGTTAATGGCATGTCTATTGTCCGGCAACAACTGCGAGAATGAGGCATATCTGCAGCGGGTACGGACATTATCATGGCCTCCTGGAGATCAGGAACTGAGAAACAGTATCAACCACATGTCAATAAGTGGATACAATTTTGTGATAGACGGCACATCAATCCCCTTAATCCCGCTGTAACGGATATTGTAAATTTCCTGTCCGACACCTTCCACAGAGGTGTGGGCTATGACTCTGAAAACACGGCAAGGGGAGCTCTCTCCTCACTAGGTATAGTTGTGGATGGTTGCAAAGCAGGAAACCACCCTCTTGTCAACAGGCTCCTGAGAGGGGTATTCAACTTGAGACTGTCAAAACCCAGGTATGCAGAGACCTGGGACGTCCAGCTGGTGCTCCAGAAACTGAGAACTATGGAACCGTTGTGCAGTCTTCCCCTAAAAGAACTAACACTAAAATTAGTGATGCTAATGGCACTCACGCAAGCAGCCAGGGTGCAAACATTACATTTGTTAATGCTAAAAAACATTAGAATTGGCAAGGATTCTGTTTGTGTTTGGTTAGGGGGAAAACATTAAACAATGTAGGCCAAAATTCAATGTGCAGTTTGTGGAGTTTAAAGCTTACGCTAAAGATAGAAGACTATGTGTCTATGAAACACTGAAAATGTACATTGAAAAGACTGAACACTTAAGAAATGATGTGGATCAAGAGAACGGGAACTTACTCATTAGTGTTATAAAGCCACACAAAAATGTAACAAAAGACACTTGCGAGATGGATTAGGATAATGCTTAATATGTCAGGAGTAGACACAGGAAAGTACTCAGCTGGCAGTGTTCGGCCAGCTGCAGCTTCAAAGGCCAAGACCATGGCTGTGCCGATAACACACATCATGGCAAAGGCTGGGTGGTCAAGGGAGACCACCTTTGCCAAGCATTATGATAAGGAGATAGTTCAGGAGCTTGACACATTCCAAGAAGCTGTACTAGAATAGTGTGTAAGTATTTATTGTGATAAGAAAGTCATCATTCTTTTGGCAAGCTACTAAAATTTGTAAATTTCTTATAATACAGCGGTTTTT
This sequence comes from Coenobita brevimanus, assembly GCF_032717465.1. Lineage (NCBI taxonomy): Eukaryota > Metazoa > Arthropoda > Malacostraca > Decapoda > Coenobitidae > Coenobita > Coenobita brevimanus. Next base: position 29,465,666 of record NC_137046.1, read on the forward strand.
GGCTCATGGTTGTTTTATTTCACCAAATCCACACTTATAAAACTTCAAAATGTCAAAGTACAACACCCACATGGCTTCAAAACCTCATGGGAAAGCGGACTCTAGCAGAGAAGTGATTTGCTGAAATAAAATTGATGAAGTAGGAGACTTACCGCAGGTCAGTTGAAATGTGCTTCAAATTTTATGAAGCAAATCACCTCTGCTAGAAGGGAGCTTTCACATGCTCCCCACTCCCTCCCTGCGCTATGCAGCATCACATGGATAAAACAGTGTAAACGGTAGGAAATGATAAACTACTTGTCATGTGGGTGATCGTACACTTTAAAGTCTGGTGGTGTGAGGCAGCGCGGTGTATCTCATGTGAAAGCTCCCTTCTAGCAGAGGTGATTTGCTTCATAAAATTCGAAGCACATTTCAACTGACCTGCGGGAAGTCTCACGTACTTCATCAATTATATTTGAATTTTGCGGTGATTTTTAGGCACCCATGCCCATCAAAATTCAAAATTCCACTGTATGTATATATAAATATCATCATCACCATCATCAACCAGACCTCCTTTCCCACCCTAGGGCAGGATGAGCAGTAACAATGTCCAGACAGCCCAAATCTGCCCAATCCAATGGGCAACACTTCCATTCACTCATCATTCAAGCCCCAGGAATCCTGGCTCTATCTCATATGTCAAAAACATTCACCACGTTCTGTAGCTTCAAGAAAACATATCCGATAGAGTCAAGTCAAACACTGTCACCTTAAAAAGGGGTGCCAAATCCCTGATCATGCACTTCTCCTCACAATATTCATCCAGCCAGCTCAATCTCCTGTCAGTTCCCTAGCCTCAACGACTTCCATGAACCTCTCTTCCTCACACACTCATCCACCATATCCCTCCAATTTCTCCTTGGCCTACTTCACCTCCTCCCTCCATTAAATTCACTCATATACCTTTTTCACCACTCTACTGTTATCTGTTCCCTCCACATGGCCAAATCATACCAGTACACTCTCTTCAATTCTGGTCTCCACAGACTTCCTCATTCCACATTTTTCATGATTCACATTATTTTGTATCCTGTTCACTCTGTATATCACATACTTTCCTCAGCAGTCCCATCTCCAATGCTATCACTCTTGAGTTTTCATTTTCATGCCACACCATAGTTTCACATCCGTATGTTAAGGCTGGCACTAACACTCCTTCATGTAAGCCTTGGGCAGCTGCAACACTCATGCATCTGTTTCTTATCAAAGTCTTCATTGCACCATCTACTTTCCTTCCTTGTGTCACTCTACTTTCCACTTCTTCTGTGCATTTTCCTCTCTTTTCAATCACTGTACCCAGGTATATGAACTCTCTCACCAATTCCAGCCTCTCTCCATTCACTCGAACATTGCACTGGGAGTCACCTTCTCTCTCAATAACCATCATTTTACTCTTTCCTACACTTACTCTCAAGGCACAACGATCACAGACATCAGCAAAACGCTGCACTAGTCTACCAAGTTCTTGTCCAGTATTTGCAAGTAGTACTGCATCATCAGCATATAAGTTTGAGATTCCATCCATCATCATTTATTACCAATGCCATACCCCTCTCCATTACTCATGTTTTTACTTCTCTCATCACCCCCATCCATATATACAGTATACTGAACAACCACGGGGACATTACACAACCTTGTCGTGTGCCCACACCAATTGTGAACCATTCACTTAGATGCCCATTAATCCCAATAATCCCTACACATGCTTCACTACCATCATGAAAACTCCTGATGGCACCTAGCAGCTTACCATCTACACCGTACATGCGCAGAACATTCCACAATCCTTCTCTGTCCACTTTGTTGTATGCTTTTTCCAGATCCATGAATGCCATAAACACCTTATGGTCCTTCTCACATGTCTTCTCTGCTATCTGTCTTACTGCAAATATTTGATCCACACATCCTCTACCATTCCTAAAGACACCTTGTTCATCAATCACAAGGACTTCTCTTACTTTATAATAATTCTTCCACATACCTTCCCTACCACACTCAATAAACGATAATTCTTGCACTCACTTGGCTCACCTTTATTTTTGTACAAGGGTCCAATCACAACCTTCTTCCACTCTGCTGGGACAGTTTCAATCATCCATGCCTTCTTACACATCTCCAACAAACACTTCATTCCGCTCTCTCCACTACACTTATTCATCTCTGCATACACCTCATCAACCCCAGCTGTTTTCCCATTTTTCAGCCGCTTCACAGTGCTCTTCACCTGTGCAGGTGTCAAATCTCCTGGTACTGCATTCCTTCTCTGCACACTCCCAAAACCAATCATGTTTACAGCTGCTCTGCTCTCTCTATTCCCATTCATCAGGCTTTCAAAATATTCTTCCATCTGGTCCTTACTTCATTCCCATGGGTTAATAATCTACCACCTATATCCTTCAAACCATCACATTTCTTTCCATTTCCACTTCCACATTTCCACACCTCTTTCCAGAATAACTTCCTATTTTCAGAGTAGTTTGCATTCATTTTCTTCCTAGATCATCATTTACCTCTTCTTTTTCCTCTTCACTAGTCTCTTTATGTGCTTCTTTCTCTCAATATATTTAGTTCTTATTTCAAATGAACCCCTGTCCTGTAACCACACTAGCCACTTCTTCCACTTTTCCTTCACTGATCTTTTAACCTCATCCCACCATGCTGTATCTTTCTTCTTTGTTGTTACTCTTGCCACATCACACACTGCTTTAGCATTCCTACCTAAGCAATCCCTATATGCATTCCACAGGCTGTCCAGATCCATTTCATTCCAATTCACTGATTCTAACTCATCCCCTATTTTGGTCCTGTATTCATCTGCCATTTCTTTGATCCTCAGCTTCTCGGCTTCAGTCTTTCTCCCTGACTGCTCCTCTCTCTCCTGGTTCACCTCACTCCTCTCAGCTTGATCTTGCATACCACAACAATATGATCTGACAGACATCCACATCATCCTCTCATGGCCCTCTTATCAGCAACCATTCCCATCATCGACCTCTCTACCAGCATGTAATCAATCAGGCTCCTTTCAACGCGATCCTCGTTCCCTCTATACCATGTAAATTTATGTGCATCTTTGTGTTTGAAATACGAGTTACAAATGCACAACCACCTTCCCTGACATGCATTCTTCAGTCGCTTCACACTATCATTTTCTCCTGGTACTCCATTACAACTCATTATGTTATCCTCAGGACCAGTGACTACTCTTCCATTCATATTGCCCATTATGATCACTTTATAGCTCCTGGGCATTTCTTCCACTGCTTCATCCAGCTCATCCCAAAACCTATCTTTCTCTCACTCCTGTCCTCACACTCTGCATATGCTACAATTACTGCCACTTTCACCTTCTCAGACTTGAACCTCAGATACATACACCTCGAGCTGACACATTTGTAATCCCTCATTCCACTCTGCCACACCTCATTCATCAACAAAGCAACTCCTTCCTTGCGACTTCCTTGCCCATTCATGCTCGATCTTACACATTTCACACCCTCGCACTCCTCCACTTCACACCCTTTCACCTGTTTCACACAATGCCAACACGGCCTATCTCGCACTCTTGAACATATTCACCACTTCCACTCTCTTGCTCTCCTCATTCACGCCTCTCACATTCTACATGGCCATGCGAATCTGCCTATCTGGTTGGGGCCCTGGGAAGGTATTGGGCCCTCCGAGGCTCTCTGAAACATTTGCCATTATTAAGTGATTTTAGATAGGGGAATCTGGGGGACACTTAACCCGGCCAAAAACCCCGGTTATATGGTTACCACCCAGCGTAGTAAATGGTTTCCTGGATACAGAAAACCATTTGGCTTGTCACTCAGTGTAGTGGCCTTAAAGCATCCCTTTACTGAGTGAGTGGATGATGGGCATCCCCATTCACCACTGAAATATGAAAAAAAAATCATTAGTCAGGTGTGCCAATGCTTCATCCATTCATGACTGCTGAAAGGCTGTTATGACTTATGCTGTGAAAGATGTATGAGACAGTGAGAACCATCAATTTATGGCTGGACTGGGCAAGATATACAACTCGGAAGTCAATGATGAAGAGGAGCAAGACAGCAGGTGGAGAAAGAACCACATGGAACACCACAACTGATAGCTTTAGAGATATAACAGTGGCCATCTACAACTGCAGCCACAGTACAATCAGAGTGGAAACTTGTTATCATGGCACAGAAAGTGGGATAGAAACCTTAGGAGGCCAGCCTAGAAACTATATAATTGTGCCAGACCTGAATTTAACAGTAACTGTGGTAATATGGGAGTACTCTAACAGAACATCTTATTACATAACTGGAGGATGGCATAATGAGCTCTTCTTATTCAGAAATATTCTACACATAAAACTGCAATTGTATAGAAAAGCTGAATGGGAAGATTCTGAAAACTTTACATCTCAAAGGCTTAACATGATCTGAACTAACCTTACAGATGTCCGGTTCAGTGGCTACAAGATTGAGAAACCGTGTCATGGCCACCTTGCCATCCAGTAGACCTTCATCCATGTTCATATCCAGTATCTGTGCACCATTTTCCACCTGTGAATATAGGACTCAATGACCTATCTGTCCATATTATAAAAAAAAAAAAAAATCTGCATGTACTGATAATGTATCTGCCAACAGTCACTATGGTAACCTTTATTCTTATTTCAAGTGGGTATGAAGCCACTCACCATCCACTCACTCGATGTAGTGCTGCTCTTGGATGCCTGCCCTTTCCTCTCTTCTTTCATTCCTTCTTCTTCTGTCTTCCTTTCTCTCATTCTTTCCTCTTCCTTCTATCTATAGGTGTCTCTACACTTAGTGACAAGCCAAATTGTTTCCCGTACACCACAAAACCATCTGCCATGCTGGATGGTAACCATATAACCAAATTATGGCGCCTTGTGGTTTAGTGGGAAATTAATGCACTCCAATCAGACTGAGCCAGTGTAGGTTTATATCCATGGGGTGGTTAGGATCTGTTGCTCACATAATGCCACTCAGAGATCAGTTAAGGCTGGTCACTTGATGTCAAGACCAACTTGCCTAGCCCCCGGCTCCTCATGGGGCAACACTGGATCAGATGATGAATGAATGAATGAATGAATGAATGAAACCTAAGGATATCTGGCTACTTTGGTCAGAATATTCCCAGTGGTGTTTTGTTCACATAAACAATGAAGCTGAAGATTTTCCTTCATGACTAAATGAGCAGAGTATACTCAGTGTGGTGCATGTAGCCATCTTGGCTACTTTATAGCGACAGAAAGGCATTTCTTTTGCATTTGTACCTTCTGACAGTTCTGAATATCAAAAGACTAGATTTAATCTGCTTGGTGACTATCACATGCCAATAAATCCAAGATGATTATTTTCTGGATACTGCAGCATACTTAACCATGGAAGTCAATAGGCAGAGCGAAGTTCACACACTTACTGCATATGTCAAGTTTCATAACAAAAGGTGGATTGGTAATCAAGATTCAACTCCCTCTGTATATGTGTGTGTGTATGTGTGTGTGTGTGTGTGTGTGTGTGTGTGTGTGTGTGTGTGTGTGTGTGTGTGTGTGTGTGTGTTGTACCTATGGTAGGACAAATCTAAACTGGCGGCTAGGGTGGGGCACGAAGCTCTGTACAGTGTTGCCAAGTTTTCCATACGCGCGTTGCCCCCCCCCCCTCTCTCTCTCTCCTGGGGGAGATGTGCGTCACCCTGGGGACTTTTGTTTCTTTTATGAGTGACTTATAAACTTATGCTTTCATTTCTTTATTTTTTTATTAAACCTAATTATATTTAAAAATATTATTGTTTTACATTTGTCGCCAGATGACCTCACTGGTGCAGCGCCATGATTTTTCATTCAATCACTCTCTCCCTCCTTCCTTCCCTCCCTTTCTCCATCCCTCAACACCTCCCCTGGCCTGCCTCCCCCCCCCTTTCTCTCTCTCTCTCTATCTCTATCTCTCTCTCTCTCTCTCTCATCTATGGTGTTTTAGGATACATTCTGGTTATTTTCTTTTACATTATATTGTACATATTGTAAATTTGACTTCATTTCCACACCACCCAGGAGGTAAGAACACAAAGTGACACGAGGAGGCTCTGGCCGGGTTAGCCTGGGTCTGTGTGAGTATTGCCGCTCACAAGGGTTCAATGTATTATTTTTTCTTTCACTAAGAAATTGGCATATTTTTACTTATATTCCTGCACATTATCTTATAATCATAATTGTGACATTATTACCCACCCCAGAAATACGGTAAAAGCCAATAAAAGTGACTACATTTTTCTTTAGCAACGTTGTAAAATATTTATGCCACGTTTCTGTATTGCCGTATAAATATTTCATGCATAATAAGTTTACTGTTCTATTATATTTTATAATACACACATTAACAGTGTATTCATATGTGTTTATCTTATTTGTGATGCCTTTTACATATATAACAGCCATTTCACATCGCGGGTTTGGGAAATATAGCAACACTGTACAGAGGGTCGCGCCACACCCTAGCCGCCAGTTTAGATTTGTACCACCATAGTTGTATTTATCTAGTATCAATATACTGGATCTGAGCTATGCTTACACTATCCTGTCACCATATCTATGACCATCCAATCAATTTTTGAGCACACACTGTTCCAAATATCAATGCTTCTATTAACCCACCCAGTCCCGCTGACGTACAGCCGACAGCAGAAGTTCGTCCCTCTTAGCGTGCGTGATACGAGCCTGTTGATCTGGTAACACTGTATGAGATAGAGTTGTCAGGTACGCTTTAAATGGCTAATATTAAAGAAATGTGTTCGGAGATAAGAACACATTCCCTAATGATAATATTAATTTGTAGCAGGTGGGATAATGTTATTGTGAAATGTTTGACATTGGTGTATGAAGATTCTTCGTTACGGACACAGACGCCTAGGATTACTTGGACTGGACTGATGTTGCCAGCAAGTATTATATGAAATATTATAGAACGATTGCAGTCTTAAAGGTGAGGTTGCAAGAAAACACTAATTACGATGTCAGTTACACACTAAACAAACACAGAAACTGACAGTCCGTGTTTCGCCAGTATGCGGTTTAGTTTTACAAGTTAAATCACTTCCTTTTCCGACCTCTCTCCCCACCCGTCTCTTCTCTTCCTAGTCATGCTCTGCCATCATCCACGTTTTATCGTTAATGCTGAATACCGTATGTCTGTAGATAAACTGTGAGAAACAATATAAAAGTGTCAAATGAGCTTCATTTCCTCCTCCATCGCTTGAAATGTTATCCATGACTTGAATATAAATGTTAGTAACATGAATAAATCATCACTGTGGTGGTTAGGAGACATTACTCGTCACATTATATAACATTTATATAACCATCGTTAATACAGTGCTCCAAATACACTCCCTCTCCACCCCCTTGCCGTCTCCTCCCCTCCCCCTTCCACTGTCTCCATCACTTCTCCCCCCTCCCTTCCCCCCCTCTACCAGTACCCCTTGTTTCTCTCCCTCAACACCCCCAACCCTTCCCAACGATTTCATGTAACTGACTCTGCTTCTGTTTACCTCCCTGACTAGATCGGTTCTTCCTAATTTGAATACAGTTATTACCATTTACAGGACTTTGAGTCTTAATTGTAATGACATTATAAACACAATACTCGTGCATGTTATATTGCCAACTGTATTACACACAAGTAACCAAATTACTTACATAACAATAATATGTCCATCGTAACTATCAGTGTTCAATACCATCCCCCCCTTGTGGATTCCTTCCCTCCTCGCCTCCTTCCCGCTTTCTGTATCCCTCACTCCTCCCTTCACATTATAACATATTTATCTGTGTCCCAGCTTGTAATATATGTAATCCCTTCCCTCACCCAAAGTATTCCTGCTTCCATAATCCCCTCCCCCCCCACACATTGTGTTCCGCACTAAAGTGAGACCTATGAGATACGTCTACTTATCTATAATTTAAAACAATATGCCATCGACATACTTTGATCTGAACTCTCTCAACGCATGATCTTACAAGGTCAGAGAATGCAGTCAGCAAGATTATCCCTATCATTCCATTCCCATTGCTGCATTGCATGGTTAGAACAAAAGGTAACGGCATGGCTGTCCATCAGCGCCCTGAACATCAGTTCTGCAACTGCCGAAATTATCGATACAGGAGTGACAAGGACTCGGATGGATAGGAAGCGAACCTTTACCATAATTAACCCTTACACCGCGACAATCTCATACTTCCACTTACAGCTGCCTGCTGTCCGGGCTCATGACAAGCATATTCCGATAAGGGCTTAATCTACTCATCCAGAGGGGTATAATCCCCCTTCATCGTATATTACGATGATTATGGTAGCCAAATGTATGAGGATACAGCTTTTGTGACTATCATCTATTTTGCTATATTTAATCGTAACTGAAGATCTACAAATTATCACCAAGAATACTGACAGTACTTTTAAGAAAATATTTTCTTTGGTGAAAAGAAGGACGTTTGTGCTTCATATTTTATGTATGTTGGGATTTATAAAATAAGTGTAAGCAAGATATTAATGGCTAGAGGAGGAGAAATAAAATGATCATTAAACTGAGGCACTGACTGCCGTCCTTTGAACAGTTAATGCCTCTTGACCGCCATTGTCACGGTCATTATAATATTACACATTAGGATACTATACAAAAACATGACCCAAACATCGTTATGTTGTTCGATTCCCGAGACAAAAATGAAAAAGGGAGAGAAAAAGACATTTGAAATGACAAGGGAGAGAAGTTGGGCAGGGTCAATACAATAACACGGTGGGGAGGGATTCGGAGTGTTGCAGGCTAGAAACAAAGGTTACTGGAAATGGGGGCGGAGGGAGGGGGGAGAAGTGATGGAAACAGTGGAAGGGGGAGGGGAGGAGATGGCGAGGGGGTGGAGAGGGAGTGTATTTTGGGCACTGTAAGAACGATAGTTAGGTAAGTGTTACATAAATGATGACGAGAAATGTCTCCTAACCACCACAGTGACTATTTATTCATGTTACTAACATTTATATTCAAGTCACTGATAACAATTCAAGCGATGGAGGAAAAGAAGCTCACTGACACTTTTATATTATTTCCCACAGTTTACCTACAGACATACGATTTTCAACATTAACGATAAAACGTGGATGATGGCAAAGCATGACTTGGAAGAGGAGAGACGGGTGGGGAGAGAGGTCGGAAAGGGAAGTGACTTAACTTATAAAACAAAATCGCATACTGGCGAAACACGAACTGGCAGTTTCTGTGTTTGTTTAGTGTGTAACTGACATCGTAATTAGTGTTTTCTTGCAACCTCACCTTTAAGACTGCAATCGTTCTATAATATTTCATATAATACTTGCTGGCAACATCAGTCCAGTCCAAGTAATCCTAGGCGTCTGTGTCCGTAACGAAGAATCTTCATACACCAATGTCAAACATTTCACAATAACTTTATTATCCCACCTGCTGCAAATTAATATTATCATTAGAGAATGTGTTCTTATCTCCGAACACATTTCTTTAATATTAGCCATTTAAAGCGTACCTGACAACTCTATCTCATACAGTGTTACCAGATCAACAGGCTCGTATCACGCATGCTAAGAGGGACGAACTTCTGCTGTCGGCTGTACATATGCACCCAAACGTTTTGTCACTGTGACTCCCGTTGGCATTTATAAACACGCTGCAATTACAAGGTCTGTCATTTGCACATTTTTCAAAGTTTGCAGGTGTTTCTAGTACGTATAAGCAGGACACCTTCCTCTACCTGAGGCCAGGCAGGGACAATGCCTTACCCCACGTGACCTCCCTCCCCCCTACACGCCATTGTCTCGGCAACTCACCAGTTACCAGTGACCTGGCCAGTAAAGACATAGCATGCAACGGTATGAAATTCAAGGTGAGAGTGATTCCCCAATCGATGACAATGTGGAGGACAAAGTTTACGTGGCATTAGAGGATGAAACGTGCAGAAGTGATGAGCAGGTAACATCGCCAAAGAAGGTGAGGTATGTTGATGTGTTCGGTGAGTGAAACAACGCTTATATCACCTATATTACCGTTTGAAAACCAATATACTCTTGTACTACATATAAATTCGTACGAAATAAAAAAATATCTACCTACTCTGAGTGGTTTGGAATAGTTACCAATCCCACAGAAAACGTCTTCTCTGAAGCCTAGCTCAAGAGAACAAGGTACCAGGTGTGGGGAGGGTCACTGTATCGGGCATTTCTAAGCTCAGGTGAGCACTTTCTCTCTGAATTTTTGATGTTTCTCATAAAAAGTGGAGGTTTTAGCTCCCCCCCCCCCCAAAAAAAAAAAAAAAAAAAATCTGCTGGGATTGGGGGAGCTCACTGGTGAAAAATCTGCTGGGATGCAGTGGGTTAAGGAACTAAAACTTCTTTTTTTTTACATCATACAGACATCTACTTATCTCTTATTTTCATATCCTCTTGCCCTTCCACTGTTTTTCACAAACAGATCCTCTCTACCTACTTTTTCTAGTCCTTATACTTCATTACATATCATACTTTAGTGTAGTGGTACTCTATTTTTAGGGTAGCTCTACACTAAGTGGCAAGCCAAATAATTTCCTGTAAACCAGGAAATCATTTACAACAGTGGGTGGTAACCTTATAACCAACCAACATGTGTTTCCTACGTGACAACAAGTAGGTTGGCGGTGGGTTAGTGCCCCTCCCCGGAAAACAGCTAACTAAAAATATGAACAAGAAGCCTCAGACCAGGACTGACCAAAAGGTGACGACTGCGGACCGAACAAAGGACATGGTACAAATAGCTACATGGAATGTAAGGGGTGCAAATGATGAGGTGAAAGAAAGAGAGATTGTTCAGGTGCTTGAGGATGGATTAACTAAAACTAAATGGAGAGGTGAGACTGCAAAAGAATGGGAGAATGAATGGGGTATATGCACGGGAATGGGTGAGAATGAGGGGCCAAAACAAGGAGTGTGTACTGTGGTGAGTAACAGATGGAAGGAGAATATAAGAGAGTATGGATCAGTTGGCTCAAGGATTGTGTGGGTAAGATTGAAAGTTGGACTACATATGTGGGCAATTGTGTGCGAGTATACACCAACGCAAGATCGTGCAACCACAGTGACAGAAGAGTTCTGGACAAATGTGGAAATGAGCATGGAAAAGTCTGAAAAGAATGAGAGTGTTTTTGATTGGAGATATGAATGGAAAAGTAGGGAATGTGAAGGTGGATGGAGTAGTTGGTGAGTGGGGTGTGTCTGCATAAATGGATGAGAATGGCAGTGCTTTAGTGGATATTTGTGGCAGGAGGGGGTTGTTGATAGCCAATACCCTCTTCAGGCACAAAATGATCTACACGTATACATGGCAAGTGATGAGAAGGGTGGGTGGTGAACTGAATGAACGGAAGGCAATGATTGATTATGTCTGAGTGGATGAAAGGATGAGAAGGTGTGTAATGGATGCAAGAGTATATAGGGGTTGAGGGAGTGGACTTTCTGACCAACACTTGGTGGTGGTCAAAGTCCAAATGAAATGGAAAAACAGAAGAAGGGAAGGACACAAGGATGTAGTTCATACAAGGAGGGTGGAAAGGTTACAAGAGCATGGGAAAAGGGCAGAATATAAGAGGGAAGTGGAGGAATGATTGGGTAAATATGGATTGGAGCAGATAGGGGACGTGGAAGGTGTGTGCAGGATATTCACAGAAGAAATCTGCGCAGCATGTGAGGTGGTGTGTGGAGTGAAGAGAAGATGAAAGGGGGTGCAGGGAACAGCATGATGGAATGAAGAGGTGAAACAGGCTGTGGCACAAAAAAAGAAAGCATATACCGGTAGTGAGTGGATGAGAAACAGAGGCACGGAAAAAGTTGAGAGACGGAAGAGAGAGGTGAAAGTTGAGAGACGGAAGAGAGAGTTATACGTAGAATGGAAGAGAGAGGTGAGAAGATTAGTAAGAGAGAGTAAGAAGTGAGTGGATGAGGAATTTGGAAGGAATTTGAGTGTAAAGTGGAGGGAATGTAAGAAAATGTTCTGGAAAGAGGTGAAGTGAGTTAGACAGGGTGCCACAGAAGTTAGCTGGGGAGTGAAAGATAAAAATGGTAGACTACTAGTGCAGAAGGGAGAAAAAGTGAGCAAATGGAGAGAACACTTTAAGGAATTGTTGAACATAGAGAATGAAAGTAATGCGAGTATAAGTGGATGGGGAATGGCTGGGAGAAGGAGGGAGGTGAGAATACAGGAAGAAATCAGTAGGATGGAAGCTGTGGAAGCAATGAAGAAAGTTAAAATGGGGAAAGCCCCAGGAATTATTGGAATGTGTGGGGAACTGCTAAAGCATGGGGAAGAGATAGTATGGTGGTACCACTCTAAATTGGCGGTTTGGGTGGGGCACGAACCTCTGTACAGTGTTGCCACGTTTTCCATAACCACAATGCCTCTCTCTCTCTCCTGGGGGTAGATGTGCGTCACCCTAGGGAATTTTGTTTCTTTTATGTGTCTTACAAACTTGTGCTTTCATTTCTTTTATTTTGTTTTTTATTATATTATTGTTTTACATATGGCGGTAGATGACCTCGGTGTTGCGGCATCTTGATTTTTTTTTCATTCAATCATTCTCACCCTCCTTCCTTCCCTCCCTTCATCTTTCCCTCAGCTTGACAATGCACTCAACACTGCCCCTGGCCTGCCTTCTCTCTCTCTCTCTCTCTCTCTCTCTCTCCTGGGGGGAGATGTGCAACACCTTTGGGAATTTTGTTTCTTTTATGAGTGACTTATAAACTTGTGCTTTCATTTCTTTATTTTGTTTTTATTATATCTAATTATATTTAAAAATATTATTGTTTTACATATGGCGCCAGATGACCTCATTGTTGTGGCGCCATGATTTGTTTTCATTCAATCACTCTCTCCCTCCTTCCTTCCCTCCCTTCCTCCATCTCTCACTCAGCTGCATTCAACATTGCCCCTGGTCTGCCTTCCCCCCCCCCTCTCTCTCTCTCTTGTCTGTGGTATTTTAGGATACATTTTGATTATTTTCTTTTACGTTATAATGTACATATTGTAAATTTGACTTTATTTCCACACAGTGATAGGACGAAGCTCTGGCCAGGTCGGACTGGGTGTGTGTGAGTGTTGCCGCTCACGAGGGTTCAGTGAGTTATTTTTTCTTTTACTAAGAAATTGGCATATTTTTACTTATATTCCTGCACATTATCTTATAATCATAATTGTGACATTATTACCCACCCCAGAAATACGGTAACAGCCAATAAAAGTGACTCCTTTTTTTTTTTTAGCAACACTGTAAAATATTTATGTCACGTTTCTGTACTGCCGTATAAATATTTTACGCATAATAAGTTTAGTGTTCCTTCATATATTATAATACACACGTTACCATTGTATTCTTATGTGTTTATCTTATTGTGATGCCTTTTACACATATCAGAGCCGTTCACATTGCAGGAATGGAACACGTGGCACCACTGTACAGATGTTCGTGCCCCTCCCAAACCGCCAGTTTAGAGTGGTACCACCATAGTAGAATGGAAGTGGAAAATGTGCAGATTGGCCTGGGAGGAAGGCAGAGTCCCAGAGGATTGGAAGTCAGGTATAATTATTCTCCTGTACAAAGGAAAAGGGGAAAAGAGGTATGTCTTCTTAGTGTAACAGGAAAAGTATATGGTAAGACACTTATTGACAGAGTCTGGGAAATAACAGAGGAATTAGTTGGAGAAGAACAGGGAGGTTTTAGGAAGGGAAGAGATTGTGTAGACCAGATATTCATTCTTAGATCTTTAGTGAAGTTTCTAGAGATGGGAAAGAAGTTGTATGCGGCCCTCATGGATTTGGAGAAAGCATATGACAGGGTGGATCGACAAGGATTGTGTAAAGTACAAATATATACAGTTGATGGGAAGTTGTTGAAGGCCATGAAGAGTATATATGAGAGTGCTAAGGCTGCAGTGCGTGTGGATAGTGAATTTTTCTATTTAAAGTTTGGATTGAAACAAGGATGTGTCAAGTCTCCATGGATGTTCAATCTGTATGTCGATGGGGTTATAAAAGAGATACAAGGTAGGGCAGTGGATGTTTGAGCAGCCCTAGTGAGAGAGGGCCATGTTTGGAAACTCCCTGTACTGTTGTTTGCAGATGATACTGTGTTGTTAAGTGAGGACGAAGGGGAACTGCAACACTTGGTGGATGAGTTTGGGAGTGTGTGTAAGAAACGGAATCTAAAGGTGAATGTAGGGAAGAAAAGAGTAAAGTTATGGTCTTCGAGAGAAGTGGAGTCAGTGAATGTACAGTGAGGTTGGGTGAGGGGGAAATGGAAAATGTGAGTGTGTTTAAGTACTTGGGTAGTGTGATATAGAGGATGAAGTGCTTGAAAGGGTACAACAAGAAAGAAAGGTTGCTGGTTCCTTGAAAGCAGTGATAAGAAACACGGAAGTGAGTATGGATGTGAAAAAGTTACTACATGACATTATTGTGATACCAACTCTAACGTATGGAAGTGAAGCTTGGGCCTTGCTGGAGGGACACAAGTCGAGAGTGAAAGCAGTGGAAATGAGTTATTTGAGAGGAGCATGTGGAGTCGCATAGGGGGACAGACTAACAAATAAGGAAGTGGTGTGGATGTGGATGTGATAGGAAGCATTAGGAGACACACACTGAGGTGGTTTGGCCATGTGGAGAGGATGAAGAGTGACACTGACGAGGAGAATGTATGTGAGTGAGGTGGAGGGGGGGAGAGGGAGGGGAAGGCCAAGGATGAGATGGAGGGATGGAGTGGAGAGGTATATGAGAGAGAGGGGTGTGAGCTGGGAGCAGGGCAATGAAATGGCAGGGGACAGGGCAACATGGAGGCAATTTTTTGTGGCCACCCCTTATGGGATTATGGCATCTGGCAATAGATAGATAGATAGATATATCATAATCACATCTCTTCTCTCTTTCTTTTCACTTAAGGTTGGTAATTTCAGTTTCTCCATGTATGACAACTCTCTCAAGCTTATCATCATCCTTGTGGTCATCCACTGTACTTCTCCAGTTTCTTAACATATTTCTTTAAATAAAATGATTTTACCACAGTTGCCTATGCTAATCTGTCATATCATCAACACTTTTCTTCCTCAACCTTTCCTCCTCCACATAATTAAAAGGAACTCTTGTACTGGCTTTCTGTCTTTATATGCCTTTCAAATGATCCTGCTTTTGTTTTTCTGGTGATAGGTCATCCTGTACAGTAACTCTAAGGTTTTTCTCATTTTGCTTCACTAATCCTTTCTGAGTGGTAAGTGTTGGCATCCATCATCCACTCACTGGATGCTGCCTACTTCTTTCCTCACTTCAATCAATCTGTGTCTACCCTCCTCTTCTTCTACTTCTCTCTTTCCTTCCTGTAACTTTTTAATTTAGCAAATATCTCATGATAATTTCTGCTGTCCCTTTAATCACTTTTGCATCTACACACGCATTACCACTACTTTCAGCTCACCAGTACAATGCCATTCATACAAGCTTTCTGGCGTATCTCTCAGTTATCACGTTCTACTCTTTTCATTACTTTACACATCTCTGTAAGTACCTCACCAACACCTACTGTCTTCTCATTCCTCAACTTCACACCACTTTTCACTTCTGTTAATGTCACATTCTTAGGGAACACTAATATTTTAGTATCAGTCGGCACAGTAATATCTGATAAAATACAATAGTATCCATGTAGAAAATTTAACCTATATGGTATTACTTAAATGCTAAAAGAAATGGAAGATTCCAGTAATCCTATAATAAGGTGACCAGAGTCCCGCTTTTAGGCGGGACAGTCCCGCTTTTTGGACGTCCGTCCCGCATTTTTACTTGTGACTAGAATGTCCCACTTTTTCAGCAAATTATCTTAATTGTCCCGCTTTTAGAAACTTACTATAGGATTAGATATAACATGACCTTCTTTTATGATATGAGGATGAATTAGTTAAATTATGCATAATCCTAACCAAATGAAATACCGAAATACTGTATTAATATAAAATCTGTAATGCTCACTAGCTGGTAACTTTGGTCGACCCATTCACTGTATCGTACGGTATGTTCGGAGTTCGTAGGATACGTTAGTGTTTGATTTGCAGCCTCAGTCTGTGTAGCGCAGCAGCGGTCGCTGTCACATTAGTCAATATCTATCTGCGGAGATATCTATCTATCTATATATCTATATCTATATTTATTTATCTATCTATCACTATCTATCTATCTCTATCTATATATATATAATATATATATATATATATATATATATATATATATATATATAGACACACACACACACACACACACACACACACACAGACACACACACACGCTCGCGTGCGTCCCACTTTTAGCTCCAATAAATCTGGTCACCTTATCCTGTAACAAAATCACAGATCATATTCACCTGAGCTTTGGCTATGCTGAGTGCATCTTCATACTGGCCATTCTTGATAAGGCGGCAGAACTGTCGGGAGCCAGCAACATTGCACCTTTCACCTGGAAATACAACATTATACAGTAAAAGGATATTACTATTTATTCTATTTATCATCCAAAATCCTTATTACACCATTAGAAATACAGGGACCCAGGGCTATGCTACTCAGTCTGGATGTTTTGGTGTGTAACCATTAGCTCTCTCTTGAGTGGCAACATGTGAGAAATAAACTATAACCACAATGCAGACATGAACCCTTATGGGACACAACCAGTAGGAGCATATAAACTGACCAAACCACCACTGATCATCTGGTTATATGGTTACCAGTACTAGTAGTAACAGCAGTGACCCCATCATTTGAAATATGAACCTGATGGACTGAAGGCTGGTTACCCATCTCTAGAGTCCCGATCACCCTTTCAGGTGACAGGGAGGGAGTTGAGGAGCATCTATATAACTAAGCAACAAAGCCAACTTGCTACACCAATGCTATCTCATGAAAGTATCCCACTCCAGTAGCCTGGTACCCATTCAGTCATGTCAATGGTTTCTTGGGCTAAAAGAAGCCATCTGGGGTCTCACTTAGTGTAGATTATCCTGAAGGTAGCTCTACATCAAGTAAATTGGATGGTGGGTGCTCTGACTATATACTGGTGTGTATATATATACAGTCAAGCTGCCTATGGCATGGACTTCTATGGTACAGTTTTCTATGACATGACAAGGTGCCAGAACAAAAAAAAGAAAAAAAAAAAAAGAACCACACTCATAAAATACCTATGGTGCAGGGGCATGGCAAGGTTTGAAATGCGCTCCTTGCCTCAGAACCCCCAACCCTACCCCTTCGACTTTAGCACTATCTTCGTTGGCGTTAAGTACGTTCAGAAATTTATGCCCTTAAAGTCCTTTATTATTTATTGTTTAGTGTTTAATTTGTGTGTAAAACATGCATTGATTGACTGCTTGATTGTGTGCATGTGTAAAATGGGGGAAAATGGGGAAATGTGTGGTGAAAAGGGGACTCTGTGTGAACATCCAGAACCAAATTCCATTTTTCCCATAAGTTTAGTTATTTGTACGGCACGGTTTTCTATGGTGTGGGTTTGTTCCAGAACCAATTAGCCATGCCTTAGGCAACTTTACCGTGTATATGCATGTACAGTATATATGTATTTCCATCTATCTAGCTACATATATATATATATATATGTACACAGTGCTCGACAAAAGTATTAAGCGCCCTGCATCCCTCCTACGAAACAAACCTTTCAACATTGAAAAAACATGTAAATAATGCATTATATTTACCTTTAATGCTTGGTAGGGTATCCTTTGCGCTTCTTCATGGACCTGAGATGTCATGGAAGTGAAAGGGCGAGGTTCCTCAGGTGCCGGGGTGATATACTTGCCCAGGACTCACGAATGGCTGCGTCCAGCTTAGGCAGAGAGCTCACATCCTTCCCTTGGAGATTCTTCTTTACGAGGTACCAGAGGTTTTCTATCGGGTTGAGGTCTGGGCTATTGCCTGGCCAGTCTTTCATGAAGGAGACCTCGCAGTCACGAAGCCAGTTGGTGATTGATTTGGCTTTATGAGCAGGTGCACCGTCCTGCTGAAACACTCGTGCACCTGTGAGCTCGAAGGACTCAGGTAAATGATCACAAAGAAGCTCCAGGTAAACGTCCTGATTCACTCTGCAGTTCTTGGGAAGCACAACAAGCTTCCCCAAACCCTTCCCAGAGAAACAACCCCATACCATAAGTGAGTCAGCGTATTTAACTGTGCTCTCCACTTAACGGGGGCTTGGGGCTTCATTTGCTCGGGACTTGTCTTGGAAAGATCATATTACATCTCTTGTAAAATCTGCTTCCAAGCGATTGGGTGTGCTAAGCCAACTCCATTCCTTCTTTACCCCCGCACAATTGTTGACTCTATACAGGGGTTTTATCCGCTCCTGTGTGGAGTACAACTCTCACGTATGGGGAGGCTCCCCACATACAGCTCTTCTCAATAGGGTGGAGTCAAAGGCTTTTCGTCTCATTAACTCTCCCCCTCTTACTGACTCCCTTCAACCTCTGTCTCTTCGCCACAATGCTGCATCTTTATCTCTTTTCTATCGCTACCTCAATGGTCACTGTACCTCTGAACTGTCTTCATGTATTCCTTCACTTTTACGACGGGTGCGTAGCACCCATCTAGCAGCAAACTCTCACCCCTCTTCTGTCCAAATCTCTAATGCGAGAGTTAACCGTTACTCCCAGTCCTTCATTTATGCAACAGGCCAACTCTGGAACTGTCTCCCTCTGTCTGTATTTCCTGCTTCCAATGATCTCCACTCTTTCAAACGCAATGTGTCCAGGCATCTAGAAATGAATGGATCTTGAATTTGGCTCTCTCTTGTATTTTATTTTTCTCTTGGAAGGAACAGTATTGCGGGCTCATTGCCTTTGGTTCCTTCTTCCTCACATTAAAAAAAAAAAAAAAAAAAAAAAAAAAAAAAAAAAAAGCGGGTCACTACCTCTGTGCCAGTACACGCGCGCTCCTCAATTACAGGTAACACTAAACGTTGCCTCATCAGACCACAACACTGACAACCATTGGTCCTCACCTCAGTTATGGTACTTGTTAGCAAAGGCAAGCCTACGAAGTCGCTGGTAACGTGTAAGAAGAGGCTTTCTCACAGGCCTGTGACTTATGTAACCAAGTTCACGGACTCTTTGAGACACCGTGCGCACTGAAACCTCACCAAACACTTCTGGGTTGCTATCCTTAATTTTCCTTGCACTCACATGAGGACTAGACTCCACTGCACGTTTTAACACATTAACAGACATCGGGGAAGTTTTCCTGGGCCTACCAGACCGCGGTTTCTTTGTTGGAATGTCACCACTGTTTTCCACTCGAAAACAGGCACACCACCTCCGCACTGTCGATCAGGCCACACCAACCAAATCACTAATTTCCTTCGTGGGGTGGCCTGCCTCCTTTTGAGCAATGATCTGTGATATGATTTCACTCGAAAGTTCACAGGTAGGGGCCATAACAAAGTGGCGAAAAACAAAACACCGCAGGACACTAGGTAAAAAGTAGCGCAAGAAGAGAGGGAGGAGCGGCAGAGTTCCTCTCTCTCATGCAGCCTGTAGGCAACTGAGGCGGCAGCCAACCAGCGCGCAGTAAGGCCTCAGGCTGCCGTGACGTCATGTTAGAGGCCCAAACATCTGACTCAATTTTTAGTATAAAAAAAGTGTGATTCTTTTTTTGCCAAAAGTATTGCACGCCCTGACATAGGCGCTCGATACTTTTGACAAGCACTGCATATACAGTAAACCCTCATTATACAATGGGGTTCCGTTCCTGAAAACCCCATCGTAAAGCAATCCATCGTTTAGCAATCCCATTATAACATGGAGTCAATGGGGATACGTTCCCAGACGTGCCTAAACTCTCACATACACACACCTTAGCACTCACATACATGAAATATCCTTATGTTAAAACATTTAAAGTAACACATTAATAGTGAATACAGAGAAAAAAGTATGAAAACTACAGTATACAGTAGATCTTACCTTTACTGAAGCAAGCAACTGTTGTTTATGTGGTTCCTAGACAATTCGCCATGAAGTCAACAATTCGTCATCATAATATGGACGTTCCCCGTCAGGACATTTCACCGTCATTTTATAAACATACTTATTACTGATTAACTGATACTTTAATAACTAATTCTCAGGGGGATCTATCAAAGTCTGTTTTCATTCAATAGCATTGGCTTTGGATATCATTTGTACGTTGCACTTTTAGACAATATTTAACTTGTTTCTACCTTGCTGTAATTGACTTTGAATTATGTTCTAGCATCACCCACAGCTGTTTTCATTAATTTCCATTGGTACTACAACATCCTGGGTATATTTTAAAACGACTTTGAAGAGGTACAAGTACAGTACTAAAAAACTAATGTACTTCCTAAATAAACTGATATGAAAATAAACGATGGGGAATCATCCTGATGACGAAAAGTCCCGATGGCGAATTGTCTTGTTATTGTTGTGATGGCGAATTGACTTGATGGCGAAATATCCCGAAACATTTATATAGACGTAACATGAAGATTATTTATATAATTCCAAAGTATGTCGATCGTTCACTTAAGGTAATTAGGCATTTATATAATGCCAATGTCTCGTACGTAGCCTTATGCTAAGATGAAGGATCGATCATAAATCAGCTGATTCACGATTCAATATATTATTATTTTTCATTTAATGCCCATGATTTGATGCCATATTTTACATTTACTATATAAACAATAAACCACCATCACTTTTATAACTTACATAATTAAAAAACTAGTGTACTTGCTAAATAAACTGATACGTAAATAAATGATGGGGAATTGTCCTGACGGCGAATTGTCCCGACTCGGCCTCACGGTCACAGGGACTCACAGCTCTCACTCATCAATGTCAGAACTGCCTGGCTGGGCAGGGCTAGCTAATGAGGCTGGACCGGTGGACAAGTGTGTGTGGTCTAATGTCGACAGTGTGAGGACGTTTTTGTTGCGTTTGCACATTCGCTGTTCACTGAGCCGCGGATGATCCATCGTTGCTGCAAATCGTTCCCATTGTATAGTGGGCATAGGGTACTAAAATTCTGACATTGTATAAGCGAAATATCGTACACAGAGGCATCGTATAATGAGGGTTTACTGTATACATATATACAGTATATATAAATATATTCATACAATGTACACACACACATATATATATATATATATATATATATAAATATGTGTGTGTGTATACATACATATATTCATATAATGTACACATATAGAGAGAGAGAGAGAGAGAGAGAGATACGGTAATCCCCATACTATCCGGACGCCCACTTTCCGAACATCCCCACTTACCGGATATTTTGGTCCCGGGATCCAATATTCCCAAAATGGGCCAAAAACTGCAAAAATTAGAAAAAAATCTGACTATTTTCCCGCCCGTAATTTGAACTTGGTGCGCGCGGCGCAGGCCAGCTGTGTTTTGGTGCGCCGTTCTGCCGCCGTCCGGTAGAGTGCCCCTGTATCCTCCCTACTTACCGCATGTCTCTTGTTGTGAGTGCACGCTCGTGATTATGGCCGCCCATGGGCTTGCTTTTGTGGTGGTGCCCTACCTGCTGCAGGCTCTCCTGCTGTTCTCGTGCCTCTTAATAGTGTGTGTGATGATGGCCCCGCCGCCTGAGAAGAGGAAGAGGGTGGTTTTGACTCTGGAAAAGAAGAGGGAGATATTGGACAAGGTGGATGCGGGATGGTCTTTCTCACGCATCCTTCATGAATTCAACCTGGCCTGATCTACTTTGTTTGATATCAAGAGATCCTGAGACAAACTCGTGCAGTACACAGCTGACTTCTCATTGAAAAGCAACACAACGTGGAGAGGAAGATGATGTTTACTCCCAAATATGCTGAAGAAGACCGCTCCACGTTGATTTGGTATCGTCAACGTGCTGCTGGTGTGATGGTGCGTGACACTGAGCTGAAGGCTGTTGCTGAGAAGTTCACAAGGATTCACGACGCCCTAGACTTCAAGGCATCCGAGGGTTGGCTCTTCGCGTTCAAGTTATGACATGGCCTTACCAACCATAAGTCTCATGGTGAAGCTTTGGACGCCAATGAGGATGGAGTGGAGGAGTTTCGGCACAAGGTAAAACGCTTGATCAACAGGGAGGGCCTCACTCTCGGTCAAGTCTACAAGGCTGACGAAACTAGTTTATTCTATCGCTCTTTGCCTATGAACACTCTAGCGGAGGAGACAGAGAAGCGTGTACCTGGCCGCAAGCTCTCCAAGCAAAGGATATCTGCTTTGTGTTGTGCCAATGCTAACAGCATGCACCGGCTTAAGCCCGTCATTGTTGGCCGTGCAAAGCAGCCTCGGTGTCTTCGTGGGGTGATGGATGTCCTTCCTGTCGTTTGGTACCATTCCTTGAAGGCATGGTTCACTGCCCACATCTTAAAAGACTGGTTCCACCGCCATTTCGTCAAGGAGGTCATCCATTACCAGACGGAGAAACTGAGAATCCCACGCGACCAGGTAAAGGCCCTCCTTCTCAACAATGCACCTGCCCATCCGTGCGATGAGGACTTGGTGGCTGAGAATGGCCGCATTAGGTGCATGTTTCTGCCACCTAATACTATTGCTCTCATCCAACCAATGGACCAAGGAGTGATCGTGGCAACGAAGAGGCTGTACCGAAGGAAGTTCCTGGACGAGGTGATGGTTGTTCTCAACGACAAGGATGAGTGCAGGGAGGGACAGGACACGCGAGGCCAGCGGACTTTGGAAAACCTTCGCCGCTACAACATCAAGTCTGCCATCTATAACTGGGCCAGTGCATGGAAGAAAGTCCCTGTCAAGACTCTAGAAAATGGTTGGTCTTGTCGGCTTCTCGGAATGGATGTGGAGCACGATTTCCTAGGTTTTGACGTGGATGACTTCCATGCACGTCTACGTGTGCATGGGGACGATGTTGATGTGGATGAAGTGCGTGAGTGGTTGGATGATGACGAGGGCGATCCTGGGTATTAGACCATGTCTGATATCGAGATCGCATCTTCAGTTGCAGGTGTCAGTACCCAGCTTGAAGATTCCGACGAGGATGGCGACGATGATGCAGACTCCTCTCAGCGTGACACTACTTCAGCCATCCCCAAGCTGAGGGCACTCCAGGAACACGTAGAGTTCGTTCTGGACTACCTGGAACACCCAGACTGCGACAGGGAGATGAGGCCCTTGGGACTTGTGGAGGAAATGCGCTCTTTCAGGCAGCGCATCATTAACCCTTACACCGCGGGCATGTTTCCCAATGTTTTGCGTGTCCCGCGGGGTTATTCGGGTTCCGACAGACTCTAAAAATATTTGCCAAAAATCAGTTATTAGTCCGAGAATATTAAAATTACATATGCATATGGCACATACCTTCAGCTTTCTCCTGGGATGTTTGTTGAGCCTTCGTCGGTTACCGTAGGACTTATGGAGACCTCTGAAGTTGGGTAACAAAGTCTCCACTTTACACTTCCCGACAACCCGTAATATGATTACCACAGCCAGATATTAACACTATAAACACTACTCTATGATTATCAAGTAGTTTGGGATCCATACTCCAAAAAAAACCCACTGTGAAAGCAATGAAAATTACGAGCACGTATGACCTTCCCACTTGCACTAGTTCGCTGTTGGTAATCTGTCATTTATTATTCATAAAACCCCTTACACTTTATACTTCTATTACTATATAACACTTATATATATCTACAGTCTTTATCCATAAGTTTCCTTCAGTAGTATTAGTTTAGTGTCACTGCAGGGATTCAATTTCTTTCAGTAAAATACGTAGGATTCACTTT
Organism: Coenobita brevimanus; assembly: GCF_032717465.1. NCBI lineage: Eukaryota > Metazoa > Arthropoda > Malacostraca > Decapoda > Coenobitidae > Coenobita > Coenobita brevimanus. Next base: position 29,489,621 of record NC_137046.1, read on the forward strand.
CTCTTCCTGTATACTAGCACTGAGAGTGAATGTCACTTTCACCTTCACTCTCATAACTCATAGTATTCATAAACATGCTAGAGTGAAACTTTCACTTTCATCACTCCTAGTATATATACTCGTATTCTTATAATACTACTCATTTACATTCCTGTTTACGTTCTCTATTTTATTTACGTTATTTACATTTCTATTTTATTTACACTGTGTTATGCACTGTCACCTGAAGTAACTTATAAAACTATTTTCCACTGTTCACGTATATTTACATTCATTACTTTCATTTGCTGTTTACACATTACTTACACATTATTTACAATTCCACTTGCACTGTTTTACTCAATAGAAAGATCGTAGTCACTCTTTTATCAATTGTCAGCCCTTTACCTCTTTCCACACAAGGTTTAGTAGGGGGTAAAGGTCACAGGGCCCTTTGCATGGGGGTGAAAAGTGGCTGAAGTTAGCAGGAGCAAACAGACGTACCTTCACATTGGAAGATGAGAGCTAACTGATAAGGATGGGCTGGGGTGGTGGCCTACCTAGGGAAATGCATGACTGCCAACGTCAGCCTCTTGACAGCAGCTAATATATAGCAGTGAAATGATTGGCAGGAAATCTAGACAATACATTATAAATTAGGTAGTTCCAGATGAATGTAAATATCACTTGGGCTTCTCCCTTCCCTCCTTATATGTATATTTATTACGAAAATAGATTATACAGCATATTTCAAGGGGAAATAAACAGCGAAAATTAGCGAACGAGTGCATGTGAGGTGTTGTCAGGTGATAATTAGCCAATTCCAGGTGTATGGCACTATCACTTACCTTATTTCTTTTTTGTATATATTATTTGGTATAAGAATTGGGCATAGGGCTTATTACAATGGATGAAATCAGTGGAAAATTCCAGGGAAGATTTACTTAGCGTAGAATACAGTGTGGTGGCCTGCAATAATTAGGTAGTTCCAGGTGAATGTAAATATCACTTAGGCTTCTCCCTTCCTTTCTTATATATATTTTTATTACAAAAATAGTTGATACAGCATATTTCAAGGGGAAATAAACAGCGAAAATTAGCGAACGAGTGCATGTGAGGTGTTGTCAGGTGATAATCAGCCAATTCTAGGTGTATGGCACTCTCACTTACCTTATTTCTTTCTTGTATATATTATTTGGTATAAGAATAGGGTATAGGGCTTATTTCAATGGATGAAATCAGTGAAAAATTCCACGGAAGATTTACTTAGCGTAGCACGGCCGGGCAGGCGAGAGGATAGGGTAATGGAGGGGGGGTAGGGAGGGGAGTCAAGAACGGGGAGAAATGGCTAAATTGTCAACAATGGATGGGAGTACAGATGAGATTAGGAGTGCTGACTAGTGCTGGACATTGGCAGTACTGATAGATGATACAAGCCACCACTTGAAAGCCCGGGTGAATTCAACATAACACAAAATCACAAAAGTGACGCCCCGCGGTTAAGGGGTTAATCGTCAAAATTGTCGTTCCTTGCGTCAATCAACCACTGACAGCTTTTTCAGGCCTGTGACCCCCGCTGTGCCCAGCCCTGGCTTCACTCCATTGCCTCCCCAAGACAGGCCCTCATCGTCCGAGCCACAGCCCAGCACATCAAGCACAGTGGAATCACCACTCGACGTGAGTTTGTGCCTCTCTTCAGAGTCGTCTGCAGTGGGTACGTCATCACCACGACCCAGCGACGCACCCCTAGGTCACCTGCAACAGCTACTCTCAGACTCTGACAGTGATTAAATGGCTAGAACTTCTCCACTACACCACATGGGAATTTACAGTGTTGTGCAGTGAAAAAAAAACAGTGCATTGTGTTAAGAAATTAGAATTCTGAGTGAAAAGACACTGATTTTATAGACTTTCAATGTAGCGTTAATAAACTAGAGTGTGTTATGTTTACAAAATGGATTTATGAGTGCAAAGACTTTAAGTGCAGAGTGCAACACTTATTTCATTAAGGTACAATGAAGCGTGAGTAAGACTAGAGTGCGCAGTGTTAAGAGAATGGAATTCTGAGTGCAAATGACTAAGTTCAGTGCAAGACTTCATGTACAGTGTACTGCAGGTGCTTCAGGAACTCCTTCTTACTGTCAGAGTCTGAGAGGAGGCGGGTTATTCATCGAGATGGCCAGGGACTTGCTGTAAGTACCCAGAATGTTTCATATTGTACTGTATTTTTCATATTGTACTTACCTCTAACACCTCATTTCACTCTTTTACGTCCCTTATTGGTGTGAATAGGGTCTTAGGTGCTATGCATGTGCAGTAGGGAGGTGTTTTTCTGAGTTAGGCTAGGTTAGGGTCCATAACTACCAGTCCAGGAGCCAGGGACTTGTAAGTACCCAGAATGTTTAATATTGTATAAACTCACTTCTAAAACCTCATTTTATGGTTCTTTTGCATTTATTTCAGTCTTTTATATCCCTTATTGGTGTGATTTGGGTCTTAAATAGGTGCTATGCATGTCCAGAGGGAGTTGTATAGTGTTTTTCTGAGTTAGTGTCCATAAGTACAAGTCCAAGAGGCTGGGGCCCACTATCCAGAGGAACCACTTTCCAGACATACCTTTGGCTCTATTACATCTGACAGTGGAGGGATTTCTGTATACTTCCATGCCAGAGAGAATAACCTCCGTAATGCATAAGGCACACTCAGATGGCTCCCGGCCATCGAAGCAATAATCATTCCAGGGAAAATCAAAGAAGTACTGCCTTAGGGCCTCCCAATCTGCAGCTTCAAAGTGCCACAGACAACATTTCATTGGAGGGTCCACAGGATGTACCGGAGTGATAGGACAGATTAAAGTGATAAGGTTGTGATCGGAGGAGCCTGATGGAGAGAAAAGATTAACAGTGTAAGCAGAAGGATTAGTTGTAAGGAAGAGGTCAAGTATGTTGGAGTTCTCTCCAAGGTGGTCTGGGATACGGCTAGGGTGCTGTATAAGCTGCTGTAGGTCAATAAGGATGGAAAAGATGTAGGCTTGTTCATCAGATGGATCAGTGAAAGGAGAGCAGAGCCAAAGGTGGTGGTGAACATTGAAATCTCCTAGAATGGAGATTTCAGAGAAAGGAGAAATGGATAGAATGTGTTCCATCGTAGAACCAAGATAGTCGAAGAATTTTTGACAGTCAGTAGAATTAGGGGATAAGTAAACAGCATAGATATATTTAGTCAGAGAATGACAGGAAAGCCGAAGCCAGAGTGTAGAGAAATCAGAAGAATCGAGTTCTGGAACATGAGAGCAAGATAAGTCATTGCGTATATAGATACAACATCCACCTTTAGCTTTGAAAGGAGTATAGAGAAAGTAGGAGGATACAGAAAATGGTTTGCTGTCAGTTGCCTCAGACAGCTGAGTCTCAGTTAGAAAGAGAAGGTGAGGTTTAGAGGAGGAGAGGTAGTGCTCAACAGAGTGAAAGTTAGAAGAAAGGCTGCGAATGTTGCAGAAATGAAGAAGAAGCGAGTCAGTGGTTCCAGGCAGCTCAAGTCGTCACCAGAAGAGGGGCGAAAGGTGGGGGCATTTATGGTCCCCCCCCCCTCCCTGGGGACTCCGACACTGAGTGTTGCATAGCCATGAAGAAGTTACGGACTCTGTACAACAATCCAAGTTTCTTGGAGGTGGTTTTAGCAAGTGATCTGACATGAGAGGTCCAGCTGGGGGCATTGTTAAATGAGATGCCAAGAATTTTAATACTTTTGGAGATGGGAATATTTGTAGCACTGAAGGTAATATATGAATATCGTAATACCTGTCTATTAGTAAATTGTATATACAGTAATCCCTCCAATATCCGATGTAACAGAGCCAAAGGCATGTCCGGATAGTGATCCTGTCCGGATATTGGGCCCCGGCCTCCTGGACTTGTACTTATGGACCCTAACTCAGAAAAACACCTATACAACTCCCTCTGGACATGCATTGCACCTAGTTAAGACCCAAATCACACCAATAAGGGACATAAAAGACTGAAATAAATGCAAAAGAACCATAAAATGAGGTTTTAGAGGTGAGTTTATACAGTATTAAACATTCTGGGTACTTACAAGTCCCTGGCTCCTGGACTGGTTTGAACCGCCAGTTTGCAGTCCACAGTTAATCCTCTGCACTCTAAATTCTAATTTCTTAACACTGCACAACACTGTAAATTCCCGTGTGTTCTAGTGGCGAGGTATTGCAGTTTATTCACTGTTTATTAAAAAAACAAGCACCTGTGGCTTGCAATGCTATAAGCATCTGCTCTCGATTGGAGTTTGGCTGTGACTGTTGATGATGGCAGGGTAACAGAGTTGCCAGATCACAACGGCCACATTATCGATCTCCTCAACTTTCATTACCAAATTTAACTTTTCATTACCAAATTCGTAAAGCTAGCATTTATTCTTCACTAATTATATATACAAGTGGAAATACATGTTATCACTCTCCTTATAATTAACACCATATTGATTATTTTCACGTTATGTAGGGTAGCAGATTAATCAGAGAGAGCAAATAATCCACCATCTCCATCCTGTGTATCCTCATACATGTGAAAAATCCATTTGGTAATGCATTATTCTGATTCATTACCAAACGAATTTTTCATTACCAAATTGGCCCACACTTTGTAATGATAAATACCAAATGGCAACCCTGACAGGGGAGGGGGGAGGGGGAGGAAGGAAGGGGTGAAGGGACCATGGTGTAACAGCTGTTCGGCGCCAGGCGGCAATTTCAAATTACAGGAGGGAAAAAAGTCAGACTTTTTTCGAATTTTTTGCGGTTTTTGGCCCATTTTGGGAATATTGGATCCTGGGACGATTATGTCCGGTTAGTGGGGATGTTCGGATATTGGGCGTTCAGATATTAGAGGGATTACATTTAGTTTTACTAGCATTAACTGAGACAAGGTTGTTTTGTCCCCATTCACTGATTGTTGTTAAGTCTTGATTTATGGAGATGGCTGTACTGAGTTGAGAGTTAGAGATATCCGACTTTGTAAATGGGTGTCTAAGTGTGAATGAACTATGAAGTGTTAAGTCATCTGCATATGAATGGATATTGTGGGTGACAAATAAGAGATCATTAATATGAACCAGGAACAGGGTTGGCACCAGAACTGATCTCTGCAGCACGCCGGCGTTAAGTGAGTGGAAATTGGAATATACATCATCTACTTTTCTAATTTTTCTGTTACTGAGACATGAGGAAATCAAAGGGACAAAAAACTTTAGTCTATAGCAAGGGAGTTTGGACAACAGGGAACGGTGCCATACTCTGTCAAAAGCTTTAGAAATATCAAGGGCTACTGCATGAGTTTCTCCATGTAGGTCGATTGATTGACGGATGGTATGAGTCAGGAGATTGGGTATGTCAATGGTGGATTTTTATATATGTATAAATAATTTGTCATATTTGTAGTATTCTACAGTAGTTGCTTTGTATAACTTGCTTGCTAAAACAGTGTAAATATTCTATAAACAGCTGTTAATATTAAAGAAGAAGTTGTCTTTGTGTTTTAGAACCTATGTGACAAACAGTTATTCGTTGTAGTCCGGGAGGGAATTGGGACACAGAGATGCACAATATCTTTGTTCCAACTTTAATGTTTATGATTCTCTCTGGACTTGTCTCCACACTCACTACTGCTACTGTTTCATGCTAAAACAGTCATTCATCATGCACAGTGAGACTGAATGCGAAGTACACCGTTGGTTACTGAAAGAGTTTATGGAATGACGTGCTTGATGTAGGGAGTTCTGAGGCTCCAAGATGAAGAGTCAGCAGTCTCCTCTGTGAATCCCTCAAAGCCATTACAAACCAAAGAAACTGTAACATCATTGTCAGCAGAAACAAGCTCAGGTGAGTGACAATGATGTTTCTGTGCCAAAAAATGTGCAACAACCAAGGGCTCACTGTATATTATATATATATATATATATATATATATATATATATTTCATTCATTCATTCATCATCCAATCCTACATTGCCCCATGAGGAGCGTAGGAGCCCAGGGCTAGGCAAGTTGGTCCTGACATTTAAGATGAGAGTGACCAGCCTCACTCATCCCTTAGTGGCATTACGTGAGCAATAAACCCCAACCACTCCTTGGATATAAACCTTCACTGGGTCAATCCGATTGGAGTGCAATAATTACCAACTAAACCACCAGGCACCAAATATTGGTTATACGGTTACCACCCAGCGTAGTAAATGGTTTCCTGTTGTAAAGGAAACCATTTGGCTTGTCACTCAGGGTAGAGTCCCCTACAGGCAGAAGGAAGAGGAAAGAATGAAGGAAAGAAAGACAGAACAGGGAGTGTAAAGTCACCTGTAGGCAGAAGGAAGAGGAAAGAATGAAGGAGAGAAAGAAAGAAGAGGATGGAAGGAAAGAAGCATGGAGGAGAGGAAAGGACAGACACCCGTGAGCAGCTCTACACTGAGTGAGTGGATGGTGAGCGCCCCCACCTACCACAAAATATATATATATGTATGTATATATTTACCCCTTGGGGGTAGGGTTTTTTTTCAAGAATACTCCCCCAGTATCCCTGCTTGTCGTAAAAGGTGACTAAAAGGGTTGGCAAAGGGTTAGTGCCCCTCCCCAGAAAACAACTAACCAAAAAAACAAACAATAAGCCTCAGACAAGGACTGACCAAACAATGACGACCAAGGAGCAGACAAAGGACATGGTTATCCGAACGTGGAATGTAAGGGGAGCGAATGATGAGGTGAAATAGAGAGAGATTGTCCAGGTGCTTGAGGGTGCAAAAGTGGATGTATGTGGAATAACTGAAACAAAATGGAGAGGAGAAAGTGTAAGAGAATGGGAGTATGGATGGGGTATATGTGCAGGAGTAGGTGAGAATGAGAGGGCAAAGGAAGGAGTATGTATTGTTGTGAGTAAAAGATGGAAGAAGAGCATAAGACAGTATGGATCAGTTGGGTCAAGGATTGTGTGGGTAAAGCTGAAAGTTGGAATACAAATGTGGGCGATTGTGTGTGTGTATGTACCAACGCAAGATCGTGCTAGAAGAGTGAGAGAAGAGTTCTGGACAAATGTAGAAGTGTGCATGGAAAAGTTTGGAAGGAATGAGAGAGCGTTTTTGATCAGTGATATGAATGGTAAAGTTGGGAATGTGAAGGTGGATGGAATAGTTGGTGAGTGGGGTATGCCTGATGATAGATGAGAATGAGAGTGCATTAGTGGACATTTGTGCTGGGAGGGGGTTGGTGATAGCAAATACCCTCTTCAGTAATAATATGATCCACAGGTATACATGGCAACTGATGAGAAGGGTGGGTGGTCAACTGAATGAAAGGAAGGCAATGATTGATTATGTGTGTGTGGATGAAAGGATGCGAAGATCTGTAATGGATGCAAGAGCTTATAGAGGTTGGAGAAGTGGACTTTCTGACCACTACTTGGTGGTGGCCAGAATTAGGATTCAAGTAAGATGGAGGAATAGAAGAAAGGAAAGACGAGAGGAAGGAGTTGTTGCAAGGAGAGTGGAAAGGTTACAAGAGGATGAGAAAAAGGCAGAGTATAAGAGAGAAGTGGAGGAACGATTGGGCAAATATGAATTGGAGCAGATGGGAGACGTGGAAGGTGTGTGTAGGATATTTACAGAAGAAATATGTGCAGCATGTGATGTGGTGTGTGGAAGGAAGAGAAGACGGAGGGGGGGTGCAAGGAACAGTGTGGTGGATTGAAGAGGCGAGACAGGCTGTGGCACAAAAGAAGAAAGCATACAATGAATGGATGAGAAATAGGGGCGTGGAAGAAGTTGAGAGACAGAAGAGAGAGTTATATGTAGAAAGAAAGAGAGAGGTGAAAAGATTAGTAAGAGAGAGTATGAAGAGAGTGGATGAGGAATTTGGAAGGAATTTGAGTGTAAAGTGGAGGGACTGTAAGAAAATGTTCTGGAAAGAGGTGAAAAGAGTAAGACAGGGTGGAAGTGAAGTTACCAGGGGAGTGAAAGATAAGAATGGTACATTACTAGTGGAGAAGGGAGAAAAAGTGAGCAGATGCAGAGAACACTTTATGGAATTGTTGAACATAGAGGATGGAAGTAATGCGAGTAAAAGTGGCTGGGGAATGGCTGGGAGAAGGAGGGAGGTGAGAAAACAGGAAGAAATCAGTAGGACAGAAGTTGTGGAAGCAATGAAGAAAGTTAAATTGGGGAAAGCCCCAGGAATTGATGGAGTGTGTGGTGAAATGCTGAAGCATGGGGGAGAGATAGTAATAGAATGGATGTGGAAGATGTGCAGATTGGCCAGGGAGGAAGGTAGAGTCCCGGAGGATTGGAAGTTAGGTATAATTATTCCCTTGTACAAAAGAAAAGGGGAAAAAGAAGTGTGTGGTAATTATAGGGGCATTTGTCTTCTTAGTATAATAGAAAAAGTGTATGGTAGGATACTTATTGACAGAGTCAGAGAAAGAACAGAGAAATTAGTTGGAGAAGAATAGGGAGGCTTTAGGAAGGGAAGAGGTTGTGTAGATCAGATATTCATTCTTAGATCTTTAGTGGAAAAGTTTCTAGAGAAGGGAAAGAAGTTGTATGTGGCTTTCATGGATTTGGAGAAAGGATATGACAGGGCAGATAGACAAGGATTGAGGAAAGTGTTAAGAATATATGGAGTAGATGGGAAGCTGTTGAATGGTCTGAAGAGTATGTACGATGGTGCAAAGGCTGCAGTGCGTGTGGATGGTGAACTAAGTGAATTTTTCTCTTTGAAAGTTGGGTTGAAACAGGGATGTGTCATGTCTCCATGGTTGTTCAATCTGTACATGGATGGGGTAATAAAAGACGTATAAGGTAGGGTAGTGGATGTTGGAGTGGCCCTGGTGAGAGAGGATAGTCTCTGGAAACTCCCTGTACTGTTCTTTGCAGATGATACTGTTTTGTTGAGTGAAGACGAAGGGGAGCTGCAAAGGCTTGGTGGATGAGTTTGGGAGAGTGTGTAAGAAATGGAATCTAAAGGTGAATGTAGGGAAGAGTAAAGTGATGGTCTTTGAAAGGGGTGAAGTCAGTGAATGTACAGTGAGGTTGAATGGTGAGGAATTGGAAAATGTGAGTACATTTGAGTACTTGGGTAGTGTGATGAGTATGGATGGAGGTTTGGAGGGTGAAGTGTTTGAAAGGGTACAGCAGGGAAGAAAGGTTGCTGGTTCTTTGAAAGCAGTAATAAGAAACAGGGAAGTGAGCATGGAAGTGAAAAAGTTACTACACGACAGTATTGTCATACCAACTCTAACGTATGGAAGTAAAGCTTGGACGTTGTTGGAAGGACACAAGTCAAGAGTGAGAGCAGTGGAAAAGAGTTATTTAAGAGGAGCCTGTGCAGTCACATGGAGAGAGAGGCTGACAAATGAGGATATAAAGGAGCGTTGTGGTGTTGATGTGGATGTGATAGGAAGCGTTATGAGGAACACACTGAGGTGGTTTGGCCATGTGGAGAGAATGGAGGGTGAAAGACTGACGAAGAGAGTGTATGTGAGTGAGATGGAGGGGGGAAGAGGGAGGGGGAGGCTGAGGATGAGATGGAGGGATAGGGTGGAGAGGTATATGAGAGAGAGGGGTGTGAGCTGGGAGCAGGGCAGTGAAATGGCTGGGGACAGGGTGACTTGGAGGCGATTTGTTTGTGGCCATCCCAAACGAGATTGAGGTGTCTGGCAACAGATATATATATATATATATATATATATATATATATATATATATATATACACATATACAGTATATATATATCGTTTCGTTTTCGTTTCGTTTTTAAAGGCTCCAACATGCTTGCATGTGTCGGCCTTGGTCACCTAATGGCGGCTCTCCACGCTGCACGATCCATTGCAGCCTCCCTGTTCAGTCCCTTAACCCTAAGGTCACACTTAATGACCTCGTCCCATGTCTTTCTCGGTCTAACCCTCATAACCCCACCCCCAATATTAACACTTCTCACCTTCCTCACCCAATTATCATCCCCCATCCTCTCCACATGTCCAAACCACCTCAATCTACCTCTCCTCATCACAACACCAATACACTCCAGTCCCATCCTACCTCTCAACTCTTCCATTGTAAACCCAGCCCCTCCAGGCCTTGGACGCAGGGACGCACTGCACATCCACCTAATCATTGTCATTTCTGTACGTCTGAGCTGGCGAATGTCTTCCTCCTTCACTGCCCAGGTCTCACTGCCATACAGCATTACACTCCTAACACATGCTGCATACAAAGACCCCTTAGCACGTAGGGAGAGACCTCTCAATGTCAGGAGAGGCAAGAGCTCCCTGAACTTCTTCCAACCACTTCTCACCCTAGCCACAGAGCTAGCTCCAGCCCCACCTCCAGCACTCAACATGTCTCCCAAATAACAAAACTCTTCCACACACTCAAGAGATTCACCAGCAAGTTCAATCCTTTCATGTCTGACGATCTCCACCTGCTTACCCCGGCACGCCGTACACATAAAATCAGCATTATCTCGCAGTCTACCTCTGATACCACTACATCTCTTATGCACTCATTTATCACACACACCACACAAGATGGAATTACTTCCCATGCCCTTGTGGCAAACTGCACATGGCCACTCTCCCTCGTCTTTGACAGTACCGCCACCAACCCTAGATATCATCACTTTTGTTTGATCTGCTTTACCCTTAAACCCTTTTGCCCCATACCATCTCTCCACTTCCTAAACCTTTCCTCTACTTCCCTTTCATTCTCTGCAATCAACACCAAATCATCAGAATACAACACCTCCCACGGGAGTCCGTTTCTAAAGTCACGTGAAAGGGCTTCAAGTACCATGATAAACAACATGGGACTCAAGACTGACCCCTGATGCACACCAACATTCACGGAAAACTCATCACTCAAATCTCCATTCACTCTCACCTGGGTGTGAGCACCCACATACATGGCCATAATCACCCTAACCAGCCACTCCCCCAAGCCAAGCTTTCTCATATATATATATAAATATATATATATCTAGATATATATATATATATATATATATATATATATATATATATATATATATATATATATAATATACATATTTATATATATATATATATATATATATATATATATATATATATATATATATATATATATATATATATATATATATAATAAACATATTTATGTATACAGTATATATATATATATAAATATATATATATATATATATATATATATATATATATATATATATATATATATATATATACATATAAGTAAGTAATCCCTCTAATATCCGAACATCCCCACTAACCGGACATAATCGTGCCGGGATCCAACATTCCCAAAATGGTCCGAAAACCGCAAAAAATTAAAATAAAATCCGAATTTTTCCCGCCCATAATTTGAACTTGCCGCGTGCGGCGCGCGACAGCTTTGTTGTGGCGCGTCAATCCTCCGACGTCCGATAGAGCGCCCCTGCATCCTCCCCACTTTCCGCCTGTCTCTCGCCGCGAGTGCACGCTCCTCATTATGGCTGCCTACGTGATCACTTTTGTGGTGGTGCCTTACCTGCTGCAGGCACTCCTGCTGCTCTTGGGCCTCCTCTTAGTGTGTGTGATGATGGCCCCGCCACCTGAGAAGAGGAAGAGAGTGGTGTTGACTCTGGAGAAGAAATGAGACATATTGGAAAAAGTAGATGTGGGGTGGTCTTCTTCCCGCATCCTCCGCGAGTTCAACCTGGCCCGATCTGCTTTGTTCGATATCAAGAGATCCCCAGACAAACTCATGCAGTACACGGCTGACTTCTCGTCGAGAAGCAAACGCAACGTGGAGAAGATGATGATGTTTACTCCCAAGTTTGCTGAAATCAACCGCTCCACGTTGATTTGGTACTGACAGCAACGTGCTGCTGGTGTGATGGTACGTGGAACGGAGCTGAAGGCTGCTGCTGAGAAGTTCGCCAGGCTTCACGACGCCCTAGACTTCAAGGCATCCGAGGGTTGGCTCTTTGCGTTCAGGTTACGGCATGGCCTTACCAACCGTAAAGCTCATGGCGAAGCTTTGGACACTAACGAGGATGGAGTTGACAAGTTTTGGCACAAGGTGAAGGGCTTGATCGACAGGGAGGGCCTCACTCTCGGTCAAGTCTACAATGCTGACAAAACTGGTTTATTCTATCGCTCTTTGCCAACGAACCCTCTAGCCGAGGAGACGGAGAAGCGTGTACCTGGCCAGAAGCTCTCCAAGGAACAGATATCTGCTTTGTGTTGTGCCAATGCTAACGGAATGCACCGGCTTAAGCCCGTTATTGTTGGCCGTGCAAAGCAGCCTCAGTGTCTTCGTGGGGTGATGGATGTCCTTCCTGTCGTCTGGTACCATTCTTTGAAGACATGGTTTACAGCCCATATCTTCAAAGACTGGTTCCACCGCCACTTTGTCAAGGTCATCAATTACCAGACAAAGACACTGGGAATCCCGCGCGAGGAGGGTAAAGGCCCTCCTTCTCCTCGACAATGCACCTGCCCACCCGTGCGACAAGGATTTGGTGGCTGAGAATGGCCAGATTAGGTGCATGTTTCTGCCACCTAATACGACTGCTCTCATCCAACCAATGGACCAAGAAGTGATCGTGGCAACAAAGCAAATATACCGCCGGAAGTTCCTGGACGAGGTGATGGTTGTTCTCGAGGACGAGGACGAGCGCTTGGAGGGACGGGACATGCGAGGCCAGCGGACTTTGGAAAACCTTTGCCGCTACAACATCAAGTCTGCAATCTACAACTGGGCCAGTGCATGGAAGGAAGTCCCTGTCAAGACTCTAGAAAATGGTTGGTCTCGTCTGCTTCTCGGAACGGATGTGGAGTACGATTTTCTAGAGTTTGACGTGGATGACTTCCATGCACGGCTACGTACGCATGGCGACGATGTTGATGTGGACGATGTGCGTGAGTGGTTGGACGACGACGAGGGCGATCCTGGGTATCAGACATTGTCTGATATCGAGATCGCGTCTTCAGTTGCAGGTGTCAGTACCCAGCTTGAAGATTCCGACGAGGACGGCGATGATGATGCGGACTCCTCTCAGCATGACACTACTCCAGCCATCCCCAAGCTCAGCGCACTCCGGGAACACCTAGAGTTCATTCTTGACTACCTGGAACACCCGGACTGCGACAGGGAGATGGGGCCCTTGGGACTTGTGGAGGAAGTGTGTGCTTTCAGGCAGCGCATCATCGATCGTCAGAATCGTCGGTCCTTGCGTCAATCAACCATTGACAGTTTTTTCAGGCCCATGACCCCCGCTGTGCCCAGCCCTGGCTCCACTCCATTGCCTCCCCAAGACAGGCCTTCATGCTCCGAGCCACAGCCCAGCACATCAGCCACGGTGGAGTCACCACTCTACGTGAGTTTGCGTCTGTCTTCAGAGTCGTCTGCAGTGGGTACGCCATCACCACGACCCAGCGACGCACCCCTAGGTCACCTGCCAGTGATACTCTCGGACTCTGACAGTGATTAAACAGCAAGAACTTCTCCACTAGACCACACAGGAATTTACAGTGTTGTGCAGTGAAAAAAACAGTGTGTTGTGTTAAGGATTTACAGTTGTGAGTGAAAAGACTAATTTGGAACAAAATTTAACGTAAATAGATTTGTTTGTTTTTGCTTCAGAAAATGATTAGAAGAATGGGAAAAGTTAAAGTGCAGAGTGCAACACTTAGTAAGTTACAATGGAGCATTAGTTAGACAAGAGTGCGCACTGTGAAGAGAACGGACTTCTGAGTGCGATTGACTAAGTTCAGTACAAGACTTCATGAACAGTGTACTGGAAGTGCTTCAGGAAATCCTTCTTACTGTCAGAGTCCGAGAGGAGGCGGTTATTCATTGAGATGGCCATGGACTTGCTGTAAGTAGGCAGAATGTTTCATACTGTACTTTTTTCCATACTATACTTACCTCAAACACCTCATTTCACTCTTTAATGTCCTTTATTGATGTGAATAGGGTGTTAGGAGCTATGCATGTGCAGTAGGAAGGTGTTTTTCTGAGTTAGGCTAGGTTAGGGTCCATAAGTACCAGTCCAGGAGCCAGTAACCAGAATGTTTAATATTGTATGAACCTACCTCTAAACCCTCATTTTATGCTTGTTTCGCATTTATTTCAGTAATTTTTGTGCCTTATTGGTGTGATTTGGGTCTTAAATAGGTGCTACGCATGTCCAGAGGGAGTTGTATAGGTGTTTCTCTGAGTTAGGGTCCATAAGTACAAATCCAAAAGCTGGGGCCCAATATCCGGACCTGCCTATGGCCCTATTACGTCGGACATTGGAGGGATTACTGTATATATATATATATATATATATATATATACATGTATAAATATAACTACCTATCTATGGCCAGACACCATAATCCCACAAAAGGTGATAATTTGTCTTTGAATTAGTTGTTTTAAAGGGAGGGGCACTAATCCTCTGCCAACCCACTTGATGACACATATGGAACACCTGTTGTAAATGTTTCCCGTCTTACAGGAAACCATTTGGCTTGTCACCCAATGTAAAGCCACCTGAAAAGGAAAGAAGAGTAATAAAAAGTGACAGGAAAGATGGGAGCAACAGAAAGAAACAGGGCAGGCACAGAAAAAAAGTGATGAAGGTGAAGGAACAAGTTGGGAGCACTACATCAAGTGAACGGATGATGGTTGCCACCATCTTCCTCCACCTTATTCATTCCTGAACTCCAACTCCCAAACTTTGAATTAAAACTGCATCATCACTTTTAGTACTTACCAATATTAACAAAGTTGGTCTCAGTTGTGATCCTCATGGGCTCTAGACCACTCAGTAGCAATGCACCTTGGTAGAGGGAGGCTGGGGGTGTTCGAGGTTTCAAGTCTGACACTGCATTGGCTATTGCCCTAAAAAGAATTAAAGGAGCTACAATCACTACTTTTACACACTTAAGCACACATGTCTATCACATACCTTTATCATTCCAGCAGAACCATCCCCCAGCACAACTGCCATGCTGTACATTCATTTCAGGTCAAATCAGTTCACTCAAGTACTGCTACATTCATTTATCTGGGTCAAAATAGCTGTGTAATCAAGGTCCATTTCCGCCACTTCAGGTCTCATCAGATTGCAGGTATACCTCAATATACGATACACCTAGATGCGATACTCCTGCTGATGGGGGTAGAAATACCACCATACCCCATCTAACAATGGCCAAACCCTGGTTTAACAATGGGTTTTGATTATTTTTAATAATTATTATGATGTTTTAGACTAAAGTTCTGTGTTTAGGTTTATTTCTAAACTGTTTTTAGACTTAGATTAACCCTTTCATTACCGGACGATGCAGGCTACGTCCAACTGCGGGCAAGTATTGTACTGAGGTTGTGGACCAGCTCGGCCTAGGCAGAGTGCTAGGAGAACCCCCCGTTTCCACGCTCGCGGTACTTCTTAAACATATTATCCTAACACCCTTAGTTTTGCTTCTATCTCTGTGATTATTTTTCCTCATAATCTCAAATACTTGCTCTTGCTTATAGCATTGATAAAAATGTTTGGTGAATATAAATTATGCACTAATTTACGTTTTTTGTTTTCCTTCATGTTTTCTCATAGAAATATGTATATTATGGTAATTGTTACTGAGAAAGAGCTTTAGGAAATTTCATTAGATACATTTTGGTATATAAACATATACTGTAGGACAATTTGGGTCGGTTTTACGTACTGCAAAAGGAAATTATCTTCTAATCGCAATGCACTGTGGGAGCAGTGTTTTGCTAAATTGTTATTCTCATGCTTTTATTTATGCCTCTATCTGCCTGATTTTTTATTCATGTAATCTTGAATAGTTGTACAGTGGGCTCGCATAGTGCGCGAGAGATTGGGCGGTGCACGAGCTCGCACACTGGGAATTCACGTACTAGGAATACATAATATGGGAATAATTACATATGGGCGGTACCCTCTCATACCTGGACATTTTTTGGCCCTTAGAGACATAATAAAGGTCATATGTTTCAGACATTGTACTAAAGCTATAGCTACAATAACAAAAATATGGGTAGTCACCTTAACAACAGTAGACAACATGCCTGATGACCTTAAATAACAGGGGTTCTGAGGCGCGGCAACACTTACAGCGTCGCACTCCCCACCGCACCAACACTTCCCTCCGCAGACTCCTCTTCATCACCTTCCCCAGGAGCATCAAAGTCACTCACTTCGGCCATAAACCCTTCAAAGTCCAATGCTGACACTTCTGACATTGCATCCTCTTCATCCTCAACAGGATCAGGAGCAGACGATGTCGATGGTTCCGCTATTTCACCAACTTGAGCCTGCTGTATGTAGCTTGTTATGAGCATCTGTCTTCTCCTGTTTATTTCTTCCCTGTGACTGTCTGTGTAGAAACGGAAGAGTTTGTCGATACCAACCAGAAGTTCCTCCGTTCTTAGGTTGCTCACTTCCTGTGCCTTCACCTCTTCCTTGAGCTTATCCACGGCAGCAAGGATCTTGCTGATGTTTGACATACACAGCTCAGTCCTGCCTTCCATCACACTAGGCTACTTAACTTGACTCTGTCTGGCGTCGGGCTCTGCCTCGTCTATCCGTTGCAACACTTCCTCGGGAGGCTGTTCCTCAGTAGCAGTGTGAACTTCTTGTATGTCCGCCAATGTAATGTCCTCGAAACCTGGTACAGCTTGTGCTGCTGTCAATGTTGCTGCCTCAACATCGGCCAGTGGTTGAATGGCCGTCTCCTGGGTGATGCACAGGTGAGGCACGAGCATTCGCCACGCATGGTTCACCGTTGCAGGTGTAATCTGGTGCCAGGCTTGAAGGAGAAATTCAACGGCGTCCTTCACCGTAAAGTTACGCCAAAATGCCTGAA
Source organism: Coenobita brevimanus (assembly GCF_032717465.1). NCBI lineage: Eukaryota > Metazoa > Arthropoda > Malacostraca > Decapoda > Coenobitidae > Coenobita > Coenobita brevimanus. The sequence continues at coordinate 29,506,514 of NC_137046.1, forward strand.
CAGTCATGGCATCTGTGGTAGGTCGGGATAGAGGTGCTGGTGGAGATGGAACGGGAGCAGATGCCTCATCAAGGTCTTCGTCGTGATCTTCTTGTAGGGCATGAAGCTCCTCTTGTGGATCGGTCTTCCTGCGTAGGTAGTCGTACACTTCCTTATGGTAGAAATGCTTCACTGTGGCGATTAGTTCTTGATCGAGTGGCTGCATTAATGACGTTGTGCGGGGCGGCAGAAACACAACACGACAATCCTTGTGAAGATCTTCCAGGTATGGAGGGTGACTCGGTGCGTTATCAAGCACAAGGAGAATCTTAAATGGAATGCCCAGTTCCCGACACTTGGCTCTCGCATCTGGGACACACCGCCACGTTAACCAGTCTGCCATAATGTTCCCGGTCATCCAACCATTTACGGACTTGTACCAATACACGGCCACTTGCATCCATGTTCATGAGGTTTTTGTAGCACCTTGGATGTGAAGCTGTGTGTACAACAACTGGCCTCATCTTGTGGCTCCCAGACAGGTTTACAGCGAACATTACCGTCATCTTGCACTTCTGGAGCTTGTGACCAGGGGCTTGTTTCTGTCTTTTAGCAATGTAAGTTGATTTTGGCATGGCCTTGTAATATAAGGACGTTTCATCGATGTTGTAGATCTGGTCCTTGGTGTACTGTCCCTCTTCAATAATCGTTTTAAATATTGCAGGATAGTCTCTCACGGCCAGCTCATCGGCAGAGCCACGTTCACCAGACAATTTCACGTAACGGAGTTCCTTGCGCTTGAGAAAACGGTCCAGCCATCCAACCGATGCCCTGAACGGTTTTTCCACTTTTAACCTTCGAGATGCAGCATTGTAAAAGAGCTGGACTTGGTTCCGAATAAATCTTCCATTGAGTGGAACACCTTCCTTTTCTTTCCGCATTATGAAGGTGGCAAGATAGCGCTCCATTAATATCATAGCACGATTTCCCACCCGCGAATGGCCGTCTAGGTCAGAGGCACCGTACGTCTTCACTACAGCCTTTATGGCTTCACGGTTCTTCCACACAGTTCTCACTGTAGATTCAGCCAGTCCCAGGGTTCTCCCGATAGCCGTGTTTCCTTGACCCTCCTCCTTCATCTTAATTATCTTTAACTTGGTGGCGTGCGTCAGAAGTTTCTTTACTCTTGGGGTTGGAGCCATGGTGCAGCAAAGTACAGGCAGCACAAAAAACACCACATGTTGTACACGACAGGTTAGCTGTAGATAGAGGATCCCCACAGTGAACAGGCCGGGACTGTTATGGCGCGCCCACTCCCTTGTACCCCAAGCTGCGCAGTAGAATGCCCGGGAATTTCTGCGCATCAACATGACGACACATGACGCACTCTGTGAGGGGTGGTCGCGCACTAGTAGAAAATTGCATTTTTGAGCCACTCCTTGCCTCTGCCTCGCGTTGTGTGGTAAACTCGCGCATTAAAGGGTTTTTGGTTATGATTTTTGGTCACTCGTGCACAAGGCGAATCGCGCACTGCGGTGACGTGCACTGTGCGAGCCCACTGTACTTGCTTATGGTGTTGATAAAAACGTTCGGCGAATATAAATTATGTGCTAATTTGCGATGTTCTTCTTTCCTTCTTGTGTCCTCATAGAAATAAATATTTTATGGTAATTGTTACTGAGGAAGAGATTTAAGAAATTTCATTAGCTACATTTTGGTATAAAAACATTTACTGTAGGACAATTTGGGTCGGTTTTACGTACTGCAAAAGGAAATTATCTTATAATCGCACTGTAGTGCAGGAGCAGTATTTTGCATGGACAAAGTTGTTGTTAAATTATTTTTTCTCCTGATTTATTTATAGCTCTATCTGGCTGATTTTTTATTCAGGTAATCTTGAATAGTTGTACTTGCTTATGGTGCTGATAAAAACATTCGGTGTATATAAATTATGCGCTAATTTACAATGTTTTTTCTTTCCATCATGGGGCGATTTTGTTGGATGCAGCTTGCGTCATCCAGTAATGAGTGGGTGAGATTAGGTTCGACGCAGCCTGCGTCGTCCAGTAACAAATGGGTGACTTTTGCACCCCTACCCTAAGTATCAAAAGGGTTGTGTTTCAGCCATGGGTGGGGTGAACATTATCATTCTGGGGTACAGTTTACTAAGCTTGATTTTTTCCAGACATATTTGATGACTTTCAGATTTGGTATGTTGGTTTTAGTGAGTTATTTACAAGTGTTAGGCTTAGGTTAGCTTCTTTTACAGCTGTTAGGCCATTTATATTGGCTTTAAACTTTTGGGGGGATCATTTGGGTGGGTTTTGGACATGGCTGGGAGGGAAACCCAAGGGTGAAAAACGCATCCCATTACTTAACATGTAAAATCTACCCCGAAATACAATACCACGCCTAACAATGGGTTTTTACCTAACCAAATGCATCGTTAAACTGGGGTATACCTGTACTTTCTGTCCACAAAGGTCTGTTCTGGGCCATTCAGGTCAAAGTGATTCAGTCAAGCCATTTAATCTTCATTTAGGGCCATCACATCCAATCTGGCTTGGTGAAATTTATTCAAATACGAAAATGCCCCTTCAAGGTCAATCAGACTCAGCTAGTGCTGTAATTCGGCAAGCAATGGTCGTTATATATTGGTAAAGTACACTCTCATCATAAAATCACTTTGTATATAACTGCTCACTTATTCAATAAAAAAGAATTTATTAATTTTTTTGTTTTATAATTTTTTTCACATAAAATCAACGAGATGCCCTATTTCCAATTAAATGATAGTTTTCTCACTTATAAGATTACTACACAACTAAATTTATTATACAATCTGTTTTCAAAAACTCATTCCAGCCATAAAACAAGGGCGTACCTTATTTAGGAGAAAAATTTGCTAATCGCTGGTGCTGCATTGTACTGACACAGGCTTATTTTCATATGATTTACGCTGTACAACATACTGCACACATACTGGTAAGACTTCTAACTCTCATTTCCAAAACTGAAAGTATATTTTAATAACAATATTCTATCTATAGTCATTAACCTCTTAACCACGGGGATGTCAGGATCGCACCGTGCGCGTCCCACGGGAAAAATCAAGCTCCGAATGACTTTTTAAAAATATTTACCAAAAATCAGTTAGTCCTAGAATATTATAACTACACATGCATACGGTACATACCTTCAGCTTTATCCTGGGATGTTTGTTGAGCCTTCATCAACTACCGTAGGACTTGGGGAGACTTCTGAAGTTGGGTAACGAAGTCTCCACTTTACCCTTCCCTATACTCCGTAGTATGAGGCTATGTATGTGGGTGCTCGCACCCAGGTAAGAGTGAATGGAGATTTGAGTGATGAGTTTTCCGTGAATGTTGGTGTGCATCAGGGGTCAGTTTTGAGTCCCATGTTGTTTATCATGGTACCTGAAGCCCTCTCATGTGACTTTAGAAACGGACTCCTGTGGGAGATGTTGTATGCTGATGATTTGGTGTTGATTGCAGAGATCGAAAGGGAGGCAGAGGAAAGGTTTAGGAAGTGGAGAGATGGTATGGGGCACAAGGGCTTAAAGGTAAATGCAGATAATACAAAAGTGATGATATCTAGGGTTGGTGGCGGTACTGTCAGAGATGAGAGAGAGTGGCCATGTGCAGTTTGCCACAAGGGCATGGGAAGTAATTCTATCCTGTGAGGTGTTTGTGATAAATGGGTGCACAAGAGATGTAGTGGTATCAGAGGCAGACTGCAATGCTGATTATATGTGTATGACATGTTGGAGAGAGCAGGTGGAGATTGTCAGGCGTGAAAGGACTGAACTTGCTGGTGAATCTCTTGAGTGTGTGGAAGAGTTTTGTTATTTGGGAGACATGTTGTGTGCTGGAGGTGGGGCTGGAGCTAGCTCTGTGGCTAGGGTGAGATGTGGTTGGAAGAAGTTCAGGGAGCTCTTGCCTCTTCTGACACTGAGAGGGCTCTCCCTACGTGCTAAGGGGTCTTTGTATGCAGCATGTGTTAGGAGTGTAATGCTGTATGGTAGTGAGACTGGGCAGTAAAGGAGGAGGATATTCGCCAGCTCAGACGTACAGAAATGACAATGATTAGGTGGATGTGTAGTGCGTCCCTGCATGCAAGGTCCGGGGGGGCTGGGTTTACAATGGAAGAGTTGAGAGGTAGGATGGGACTGGAATGTACTGGTGTTGTGATGAGGAGAGGTAGATTGAGAAGGGTTGGACATGTGGAGAGGATGGGGGATGATAATTGGGTGAGGAAGGTTAGAAGTATTAATATTGGGGCTGAGGTTGGGTCTGGTTAGTACTTGGATGGGTAACCGCCTGGGAACACCAGATGCTGTTGGCATCCCTAGGTGTCAAGTGGGGTTGGTGGAGGATTAGTGCCCCTCCCTGTAAAACGATTAACTCTAAGCCGTTGGCCACCCCGTTTGGGATACATGGCGTCTGGCAATGAATGAATGAATGAATGAAAGGTTATGAGGGGTAGACCGAGAAAGACATGGGACGAGGTCATTGTGACCTCAGGGTTAAGGGACTGAACAGGGAGGTTGCAACAGATCGTGCAGCGTGGAGAGCCGCCATTAGGTGACTGGGGCCGATGCATGCAAGCATGTTGGAGCCTTTAAAAAACGAAAACGAAAATGAAAACGATGGTTACCAATGCCTGATATTATCACTACAAGCACAATTCTTTTCAAGTAGTCTAGAATCCATATCCCCCCCCCCCCAAAAAAAAACACCATGAAAGCAATGTAAATTACAAGCACATACGAGCTTTCCACCCGTGCTCGTTCCCCGCTGGTATTCTGAGGCAGACCTGTCATTTATTATTCATAAACACACTCACACTTTATATTCCTAGTACTTTATACACTTATTTATATATACAATATTTATCCATAAGTTTCCTTCAGTACTAGTAGTTTATTTTCACTCCAGGCATTCACTTTCTCATTCAGTAAACTAGCGTAGAGAGCAAAGCTTTCACTTTCACTGTCAGTACTCCAAGTATTTATACACATATTCTTATATTACTAATTATTTACATTTCTATTTCCATTCTCTATTTTATTTACATTATTTACATTTCTATTTTATTTACACTATGTTGTGCACTGTCACTTGCAGTAACTTATAAAACTATTTTCCACTGTACAATTATATTTATATTCATTGCTTTCACTTGCTATTTACACATTATTTACATTTCCACTTGCACTGTTTTAGAACTTGGGACACAGAAGCACTCATACTGGGGGTTTCTGTCACCATTTCCTCCACTGCTTCATACCACGAGTCACCAGAAAGATCGTAGTCACTGTCCATCATAATCATTGATAAATTAGCCAGTTCACGTTTCACAGCAAAGTCACTTACCCCTTTACCCCTTCCCACACGAGGTTTAGTAGGGGTAGAGGTCACAGGGCCCTTTGCAATGGTCTCAGAAGCGGCAGAAGTGGACGGGTGTGAATGAGACATGGTTTCACCTTGAAAGACGAGACTAAACTGAATGATGTGGCGTATATGGGCAGGGAAGGGTTGACAATGTCAGTGTGATGACAGCTGCTAATTTACAGTATATGCTATGAAATGATTGGCAGGAAATCTAGACAATACATAATAAATCAGGTAGTTCCAGGTGAATGTAAATATCACTTAAGCTTCTCCCTTCCTTTATTTTATATATTTTTGTTACAAGAATAAGTCATACAGCATATTTCAAGGGGAAATAAACAGGGAAAATTAGCGAATGAGTGCACATGGGGTGTTGCCAGGTGATAATTAGCCCATTCCAGATGTATGGCAGTATCAATTACCTTTTCATTTTCTTTCATATATTATTTTGTATAAGAATAGGGCATAGGGCACATTTCAATGGATAAAATGAGTGGAAAAATCCTTCCAGGATTTGCATAGTGCAGCGCGGCTGGGCAAGTAGGAGGAGAGGGTAATGGAGGGGAGGTAAGGAGGGGAGTCAAGGACAGGGGAAAAAATGGCTAAATTGTCAACAATGGATGGGAGTATAGGTGACATTAGCAGCAATGACTACAGCTGGACACTCGTAGTACTGATAGGTGATACAAGCCACCACATGAAAGCCTGGGTGAATTCAAAATAACACAGAAGCACATATGTGATGCCCCGCGGTATGATCCCTTGCTCCCGAGCGTGGCACAAGTGACGCCCTGCGGTTAAGGGGTTAATGGTATATAAAGCAGCTTGTTCTGGTGTCAATATTGTTTCCCATGACTAGTTGTAGTTTCACACTATTGCTGCATATTACATATAAAGTTGTTTATTCATAATTAACAATATACAACAAAGTGTTAATGATAAACAAACAAACACCATTTCACTGTACAGTGTGGCTTGTGATAGGATGCGCAATCAGACATCTTCTTTTAATCAAAACCCAGAGTAAAGAGAAGGCGATAGAGAAATATGAATTGTATATATGTTTAAGTCTTGGGGGAAATATTTACCTTGTTGGTATACCTTGATGTAATCAATACTATTTTACTGAGGTGTATAATGTACATGGTACAGTTATGATGCTTTTATTCATGTATAAATCCCAGTTGTCTGTGTAGGTTTAGCACCTCTGATTTTGCTGACCCCAGCGCCACACCCAGAGGGGGATGCTGGCGGGCTAGGGCAGAAAGCACGTATCATTTGAACGAGAGGGACGTATAACTCTGAGCTCTCTCAGTGTCGCAGTTGTATCTTTCTGTGGCCAATAAAGAGAGATTTAATCTGCTCAGTTTCAGTTCACCTGCACACGCTACCTTCTAAGTTCCTTCAACAGGATTCTACACCGATCCCCACCATCTCCAGTGTGTGAGATGATGTTTTGGTGGAGTGTGTCAGCCGGAAGTGACTACGACCAGGAGCAACGTTACCTTGCTTATCAAGTGTGAGGTCATGACTCAGCTGATATAATAAATTGGTGATCAGCTGTGGGGTTCCAAGCTGATATATTAGTGACTAGTTGAGGAATCCATACAGTCGAAACATATTTTTGGTGGTTGCAGTGGCAGGATTCCTGGCTGCGGTTACAAGCTATCTGATACCAACAAAATGAATGCTATGTCCACTATGGATGATGATGAGAACTATTAACTGTACAACATTATACACACAGACTTGTGCAGAAGGGATGGGGTTATTACACAAATACTGTATTTCAACAAAGGATAACCAGCTCTAACCTGATATGAGCAGGTGTTGTGCCACAGCAGCCCCCCACCACATTAACCAGGCCATCCTGAGCAAATTCTCTCATATGTCTAGCAGTGGTTTCAGGTGTTTCATCATAGCCTCCAAATGTGTTGGGCAGGCCAGCATTGGGGTAACAGATCACAAAGGCACTAGTGTTCTTCCCGATGGTTTCAATGAATGGTCTCATTTCCACAGCTCCCAGTGCACAGTTCAAACCAACACTGAAAAGGAAGAAGGGATGTAAATGGAGGGTTTGTCTCAAAGTGCAAGAGAGATAATTAATCTGATTATTACCATCTCTCTCTCTCTCTCTTGGTTATAACCAGACAATCTTATTCAAGTCAAGAGAGATCCCCTCAGCTAAATAGGCTGGACACTAATCTCCATGAACATCACCAGCCTGAGGATAATTTTTATATTTCTTTCTGGTCACTGCTGTTCAACTTATTCAGGTAGGGAAAGCAGTGAACAGCTTAGTGAGTGATATAGTGTTATACTTAATTCACTCCCTCTTCTGTCTTTCTTTCCTTCATTCTTTCCTTTTCCTTCTGCCTGTGGGTGACTCTATACTGAGTGACAAGCCAAATGGTTTCCTGTACACCAGGAAACCATTTAATACACTGTGTGGTAACCATATAACCAAATTTTGGCACCTGGTGGTTTAGTGGGTAATTATTGCGCTCCAGTCGGCTTGAGCCAGTGAAGGTTTATATCCAAGGGATGGTTGAGGTTGACTGTTCATGTAATGCCACTCAGGGATGAGTGAGGCTGGTCACTCTCATCTTAAATGTCGAGACCAACTGCCTAGCCCCGGGCTCCTACGCTCCTCTTGGGGCAGTGTAGGATTGGATGATGGATGGATGGATGAACTGGATGCATCATATCAGAAAAAAAAAAAAATCCTAATCTTGTTTTCCATTAATACTGTATATGCAGTGGGATGACATCATTTTTAATTCATTCATTATCCAATACTGTGTTGCCCCATGAGGAGCATAGGAGCCCAGGGCTAGGCAAGTTAGTCCTGACATTTAAGATGAGAGTGACCAGCCTCACTCATCCCTGAGTGGCATTATGTGAGGAATAAACCCCAATCACCCCTTGGATATAAACCTTCACCAGCTCAATCTGATTGGAGCGCCTTAATTACCCACTAAACCACCAGGTGTCAAAATTTGGTTATATAGTTACCATCCAATGCAGTAAATGGTTTCCTGGTGTACAGGAAACCATCTGACTTGTCAGTCAGTGTAGTCATCCACAAGCAGAAGGAAAAAGAAAGAATGAAGGATAGAAAGACAGAAGAGGGAGTGTAAAGTCGCCTGTAGGCAGAAAGATGAGGAAAGAATGAAGGAAAGAAAGGCAGAAGAGGATGGAAATGGGATGATAAAAGAAAAAATACTTATAATGATAATAACAATAATAATAATAATAATTTTTATAATAATAATAATAATAATAAAAATAATAATAATGCACTCGACCCTAGAAATAACAGACCCTGATATAGTAGATATCAGATTTAAATGGTACCATGAATCCTGCCACACTTTCAACAGCTATAATGAACAATTTTCATTAAATGGGACACACTGGGTCACAACACATGCATTTCCTACCCTTTTTACTCCAACCTGGCCTAGAATTGCCCTCTCTCAATCGTGAGAGATTGTCCTTGAGAGCTCTGTACTGGTCATTAACATTTCTGTACCTAAACTTTCCATTTGCCAGTATTAAAATCCATTTGTCACATTTGAGCCCAATTAAATTTTTAAAGATCTTTTTGAGGCACCAGCCTATGTTCAGGTGTATCCATTCTGTTACTACTTTTTGTACCATTAGTATCCTCATCACCATCATTTAATCTTGTGTTACTCCATGAGAAGAGATGCAGCCCGGGGCAAGGCAAGTTGGTCCTGACATTCAACCCTTTTGAACCTTTGGGCAGCAGTGCAAAAGTCACACACTCGTTACTGGACAACACAGGCTTCATCGAACCTAATCTCAATGGCTCGTTACTGGACAATGCAAGCTGCTTCAAACAAAATCGCCCCTTGATGGAAAGAAAAAGGATCGTAAATTAGCACAAATTATATTCGTTGAAGGTTTTTATCAACACCATAAGCAAGTACAACTAAAGACAGGGGAAAAAATAATTTAGCAACAACTTTGGCCATGTGAAACACCACTCCTGCACTGCAGTGCGATCATAAGATACATTAAAACCTCCATATAACGGACTTCAACAGACCAGAATTCGCTTTTATCAGACCCTAGGAGCTACCCGACTAAATTCCTATATATCGGCAAAAGTCTGATAAAGCCAGAAGCAGTCCGGACTGCCTGACCACTTCAGCTATGTTCACCACAGTATGGTAAATAAAAGGCATGTTTATCAGTGTACAGTACAGAATTATTACATATACCATTTGATTACTGTAGCGAGGGTATAACACAGTACAGTACCGAAATGGTGGTGAAATCAGTTTAAAAACCATTCATGTGATCCAGAATAATGTCTGATATATCGGAAAAAGTCCGAGTTAGCAGGGGAAAGTCCGGATTTCACTTTAATTGGAATTTCGCATTTTTCGGAATGGCTGTGGCCCCAGTTAGTCCGTTATGGTGAGATCTTACTGTTATTTCCTATGCGGTACGTCTTTGAGAGAAGCGATGTCAGTGAATGTAGAGTGAGACTGGATGGGGAGGAAATGGAGAATGTGAGTGCATTAAAGTAATTGGGTAGTGTGATGAGTAAAGATGGAAGTTTAGAGGGTGAAATGCTTGAAAGGGTGCAGCAGGGAAGAAAGGTTGCTGGTTCCTTGAAAGATGTGATAAAAAACAGAGAAGTGAGCACGGAAGTGGAAAAGCTACTGCATGACAGTATTGTGATACCAACTCTAACATATGGAAGTGAAGCTTGGACTTTGTTGGAGGGACAAAAGTCAAGAGTGCAGTGAAAAGAAGTTATTTGAGAGGAGCATATGGAGTCACACGAAGAGACAGACTGACAAACGAAGAAGCAAAGGAGTGTTGTGGTGTGCATGTGGATGTGATAGGAAGCATTAGGAGAAACACATTAAGGTGGTCCGGCTATGTGAAGAAGAAGGAAAGTGAGAGACTGATGAGGAGAGTGTATGTGAGTGAGGTGGAGGGGGGAGAGGGAGAGGGAGGCCAAGGATGAGATGGGGCGATGGAGTGGAGAGGTATATCAGAGGGGGGGTATGAGCTGGGAGCAGGGCAGTGAAATGGCAGGGGATGGTGGCGATTTGATTGTGGCCACCCCTTACGGAATTAAGGCACCTAGCAATAGAAAGATGGACTGACAGATATGTATGCAAAACCAATCCAGATTGTCTACAGTAAATGTTTGTATACCAAAATGTAGCCAAGGAAATCTCCTAAAACTCTTTCTCAGAAACAATTACCATAAACAATTTCTAGGAGGAAACAAGAAGGAAAGAAAAAACATCGCAAATTAGCACATGATTTATATTCACCGAATGTTTTTATCAACACCATAAGCAAGTACAACTATTCATGATTACGTGAATACAAAATCAAGCAGACAGAGGCATAAATAAAGGCATGGGAAAAAATAATTTAGCAAAACACCGCTCCCAAACAGCAGTGCGATCATAAGATAATTTCCTTTGGCGGTACGTAAAACTGACCCAAATCGTCCTACAGTAAATGCTTGTATACCAAAATGTAGCTAATGAAATTTCCTAAAGCTCTTTCTCAGTAACAATTTCCATAATGCATATATTTCTATAAGAAAACATGAAGGAAAGAAAAAACAATCGCAAATTAATGCATAACTTATATTCACCAAATGTTTTTATCAACACCATAAGCAAGTACGACTATTTGAGATTACGAGGAAAAAAAAATCACAGATATATAGGCAAAACTAAGGGTGTGAGGCTAAAATGTTTAAGTACTATAGGTGCAGAAACGGGAGGGGGGGAGGGTTCTCCCAGCACTCGGCCAAGGTCATGCCAGCTCACATCCTGAGTACTTTCCCACGGTTGGACGCAGCCTGCATCGTCCAGTAACAAGAGGGTTAAGATGAGAGTGACCAGCCTCACTCATCTGTGAGTGGCATTATGTGAGCAATAAACCCCAACCACCCCTTCCTATATAAACCTGCAGACTCAATCCAATTGGGGTGCCCTTAATTATCCACTAAACCACCAGGCGCCATAATTTGCTTAAATGGTTACCACTCAACATGGTAAATGGTTTCCTGGTGTACAGGAAACCATTTGGCTTGTTACTCAGTATAGAGTCACCCACGGGCAGAAGAGGAAAGAATGAAGGAAATAGACAGAAGAGGGAGTGTACAGAGTCACCCAAAGGCATAAGAAAGAGGAAAGAATGAGGGAAAAAGACAGAAGAGGATGGAAGGAAAGAAGGAAGGATGAGAGGAAAGGGCAGTCACACGAAAGCAGCACAGCACTACATCGAGTGGATGGTGAGCGCCCCTGCCTACCACTAGTAAATCTGGAGATTATACAATACAAATCTTCATCGATATCATCAGTAACAATTAGAGATAGTACACAACCCAGAACCAACCCTGATTGTAACAGTCATCCAGTCTGATTCCTCCCCATTAATTACAACTGTTTGTTTATATTTTGAAAACCAAATTTCAAGCGATCTTTGTACATTGTCTCTGAACCATAAACTTTAAGTTTCTCAAGAAATCTGCTGAGGGAGAACTTTATCAAATGCTTTCTAGATACTGAGACACATCACATCAACAGATTTAGTATTATCAAACATCCACAATATCAATGAAAAAAATCAAGATTTTTTTAACAAGATCGATTGTTATGGAATCCGTGCTGTTAGTTATTAATCTCTAAAGGTCAGTCCCCTTTCTGGAACGTGTCATGGGGACATCGGTCCTCGTTCCAGAATGTTTAGCATTGCTCTTAACCACTACACCCCAACAAATCACTGGATGACCTTTGGCCATCATTCATTTATTTTGAAGCTAAAGGTTAATACCTTCTTATATGTAAACATTATTTTGATAAATGTAACAGTACATTATTTTGATAAATGTAACAGTTTTTATAAAAATTATTTTTGAAAATGGCCTATTTTCAGCATCTGTGAGTGAGGGAAAAAAGCCTCTCCTCAGACACTCTTATATTCTCAGCCACTGCTCTACAGTAAATAATCATAGGACACTGGAACACCACTCATTTTAAAGCTAAGGAGTTGTACCTTGCTGGGTATAGATTTTTATGATAGGTTTATTAGTTTTGTAATAGCGATTTTTAAAAAATGCTCATTGCGGATGGTCATTTTATAAACAATGCCCAACCCCATGGGGTTAATGAGATTATTTTGTCCTAAATGCTTGATTATTTTGTCTCTAATTATGGCTTCCAAGAAACAGCATACTACTGCTGCTAAGCTAATTGGATGATAGTTTCCAGAGCATGATTTAATGCCTTTTTAAAAATACTTTAATTAAAAGTCCTGTAATCCAAATGGCAAGGGACCAAGGGTTTTTCGGACAATTATTTTTTTCAGACTATTGGGAGGGACCTCTGAAAACGTTACAAATATGAACACTCACGATCACTACTCCTCAGAGGTACCCCCCTTTATATCCCTATATACCCACAGAAGAGGGGAGGGAGGGACAAAATGAGCTCCAACCGCCGCTACCCCAGCTCCCAACCCTCCCCCATACCCCTACCCAACCCCCACCTCACCCGTCATTCATAACTGACAGTTACATCTCAAGCTGATTTCATGCTTAACACTCTTGGTTCCACTGCTAATACAAACACAGAACACCAGAATATGTTAAAAGTATATAATATAGTTATCAACACGCTCCAGCAAGAAATAAAGGCATTATGACGCTGACAGACAATAAAAACGTTAACAATGGCCACCTCAGGCCTCAAGTGCTGGGTGCACTGCTTTGTATATACACACACACACAAATAGAGCAACTGATCAGTGGAATCCACTACCGAATGAAACAGTGTGTGCCAAAACAATTCACAAATTTAAGGATATGTATGATAAATATGGTTTAAGACACAGGACAGTACGAGCTTGACTCATTCCTGTAAAGATACAATTAGGTAAGAACACACACACACGAAAAAAATGGAAGAAAACGTAGTGAAAATACTGAAGAAAAAAGAGCAAATAGTGAGAGAAACTGTAGAAAGGAACAGATGCGTGGTAATATTTAGAAACAGGGAGGAGGAAGAAAAGGTTAGATCCATGAGACTCGAGAAACACGAACCTGGTGAGAGGAATATTAGGCAAGATTGATCCCGAGGGAGACAAGTGAGTAAAAGAAACTGAGGAAGTAAGGAGGATAGGGCCTTATAAGAAAGGGGAAACAAGACCAATGAGAGTCAAGTTGTCATCAGAAAGTGTAGTAAATGATATACAGCAAGCTCGCTCCCAATGCGTGGGTTTCGTTCCTAACGTGGCGCGTTCGGCGCAAAACCGCGTAAGTTTTAACTACTCCTTATTTTGCTCCCTAGATCTCCTAAGCGTGGTCTTTTGCTGTTATCTGCCATTGGTAATCAATATGAAGCACTTTAAGTGGTTAGAAGGTTTATTTAATGTTATAACTTACAAATACAGTACTGCACAGCAAAACTTCGACATACAAATACGTAAACACAAGGCAACATTCCGATGCCGAAACCAGTCGGCGTCGGAATGTTGCCTTGTGTTTACGTATTTGTATGTCAAAGTTTTGCTGTGCAGTACTGTATTTGTACATTATAACATTAAATAAACCTTCTAACCACTTAAAGTGCTTCATATTGATTACCAATGGCAGATAACAGCAAAATACCACGTTTAGGGAGTGTAGGGAGCAAAATGGTTTCTGGACTATTCGCTGTCAAGCCAGTTCGAAGTAACAACAATAACAAGACAACATAGACTTTGATGGATCCCCCTGAAATATAGTTATGAAAGTATTGATTACTTAATAATAAGTATATTTGTAAAAGTACTGATTAATTAATATATTTATAGAATGATGGGGAATCATACAGGGTGCGAATTGTACAGATGGGGAATCGTTCATGTTTTGACGGGGAATTGACATGATGGCGAATTGTCTTGGAACCCACCGATCGTGTGTAATCTATAACTGGTTACAAGGCTATATTTAATGTTTTAACTTTCTTTAAGTGCTTTAACTTACAAGTGCATACCAGAATAGTAAATATTTAACCTACAAATACAGTACTGTGGAAAAGCAGTACAGCAAATATTTAACAAACAAATAAAAAAGGTAATATTCTGACGCCTATCAGAAAACTGGATATAAGACTTTATTTCTTGCTTGAACGTTATTTAATAATACTTTAACTTGCACATAAACTTACCAGAACAGTACTGTAAATATTTAACTTACAAATACAGCACTGAGGAAAAGCAGTACAGCGAAACACATCACGTGATCAAAACAAACCGTGCGTGCTGAGCTGATGTTCAAGGATTTGGCCTTTCAAAGGCCTCTCTTACATAAATTTATAGTTCTCGTAATGGTTATTTAATCTTACGTTATCTTATACATATCCCAGCACTAACCGTGTATAATTGCGAGCGCGTTCGGCAAGAACGTGTTCCGGGCGAGTTTACTGTACTTAAAGTGACCTGGAAATTAAGCAAAGAGGCAGGGATGGAAAATATTATAATAAGAAAAGATTTGAATGAAGAAGAAAGAGAAGTTTTAAAATCACTGAAGGAACAAGTAAAGGAAAAAAATGATAAAAGAACAGAAGAAGAATGTAATACTTTTTTATGGAGAGTGATGGATGTGAAAGTAAGGAAGTGGTATGTAAGGAAACAGAAGTGAAGGAAACTAAGGGGGATGGTTATGGAAGATCAGAAACTGGGGAAGTGGTACCGACGGAGAGAAGGAGAGAAGATGGTATAAAAAACATCAAAAATAATTTGAAGGTGGTATATACTAATGCAGATGGTTTAATATCGGCAAAGGCTTGAAATTAACGATTTCTTGAGAGAACATGAACCTGATGTCATGTGCTTTGTAGAGACTAAATTTAGAGAAGATATTGATGTTTATTTGGGAGATGGTAAATACAAACTGTGGAGAAGAGACAGAAAAGAAAAAACAGGAGGAGGAGTGATGATAGCTGTGAAGAACAGCATAAATGTAGATACCGTGGAAATGGGAGAAGGCAGGGCTGAAGTGATATATATGAAATTAGAAATTGGAGAGAATGTGAAGAGAGATATGGCGGTAGTGTATGTTCCCCCCAAGACAAGAGCATGGAATGATGACGAATACCAGGAGATGTTGTCGGATATGGCTAATAAAAATAATTGAGAAAAGCAACAATATAATTTTGGTGGGTGACTTTAATTGTAAAGAGGTGAACTGGGAGGAATGGGACTCAGGAGGAAGCGAGGATTCGTGGGGTACTATATTATTAAATTTAATAATGAATAATGTGATGACGCAATGGGTCAAAGAAAAGACATGGTTCCGAGGTAAGGACACACCAGCAGGGTTAGATTTACTGTTTACCAAAGAACCCGATGTAATAGAATCGTTGAAATATTTCTGTTCTATAGGAAAAAGTGATCATGTGGTCATTGAGTGCCAGATGATAATAGGGAACGTTGAGCCAAGAGAGGAGCTTCATAGACAGGGAAGATACAACTTTGGGAAAGCAAATTTTAAAGGATTGAGAAAATTTTTTGAAAATGTGGATTGGAAAAAATTCAGAGAAACAAGAGAGATACAGAGGAAGTGGGATATCTTTCTAGACCTCTAAAATTTGGGTGTGGAAAAATTTGTACCGAGAGTAAGAGGGAAAGGAAACAGGAAAAAGGAGTGGTTTAATACAAGGTGTATGATAGCAAAAAAAGAGAGAGATAAGGCGTGGAACAACTGGAGAAAGAGAGGTAACAACAGAACAAAGGAAGAATATAAAAGAACTAGAAATGAATACACAAGAATACGTAGAGAAGAAGAAAGGAATTTTGAAAAAGGTATAATTGACAAATGCAAGGATGAACCCAAACTGTTTTACAGATTTGTTAATGGCAAACTGAAACAAAAGGAAAGCATCACCAAACTGAAAGTAAAAGGAGAGGTCTATAAAGATGCAGCAATGCAAGCTGAAATAATGAACAAATGTTTCCAATCGGTTTTCACTAATGAAAAAGAGTTTGTGGAAAGGGAGATAGTGATTAGAAATGTACCGGTGATAAAAGATATAAAAGTGGAGGTACAGGAAGTGTATAAATTACTGGAAACTCAAGATGTAAGGAAAACCCCTGGACCTGATCAAATTTCTGATTGGGTACTGAAGGAATGCAGAGAACAACTGGCGGATAAAATTCACAGTTTAATCGTATGCTCACTGGAAGAGGGGAAAGTGCCACAAGAATGGAAGAGGGCAAATGTGGTACCAATTTATAAGGGAGGAAACCGGGAAGAACCCCTGAATTATAGACCAATGTCTCTAACCAGCATGGTCGCAAAATTGTGCAAAAGAATTCTGAGAGATAGATGGACAAAATATCTGGAAGAGATGAATATTTTGGCTGAATGTCAGTTTGGATTCAGAAGTGGAAGGTCATGTGTTTCCAACTTGTTGAGCTTTTACTCAAGAGCAATTGACATGGTACAGGAGAGAGATGGTTGGGTGGATTGTGTGTACTTAGACTTAGAGAAGGCCTTTGACTAGGTACCTCATAAGAGATTAATGTGGAAACTAGAATATATAGGAGGACTGAAGGGGAAACTCCTGGAAAGGATGAGAGACTTTTTGAGAGATAGACAAATGAGGACAGTAATAAAGGATAGGATGTCTGGATGGAGGGAAGTAACAAGTGGAGTCCCTCAAGGCTCGGTGTTGGCGCCAGTAATGTTCCTGATTTAAGTAAATGATATGGTAGATGGAGTGAACAGTTATGCAAGCCTGTTTGCTGATGATGTAAAGATCTTGAGGAAGGCAGAGGTTGAGGAGGATTGTAAAATGCTGCAGGAGGATCTGGAAAGGATACATGATTGGAGCCGGACGTGGGAAATGAAATTTAATGTAAAGAAATGTAAAATATTGGAAATGGGTAAAAGTACCAGGAGGCCATCACTGAATTATTTGTTGGGTAATGAATTAATCACAAAAATGAGAGAAGAGAAAGATTTGAGAATGCTGGTCCAAGATAGTTTGTCACCTGAAAAACACATTAACAAGATAGTTAGAGAGACGTATAAACTCTTGACTAACATAAGAGTAGCATTTCATTATATGGATGAGATGATGAAAAAATTGATAGTGGCCATGATCCACCTCAGGTTAGAGTATGCAGCAGTAGTGTGGTCCCCACACAAAAAAGAAAGATATAAACAAGACTGAGAGAATACAAAGAACAGCAACCAAGATGGTCCCCAATCTGGCAGATCTGTCATACAGAGAGAGGCTGGAAAAGCTGGATTTGCCTTCCTTAGAGGAAAGGAGAAAGAGAGGAGACGATTGCAGTATTCAGGACCATGATGGGAGTAGATAAAATTGACCGAGAAGATCTGTTTTTATGGGATAAGAGAGCAACAAGAGGACACAGAATGAAATTGAAAAAGTCAAGCTGCTTGAAGGCTATCAAGAAATATAGCTTTCCTTACAGAAGTATAGACTTATGGAATAGCCTGGACAAAGAGATCGTCCACTCTAAAAACTTAAGCGAGTTTAAAGCTAAATTTGACTTAATGAGAAACAGCGACGGGAACCCATGAGCATAGCACATTTCGTGTATATCACAATTAGGTATATTAGGTAAATACTTAAATATTTGGAACGACTTAGACGAAAAGGTGGTGCAGGAGAAAAACATTCATGTGTGTAAAAGTAGACTAGATAAATGTGGAAATGGAGACAGGACAACATGAGCATTGCTCAATTCCTGTATACTACAAATAGGTAAATACAAATAGGAAAATACACACACACACACACACACACACACACACACACACACACAGACACACACACACACACACACAGATAGACCAAAGCAGTGGTACTGAATAGAAGATAACCCAGGTGAATGAAGTGATGCAGTTACAAAGATGGTGTGGAAACTATGTATGCTGAAATGGTGAAAGTCAGGAAAGACTTAGAATCGAGTCGAAAAAAAAGCATTAGAAAGGAAGTGAAAGAAATGATCAAAAACAACCCTAAATTGGTCAAAGATTCAGCGTATATCAACAAATCTAAAGTAATCACTAGTATAGATGAAGATGAAATAAAAAGCAAAATTCTGAATAAAACGCAAAATTCTGAGATTCAAAAAGGAGATGGCAAATATAATGAGCACAATGAAGAAAGCAGCAGAGAAAATCTGTGATAAAGACATACAGGAACACTGAATGTTAGAGAAATATGAGAGATATAAGTCAAGGCCTGTGAAAGTAACCTTTCAGAGTGTGAACACTGTGGAGGAAATACTAAAAAATGCAAACAAACTCATGGAAAAAGAGAAATTTAAAAAAGTATGGATAAAAAGATGCCTAAGTCAAGAGGAATTGGGAATACTGAAGAAGAGGGCGGAAACAAAAACACGGAACAATGGAAGATCAGAGGAAGAGACAAGGAAATTTTTTTTTTTTTACAAAGTGTTTGGATTGCAGGTATGAAAGTGGTACATAACCAACAAGCAATAAAAAGGAGGAAGGAAGTAAACTCAGGTTATGACATGTATGCAAACAAGATGAGTAGGCTGATGTACTCAAATGTAGATGGAATGGTGTCTAAATTATTAGAGATGAAAAAGGTATACCTGAGTGAATTTGAAGGAGGGAAGAGGCAAGGTAGGCCAAGGAGAAGGTGGAGAGATATGGTGGATGAGTGTTTGAGGAAGAGAGGTTTGGAAGTCGTTGAGGCTAGGGAACTGACGAGATCGAGCTGGCTGAATGAATGTTGTGAGGAGAAGTGCATGATCAGGGATTTTGGCACCCCTTGTGAGCCCCTGCATCCAAATTGACTCAATCGGATATGTTTGTGTGAATCTGCAGAATGTGCTGAATGCTTTTGGTGTATCCAGTAGAGCTGGGATTCCGAGGGCTTGAATGATGAGTGAATGGAAGTGTGGCCTATTGGATTGGGCAAGTTTGTGCTGTCTGGACATTGCTACTCCTCACCCTGCCCTTGGGTGGGAAAGGAGGTCCGAACGATGATGATGATGATGATGATGGAAGACAACATCAAGGAAAAGGAACCACATACAGTAAGCCCTCCACATTCGCAGAATCACCTTTTGCGGGGTTTGAAGTTTTGCGGATTGCCCCTCTGTGGAACCAAGATTTCATTCTTGGCAACAAAGTGTAGCCATGCAGACACTTGCAGGTCATTTTGCACCCAAACAGGCCAGCACCAAACCACCACACTCCCGCGCTCCTCTGTCTTCCCGTCTGTATCCTACCACTGTCACGGTAGTTTTGCTGCCTCTACGCTGTCACACCAAACCTCCCTTGATTTCAGTATTGTCCCCAATAATTGTGCTCTTATGTGTTCAAAGGTAAGAAGTGCATTGTTGTGTTATTTTGTGAGTGAAATTAGTACCCAATTGTGCAATTTACTTGTGATAACTTTGTCCCACGTGTGTCTGTGTTGTCCTGCAACCAGGGGTCCCCTGCATCCCTTAGTGGTGAGCCCACTCCTAAAGAGGCAAAGAAAAGTGATGAGCCTGGAGAAGGTGAAATTGCTGGACAAGTGAAGGCAGGGTATAAGCTATGATGTTGTTGGGAAATTATTTAACGTGATTGAGAGCACAGTGAGGTGCATAAAGAAAAATGAGGAAAAAATCGGGACGACGTTGACATCCACTGCGCCACCCTCAGCCAAGCAAGTGTCGCAGGTGAGAGACAATGCGATGTCCAAAATGGAGCATGCTTTGTTTCTGTGGATCAATGGCCAGAGCAGGAAAGGAAATCCCATAGACAGTAATGCGATTCAGTCAAAGGGGATGGCATTGTACGACATGATGACCAGTTCAACTCCCGACCCCAATGCCGGCAAGCACCAGCACAGACCCTGGACCAGCCGCAATCGCCCATCCTGAATTCACAGCCAGCAATGGCTGGTTTGATAAATTCAAGAGGTAGTTCTCCCTTCACAATCTGAAGGTGACAGGGGAATCTGCATCAGCCGACCATGTGGCAGCAGCAGCATTCCATGAAGCACTTAAGAAAATAACTGATGAGAAAGGATATAGGCCTGAGCAGATATGGAATGTTGACAAGACAGGCCTTTATTGGAAGAAAATGCCTGCTAGGACCTTCGACTCGAAGGAGGAGAAAAGGGCTCCAGGTTCAAGGCAGCTAAGGACTAGTGCACCTTACTGATGTGTGCAACTGCTGCTGGCCACATGATTAAGCCAGGATTAATTTATAAGTCGCCGAATCCCAGAGCACTGAAGCAACGCAACAAAAATCTCCTGCTAGTGTTCTGGATGCACAGCAAGAAAGCATGGACCACCAGCTGCATCCTTCTAGACTGGTTCCACCACTGTCTCCTGACAGAGCTGCGGTCCTACCTTCAGGATAAAGGCCTCCCTCGCAAATTCCTCTTGTTCCTGTACAATGTTCCAGGCCATCCACAGACACTTGACGGTATGTGTGAGGATGTGGAGGTTGTGTTTTTGCTGCCCAACAAAACCTCCCTGATACAACCTCTTGACCAGGATGTAATAGTTACCTTCAAGGCCTATTACACCTGGGGGTCAATGCAGAGGCTCTATGCATCTTTGGATGCAAACCCCAACCTGAGCATCAGGGACTATTGGAAGGGGCTCACTATTACTGACTGCCCCTTGGTGGTGCAGGAGAGCCTAAAGGATGTGCGCCCTGAGCCAGTTAATGGCTGTTGGAGGGCTTTGTGACCGATGTACATCCAAGATTCTGCGGGATTTGCTCCTCAGGAGCAGGTGAACCAGGCTGTGAGGAAGTCAGTGGAGTTGGCAAGGCTTGTACGTGGTGAAGGGTTTGAGGATATGGTGGGGAAGCTGGTGGAAGAATATCATGTGGCCCTCACCGACAAAGAATTAGTGGAGCTTGTGCAGTCAGCAAGTGAGGAGGAGGAGGATGCAGAGGAGAAGCCTGGGAACGCCCCGCAGCAACAAGCCCTCACCCTTGAAAAAGTGGGGGAGGCAATGAGGGCGACCGTGCAACTGAAGCAACTCTTCTATGATATGGACCCATTGATGGTGAGGACACTGGTGATGAGTGCCACAGATCAGAGCGTAATCCCCTACAAAACACTCACGACATGAAGTGGACGTGGTCTCAGTTGTCTACTACAATGTTCGTCTCAAAGAAACCGCGACCCGTTGCAGCTGCTGCTGTCTCACACTCACCTTCCTCCATTACACCTGAGGCTGAGGAGCCTGCATCTGTGCCTGAACCTCAACACGTGTCTGACCCTGAACCTGTCCACTCTGACTCTGATGGCACATCATCCTCTCCACCTGCCTCTGAGGACAATATCGACGATCCACCACCACTCAGCGTTGAGATTAGCAGTGATGAGGTGAAGTCTACGCACATGTAGACTCCTCATGCCATGCAGTTACACTGCACATCACTGCATCCAGTCATCCATCATCGGTAAATGCATGGCTAATCATCTTCAACGTCATCGATGTCATGTTCATCATCATCGTCATCACAAGTTGTCAGAGTTCATCCACCAAAACTTCAGGGACAGTGGTGAGTTAACTCTGAACTGAATGGCTATGGTTGTATGAAGTTGGGGTAACCATGTAGCTGATGACTTGCCCACACCCACATGGATGTGCAAGAGACACACTCACTTGCAGGAGTCTGTGGAAGTCACCAGGTACATATTTACCCTAGCTTAGTACAGTACAGCCATACCCAATCAAAGCTTACTTGTTATTACACTTCTTCATACAATTGGTCTGTTACCATTTGTGATATTTTATGTTGCTTTCAGGTCCCAGATATGGTTTATTAGGTACAGTAAGTGCACAATTGCTCAGAAGAGGTGATTTGTGACTGTAGAGGCATTTGGGGGGGGAGGGGGCACACCAAACATTTGCAGAAAATCCACATTCGCGGAGGTCTGTGTCCCCTAACCCCTGCGAACGTGGAGAGCCTACCGTATGACTAGCCTAACTGAAACAAAATTGACCCCCAAAGATATCAAACGATACCCTAAACTTAGAGGAATACAATTTATGGAGAAGAGAGAGAAATTTAAGAAAAGAAGGAGGAATTATAATCTTAACAAATAAAAATCTACAAATCAAAGAAATAAAAATGGATATACCCTCACAAGTAGAAATGATTGCATTGGAGATTAACACATCTGAAGGGAAATTAATTGTGGCAAATTTATACATGCCATCCAAAACAAACACTTGGGAAAGAGGCGAATATGAAGACCTGGCAGAAAGTACAATTCAGAGTTTAAGAAAATTACTACACAGAATTGAAGAGAAATCTGAAAGAATTATATTAACTGGAGATTTCAATACAAATATAAATTGGAATACTCTAGATGTAAGAAGCCATGAAAGCTGTTGAGACCAAAAGCCCCTGGATCTTGTGCAGGAGTTTTTCCTAACACAACATGTAATGGAAAACACCATAAAAAGAGGACTTGCTGATTCATCATTATTAGATCTTATATTTACTTGGCAAAAAAATGATACTGACAATATAATGTATCACTCTCCATCCAGCAAAAGCGACCATGCAGTGTTAAATTGCAACTTCAGGATAGCATATGACATAGTTACCAGTAATGAGAGTTACAAAAAGAGTCAAAACTACAAAAAGGGCAACTATCATGACCTGAAGAAGTACTTCTTAGAAACAGATTGGGAAAAGGAGCTTAGAGGACAAGATTTAAATATTATATACAAAAAATTCTGTGATTTTTATGAAATAGGGAGTCCAAAATTACATCCCTCAGCACAAAGAAACAGAATTGAAAATAAAGGAATAATTTAATACAGACTGTAAAAAATCTATCTATCTATCTATCTATAGCCCAACGCCCTAATCCCGCAAAGGGTGGCCGCAGACAAAATGCCTCCAAGTCGCTCTGTCACCCACCATTTGACTACCCTCCCCCCAACTCACCCCCCCCTCCCTCATATACCTCTCAACTCCATCCCTCCACCTCACCCTCGGTCTACCCCTCCCTCTCCCTCCCTCCACCTCACCTACATACACCCTCTTAGTCAGTCTTTCATTCTCCATTCTCTCCACATGTCCAAACCACCTCAGTGTATTTCTCCTAATCTTCTCAACCACATCCACATCCACCCCATGTTCCTTCACTTCTTCATTCGTCAACCTGTCCCTCCATGTCACTCCACATGCTCCTCTCAAGTAACACATTTCCACTGCTCTCACTCTTGACTTGTTCCCCTCTTGCAAGGCCCACGCCTCGCTTCCATACGTCAGAGTAGGGATCACAATACTATCATGCAGTGACTTCTTAACTTCCATACTCACCTCCCTATTTCTCATCACTGCTTTCAGTGTACCAACAACCTTCCATCCCTGCTGTACCCTCTCACGTACTTCATCCCCCAAAGTTCCATCCTTACTCATCACACTACCCAAGTACTTGAATGCACTCATATTCTCCATATCCTCACCATCCAACCTCACTGCACACTCTGTGACTTCATTCCTCTCAAACACCATAACTTTACTTTTGTTTACATTAACTTTCAGATTCCTCCTCCTACACACTGTCCCAAATTCATTCACCAAACCTTGCAACTCCCATTCATCTTCACTCAACAATACTGTATCATCAGCAAACAGCAACACCGGAAGCTTCCAAATCTCACCCTCATTCATTAACCCCTTAAACGCAGATCGTCGCATTTGTGACGGTCGGCCCAAAGGACAGAACGGCGGATCGTCGCGTTTGCGATTTGAGTAAATTTTGAATAACCGCGGGCAAGCAGGCTCCAGCTGGTATTGTCTATCAGTACCACCACCCTCTAGCTACAACTAGCATACTTTACCTTTGTACTACTGACCTCAGTTGTTGCCAAATATCGCGTTTTCCCCCCGTCCCCCCCCCCACCACGGCCCGGCCAGCCTGGCTGTGATACATGGCAGCGCTCTGAGCGCTCAGAACTGTAAATCTGCGATCTCCTCTCACAAGCAGTTTATGCTACTAGGAAACGCTTGTTTCCCCAGTTGTAACACTAGCTTTTTTTCTCATGGTTTGCCCCTGTTTAGCGTCAGTTTACTGCAGGCTTTCAAAGTGAGATTATGGCGAGTTCTAGCTCTTCCCAGTCAGTGCAAGCGGCCGACAGGAACGAGAATAAAGTGGCGGACGTAAGGCAGAATAAAAAGCGCGCCGTGGTGATCTTTTGGGAAGTAATATGATTGAAAATAATGTAGTATACATGTTTTTAGCTGTGAAAATGGAAATGTTTGTTGAGTGACGGGAAGACCGCCGCCACAGTGCATGTCGGCCGTACGCTCCGTTGATTTTAGCCTTATTTTCAGTGCTTATTGTACAAATACGGATTCCTAACTACCTTTACGTTGTAGTATAAAGTATACTATGACAGAATGAGGCTGTGGTAGAGGGGAAACCAGGTTGCTGGAGGTGTGAAAGTGAAGATTTGGTTACCCAACTTTGCAAGTCTCCACAAGTCCTTGGGTAGTCCACGAAGGCTAAACACCTGTCTTTGGAGAAAGCTGAATGTAAGTACTATCTGCCATACCAAGTATAATGTTCTAGGGTTAATCTCTGATTTTTGGCAAATATTTGCCTACAGGTACTCAGACAGCGATACAACCCCGCCACTCAGGGGGGATCGACTGTACACAGCTGCGTTTAAGGGGTTAAGGCCAGCCCCACATTCACTGCCCTGCCTTGCACCTCCTTTACAACCCCATCCATGTATATATTAAACAGCCATGGAGACATCACACAACTCTGTTTCAGTCCCACAATGAGATCAAAGAACTCACTCAGCTCACCATCCACTCGCACCGTAGCCCTAGCTCCCTCGTACATACTCTTCACAGCACTCAACAATTTCCCCTCCACTCCATATATTCTTAATACCTTCCACATACCTTGCCTATCTATTCTGTCATAAGCTTTCTCCAAGTCCATGAAGGCAGCATACACTTTCCTTCCCTTCTCTAGATACTTCTCCACTAAACATCTTAGAACAAATATCTGATCTACACACCCTTTTCCCTTCCTAAATCCCCCTTGATCTTCTCCAACTAGCTCCTCTGTCATATCCCTAACCCTATCAATGAGTATTCTACCATATATTTTACCAGTCACACTAAGAAGGCAAATACCCCTATGGTTACCACATACTTCTCTCTCTCCTTTTCCTTTGTATAAAGGAACAATTATACCTGATTTCCAGTCCTCTGGAACCCTTCCCTTTTCCCACGCCAATCTACACAGCTTCCATATCCACTCCACAACAATCTCACCCCCATACCTAAGCATTTCACCACACACTCCATCAATTCCTGGAGCCTTTCCCAACTTAATCTTCTTCATCGCTTTCACAACTTCCGCCCTACTGATCTCTTCCTCCCTCCTCTCATCTCTTCTTCTCCCAGCCATTCCCCAACTCACTCTCTACATTCAACAAATCCTCAAAGTGCTCCTTCCATCTCCTCAGTTTCTCTCTCTTCTCCACCAACAATCTATTATTCCTATCTTTAACTCCCCTACTATTTCCCCTTCACACTGCCTTACTTTCTTTACCTCCTTCCAAAACAATTTCTTACTCTCCCTCCATTTCACACTCAGATTCCTCCCAAACTCTTCATCCACTTTCTTGTTACTCTCCTTCACCAGTCTCTTAACCTCCCTCCTGCTCACATATACCTCTCTCTTATCTCTCTCATCTTCTCCCCTACTTCTACTCGCCAACCATTCACTATATGCCTTCTTCTTTTGTTCCACAGCTCGTTTCACCTCATCATTCCACCAAAAAAAAAGACTTGTTGTGGAACAGATACGGAAGACTCAATTGTGAGAGGATATATAACAAATATAAACAGGCAAGAAGTGTTTATAAAAAAATAAGAAGGGAGGCTCAGAGACAGTTTGAGGAAGACATTATAAATAAAGGCAGAGATCAACCTAATCTATTTTACAGATACATCCAAAGCAAAACCTAATTTAAAGATAAAATACAGTCCATTACAGATGAGGGGATCATCTATACAAAAGAGAAAGATATTTGTGAAGCATGTGACAGGGTGAATAGACAAGGATTGTGGAATGTATTAAGAATATATGGAGTAGATGGGAAGTTGCTGAATGCTGTGAAGAGTATGTATGAGGGTGCTACGGCTGCAGTGCATGTGGATAGTGAACTGAGTGAATTTTTCTTTAAGAAGGTTGGGTTAAAACAGGGATGTGTCATGTCTCCATGGTTGTTCAATCTGTATATGGATGGGGTTATAAGAGAAATACAAGATAGGGCAGTGGATGTTGGAGTGGTCCTAATGAAAGAGGGCAGTGTTTGGAAACTCCATGTGCTGTTGTTTGCAGATGATACTGTGTTGTTAAGTGAAGACAAAGGGGAGCTGCAAGGCTTGGTAGATGAGTTTGGAAGTGTGTGTAAGAAACGGAATCTAAAGGTGAATGTAGGGAAGAGTAAAGTCATGGTCTTCGAGAGAAGTCAGTGAATGTACAGTGAGGTTGGATGGGAAGGAAATGAAAACTGTGAGTAAATTTAAGTACTTGGGTAGTGTGATGGGTAAGGATGGAAGTTTGGAGGGTTATATACTCGAATGGGTACAACAAGGACGAAAGGTTGCTGGTTCCCTGAAAGTAGTGATAAGAAACAGGGAAGTGAGCATGGAACTGAAAAGTTACTACATGACAGTATTGTGATACCAACTCTAACGTATGGAAGTGAAGCTTGGACCTTGTTGGAGGGACACAAGTCAAGAGTGAAAGCAGTGGAAATGAGTTATTTGAGAGGAGCATGTGGAGTCACGTGGAGAGACAGGCTGACGAATGAGGATGTGAAGGAGCATTGTGGTGTGGATGTGGATGTGACAGGAAGCATTAGGAGAAACACATTGAGGTGGTTTGGCCATGTGGAGAGGATGGAGAGTGAGAGACTGATGAGAAGAGTGTATGTGAGTGAGGTGGAGAGGGAGAGGGGGAGGGGAAGGCCAAGGATGAGATGGAGGGATGGAGTGGATAGGTATATGAGGGAGGGGGTGTGAGCTGGGAGCAGAGCAGTGAAATGGAGGAGGACAGGGTGACGTGGAGGCGATTTGTTTGTGGCAATCCCGTATGGGATTAAGCCATCTGGCAACAGACAGATAAAGAGATAGACTAATTAAAAACTTCCAATCAGTTTTCACAAAAGAAAATAATTTTGTAAGAGACGATATGGAACTTGCATGCCCACAAGTATTACCAGATACTGTATACAAATATCAGAAAAGGAAATACAGGAAGAGTTAAGTAAATTAGACAAAGGAAAAGCATATGTAGGTAAAAGATGGAAGAGGAGCATAAGACAGTATGGATCAGTTGGGTCAAGGATTGTGTGGGTAAAGTTGAAAGTTGGAATACAAATGTGGGCGACTGTGTGTGTGTATGCGCCAACGCAAGATCGTGCTAGAAGAGTGAGAGAAGAGTTCTGGACAAATGTGGAAGCGTGCATGGAAAAGTTTGGAAGGAATGAGAGAGTGTTTTTGATTGGTGATATGAATGGTAAAGTTGGGAATGTGAAGTGGATGAAATAGTTGGTGAGTGGGGTGTGCCTGCTGAGATAGATGAGAATGGGAGTGCGTTAGTGGACATTTGTGCTCGGAGGGGGTTGGTGATAGCCAATACCCTCTTCAGGCATAAAATGATCCACAGGTATACATGGCGAGTGATGAGAAGGGTGGGTGGTGAACTGAATGAAAGGAAGGCAATGACTGATTATGTGTGTGTGGATGAAAGGATGCGAAGATGTGTAAAGGATGCAAGAGTGTATAGAGGTTGGGGGAATGGACTTTCTGACCACTACTTGGTGGTGGCCAGAATTAGAATGCAAGTAAGATGGAGGAATAGAAGAAGGGAAAGACGAGAGGAAGGAGTAGTTGCAAGGAGAGTGGAAAGGTTACAAGAGGATGAGAAAAAGGCAGAGTATAAGAGAGAAGTGGAGGAACGATTGGGCAAATATGAATTGGAGCAGATGGGAGACGTGGAAGGTGTGTGTAAGATATTTACAGAAGAAATATGTGCAGCATGTGATGTGGTGTATGGAAGGAAGAGAAGACGGAGGGGGGTGCAAGGAACAGCGTGGTGGACTGAAGAGGTGAAACAGGCTGTGGCACAAAAGAAGAAAGCATACAATGAATGGATGAGAAATAGGGGCGTGGAAGAAGTTGAGAGGCGGAAGAGAGAGTTATATGTGGAAAGAAAGAGAGAGGTGAAAAGATTAGTAAGAGAGTGTAAGAAGAGAGTGGATGAGGAATTTGGAAGGAATTTGAGTGTAAAGTGGAGGGACTGTAAGAAAATGTTCTGGAGAAAAGTGAAAAGAG
This sequence comes from Coenobita brevimanus, assembly GCF_032717465.1. NCBI lineage: Eukaryota > Metazoa > Arthropoda > Malacostraca > Decapoda > Coenobitidae > Coenobita > Coenobita brevimanus. The sequence goes on from NC_137046.1 coordinate 29,535,305, forward strand.
TAAGACAGGGTGGAAGTGAAGTTAGCAGGGGAGTGAAAGATAAAAATGGTAGATTACTAGTGGAGAAGGGAGAAAAAGTGAACAGATGGAGAGAACACTTTAAGGAATTGTTGAACGTTGAGGATGGAAGTAATGCGAGTATAAGTGGCTGGGGAATGGCTGGGAGAAGGAGGGAGGTGAGAAGACAGGAAGAAATCAGTAGGATAGATGTTGTGGAAGCAATGAAGAAAGTTAAATCGGGGAAAGCCCCAGGAATTGATGGAGTGTGTGGTGAAATGCTGAAGCATGGTGGAGAGATAGTAGTAGAATGGATGTGGAAGACGTGCAGATTGGCCTGGGAGGAAGGTAGAGTCCCGGAGGATTGGAAGTCAGGTATAATTATTCCCTTGTACAAAGGAAAAGGGGAAAAAGAAGTGTGTGGTAATCATAGGGGCATTTGTCTTCTTAGTATAATAGGAAAAGTGTATGGTAGGATACTTATAGACAGAGTTAGAGAAAGAACAGAGAAATTAGTTGGAGAAGAACAGGGAGGCTTTAGGAAGGGAAGAGGTTGTGTAGATCAGATATTCATTCTTAGACCTTTAGTGGAAAAGTTTCTAGAGAAGGGAAAGAAGTTGTATGCGGCTTTCATGGATTTGGAGAAAGCATATGACAGGGTGGATAGACAAGGATTGTGGAAAGTGTTAAAAATATATGGAGTAGATGGGAAGTTGTTGAATGCTGTGAAGAGTATGTACGATGGTGCGAAGGCTGCAGTGCGTGTGGATGGTGAACTAAGTGAATTTTTCTCTTTGAAAGTTGGTTTGAAACAGGGATGTGTCATGTCTCCATGGTTGTTCAATCTGTACATGGATGGGGTAATAAAAGAGGTACAAGGTAGGGTAGTGGATGTTGGAGTGGCCCTGGTGAGAGAGGATAGTGTTTGGAAACTCCTGTACTGTTGTTTGCAGATGATACTGTGTTGTTGAGTGAAGACGAAGGGGAGCTGCAAGGCTTGGTGGATGACTTTGAGAGAGTGTGTAAGAAACGGAATCTAAAGGTGAATGTAGGGAAGAGTAAAGTGATGGTCTTTGAGAGAGGTGAAGTTAATGAATGTACAGCGAGGTTGGATGGTGAGGAATTGGAAAATGTGAGTACGTTTAAGTACTTGGGTAGTGTGATGAGTAAGGATGGAGGTTTGGAAGATGAAGTGCTTGAAAGGGTACAGCAGGGAAGAAAAGTTGCTGGTTCTTTGAAAGCAGTGATAAGAAACAGGGAAGTGAGCATGGAAGTGAAAAAGTTACTACATGACAGTATTGTGATACCAACTCTAATGTACGGAAGTGAAGCTTGGACATTGTTGGAAGGACACAAGTCAAGAGTGAGAGCAGTGGAAATGAGTTATTTAAGAGGAGCCTGTGGAGTCACGTGGAGAGACAGGCTGACGAATGAAGATATAAAGGAGCGTTGTGGTGTGGATGTGGATGTGATAGGAAGCGTTATGAGGAACACACTGAGGTGGTTTGGCCATGTGGAGAGGATGGAGGGTGAAAGACTGACGAAGAGAGTGTATGTGAGTGAGGTGGAGGGGGGAAGAGGGAGGGGGAGGCCGAGGATGAGATGGAGGGATGGGGTGGAGAGGTATATGAGAGAGGGGGGTGTGAGTTGGGAGCAGGGCAGAGAAATGGCGGGGGACAGGGCGACTTGGAGGCGATTTGTTTGTGGCCACCCCATTCGGGATTGAGGCGTCTGGCAATAGATAGATAGATAGATAGAAAAGCATATGATCCTGATGAAATTTCAGGTTGGGTGCTACATGAATATGCAGAAGAGTGAAGACACCATTGTATTTAATATTCAAGGAATCTTAATGTCAAGGTAAACAACCTGACATTTGGAAGAAAGCAAACATTGTTCTCCTATTCAGGAAAGAGAATAGACAGAATCCACTCAACTACCGACCAGTATCACTGACCAGTGTTATAAGATGCTTAAAAAAGCTGATACGAAAAGTTCAGGTAAACCATCTAGAAAAACAGTACAGTATGATAACGGAAAGGTAGTTCAGTTTTAGAAAGGGAAAATCATGTGTTACTAATCTATTAAACTACTATGATAGGGTTACAGAAATAATACAGAAAAGAGAAGAATTGGTGGACAATATCTATTTGGATTTCAAGAAGGCATTCGATAAAGTACCACACCAAAGACTTTTTATGGAAACTGTATCATCAAGGAGGTATCCAAGGCAACCTGCACTGTTAGATGCAAGAGTTTCTCAGAAAAAGGGAAATGAGAACAGTACTGAGGGGAAATTCTCATCATGGAGGGAAGTGACAAGCAGAGTTCCACAGAGCTCAGTGCTGGCACCAATTATGTTTTTAGTACACTCAAACCTTGAGTACCGCAGGCAATAGGGACTGAACAAGGACCGTGGTACTCAAATCCTCATCAATCTAACAATATGTTTGTATGTATAATGGAACAATGCGTTCTGGGAACTTTCCAAAACTCTTACTTTTACCCTTTCTTACCACCTTACCCCACGTAAATTACCCCCACTTATACCCACCGTCAGGTAAAACACTGAGATATAACTTTTCTAATTATGAACATCAATGGTATTAAAAATAGTATGAATAAAACAGAAGTTAGGTTGGGTACCCATGTGTTGTTGATACATAGCTCCCCAGTATTCTCCTCCCGTCCCCCACCCCCAATGTTGTTGTCAAAGTTTTGCCTTCTTTTGTATTATGTGGCCTTCAGGAATGACCTTAGGCCATATGGTTAGACAAAAATTTATGGGTCTGGCAGTTTTAGGGGACGAAATAGAACGAAAATGTGTGCTAACCAAAAAAATTACTCTTTCATCCGTGTGTTCTTGTGAGTTAGTGTTTAGTTTCACATTCTTCGTTTGATATCGAGCTTCCCAACACATTTCGGACTGACTAAGGATATGTCTAAACTGCCCAATCAGTCCCAAATGTGTTGGCAAGCGCAATATTGAACGAAGAATGTGAAACAACGCTAATTCACAAGAACACATGAATGAAATAATACTTTTTTCTATCTTGCAAATATTTTTGTTCCATTTTGTCACCTAAAACTGCCAGAACCATACACTTTCATCTAACCATACGGCCTAACGTCTCCCGAAAGCCACATGATACAAGAGAAAGAGAAACTTTCACAACAACATTGGAAGCGGGGGTGGGGGAAGAATGGGAAGAGTGCCAGGAAGCTCCGTGTAAGCAACACAAGGGTACCCAGCCCGACTTTTGTTTTGTTAATGCTATTTTTAATACCACTGATGTTCTTAATTACAATACTGTAGTTTTATCTCTTTCAGTGTTTTACCTGATGATGCCTATACATGGGGATAATTTATGTGCGGTAAGGTGGTAAGAAGGGGAAAAGTGAGAGTTTTCTTTCTCTGATGCTCCACATAACGCCCTACGAGCTTCCCAGTCAGCTTTAGGATAACATATAAAGTTTCACTACTGTCAGTTTCGCAACACTTCCTACACACGATCTTTATCTTCTCCCAGTCCTTCCAAATCATTCTGATGGTACTTGCACTCATGCCAAGCCTTTTTGATATTTCGGTAAACATACACTTTACTTAAAGCGATAGAAGGACCTTACCAATTCAATTCACATTTCTCTAGTTTGTTTTCTGTATTTTTCTGACTATTTTCAAGGTGATAAATTACCTTTTCCTGCTAAATTTTTTTCACTTTTTATCATCACGTTCCTTAAACCGTACCTATGACTGTCTTGACGTACTCAAAGGTTGTTTTCGTTTCCCAACTTCCCAACTGGATGCTAGGTTAGGTTAGGTTAGGTTAGGTAAGATTAAATTATTAGGTACAGTTAAGCTAGGTTAGGTTTAGTTAAACACTTAAGTTAAGGCCAGGCCCTTTTGCCATTACCCTGATGAGTCAAACGAGTTGACCCAGTGGAACATACCTAAAAACAACGGGGAAACAAGTTTTGCATGAAACATTTATTTACCACCCAGAAGTAAACCAAAAATATAACAGACTATCAGGAATAAGAAGAGCGAAGAATGTGGAACTGATCGCTAGCTTACAAGAGCACACCGATGCAAGCAATTTTTTTTTTTTTTGTTAAGCAAATATTTTCATTCAGTTTCATCCCCTAAAACTGTGAAACCAATATGATTGTGGGGTAAAGTCAGAGAGATGTGAGATATGAAGGACTTGACAGCCGTATGCTCAGTCGGTCCGAAACGTGTTGGGAAGCACAAAATCGAACAAAAAAGGTGGTAATGAACACTAACTTACGAGAACACGTGGATGAAAGTTTTTTTTTTTCTAGTTAGCAAACATTTTTGTTCCATTTCGTCTCCTAAAACTATGAAACCCATTATGAGGGTGGGGTAAAATAGGTGAGGTGCAAGAAAGGATAGATAACTGTATGGTCAGTCGGTTGGAAATGTGTTGGGAAGCATGAAATTGAACGAAGATTGTGGAACTGAATGTTAACTTATGAGAACAATGGATGAAAGAGTTTTTCTTTTTCTCTAATTAGAAAATATTCACGGAAGAGATAGGCGCAGCGTGTGAGGCGGTTTGTGGAGTGAGGAGGAGATGCAAGGGTGTGCAAGGGACAACATGGTGGAATGATGAGGTGAAACGAGCTGTGGAACAAAAGAAGAAGGCATATGGTGAATGGTTGGCGAGTAGAGGTAGGGGAGAAGATGAGAGAGAGAAGAGAGAGGTATATGTGAGCAGGAGAAGGGAGGTTAAGAGACTGGTGAAGAAGAGTAAGAAGAAAGTGGATGAAGAGTTTGGGAGGAATCTGAGTGTGAAATGGAGGGAGAGTAAGAAATTGTTTTGGAAGGAGGTAAAGAAAGTAAGGCAGTGTGAAAGGGGAAATAGTAGGGAAGTGAAAGATAGGAATAATAGATTGTTGGTGGAGAAGAGAGAGAAATTAAGGAGATGGAAGGAGCACTTTGAGGATTTGTTGAATGTAGAGAGTGAGAGCAGTGTGAGTATAAGTGGTTGGGGAATGGCTGGGAGAAGAAGAGATGAGAGGAGGGAGGAAGAGATCAGTATAGCGGAAGTAGTGGAAGCGATGAAGAAGATTAAGCTGGGAAAGGCCCCAGAAATTGATGGAGTGTGTGGTGAAATGCTTAGGTATGGGGGTGAGATTGTTGTGGAGTGGATATGGAAGTTGTGTAGATTGGCTTGGGAAGAGGGAAGGGTTCCAGAGGACTGGAAATCAGGTATAATTGTTCCTCTGTACAAAGGAAAAGGGGAAAGAGAAGTATGTGGTAACCATAGGGGTATTTGCCTTCTTAGTGTGACTGGTAAAATATATGGTAGAATACTCATTGATAGGGTTAGGCATATGACAGTGGAGCTAGTTGGAGAAGATCAAGGGGGATTTAGGAAGGGAAAAGGGTGTGTAGATCAGATATTTGTTCTAAGATGTTTAGTGGAGAAGTATCTAGAGAAGGGAAGGAAAGTGTATGCTGCCTTCATGGACTTGGAGAAAGCTTATGACAGAATAGATAGGCAAGGTATGTGGAAGGTATTAAGAATATATGGAGTGGAGGGGAAATTGTTGAGTGCTGTGAAGAGTATGTACGAGGGAGCTAGGGCTATGGTGCGAGTGGATGGTGAGCTGAGTGAGTTCTTTGATCTCAATGTGGGACTGAAACAGGGGTGTGTGATGTCTCCATGGCTGTTTAATATATATATGGATGGGGTTGTAAAGGAGGTGCAAGGTAGGGCAGTGGATGTGGGGCTGGCCCTAATGAACGAGGGTGAGATTTGGAAGCTTCCGGTGTTGCTGTTTGCTGATGATACAGTATTGTTGAGTGAAGATGAATGGGAGTTGCAAGGTTTGGTGAATGAATTTGGGACAGTGTGTAGGAGGAGGAATCTGGAAGTTAATGTAAACAAAAGTAAAGTTATGGTGTTTGAGAGGAATGAAGTCACAGAGTGTGCAGTGAGGTTGGATGGTGAGGATATGGAGAATGTGAGTGCATTCAAGTACTTGGGTAGTGTGATGAGTAAGGATGGAACTTTGGGGGATGAAGTACGTGAGAGGGTACAGCAGGGATGGAAGGTTGTTGGTACACTGAAAGCAGTGATGAGAAATAGGGAGGTGAGTATGGAAGTTAAGAAGTCACTGCATGATGGTATTGTGATCCCTACCCTGACGTATGGAAGCGAGGCGTGGACCTTGCAAGAGGGGAACAAGTCAAGAGTGAGAGCAGTGGAAATGAGTTACTTGAGAGGAGCATGTGGAGTGACGTGGAGGGACAGGTTGACGAATGAAGAAGTGAAGGAACGTTGTGGGGTAGATGTGGATGTGGTTGAGAAGATTAGGAGAAATACACTGAGGTGGTTTGGACATGTGGAGAGAATGGAGAATGAAAGACTGACTAAGAGGGTGTATGTAGGTGAGGTGGAGGGAGGGAGAGGGAGGGGTAGACCGAGGATGAGGTGGAGGGATGGAGTTGAGAGGTATATGAGGGAGGGGGGGGTGAGTTGGGGGGAGGGTAGTCAAATGGTGGGTGACAGAGTGACTTGGAGGCGTTTTGTCTGCGGCCACCCTTTGCAGGATTAGGGCGTCGGGCTATAGATAGATAGATAGATAGAAAATATTTTTGTTCCATATCAGCCCTTAAATCTGCAAAACCCATTATGAGTGTTGGGAAGAACTAGGAGAGGTGTGACAAAGGACTGACAGCAATATGCCCAGTTGGTCCAAAATGTGTTGGGAAGCATGAAATCGAACGAAGAATGTGGAACTTAACTTTAATTTACGAGAACATATGGATGAAAGTTTTTTTTTTTTTATGATTAGCATACATACTTGTTCTATTTCGTCCCCTGAAATTGCAAAACCCATGAATTTTCATCAAATCATTCAGCCTTGAGTGTGCCCAGGTAGCATATTTCCGTTCAGCATGTGTACTGATCTCACCACCGGGAACCCTCAGCCAGGAACGACGCTCGCCCAATCATTTCAAAACTAACCACAGGTTTTTCTCGAAAATATGTTCAATGTGTTTTCCAGGCAAATTTTTCTCAACAACCTAACCTAACCTATCCCACTAGGGTTGCTTGGCTGAGGTGGCTAGCTATGGTATTGAGACAAATGCCCATACAGAATGGAAATATGCACCCAGGAAAGGTACCTAGAGACCAGAGGGTGATGTCATCGTGCGCGAATTTCAAATTTCGTCGCCAAGCCAGCTGGCTTCCCACATGAGCTTGATTTTTCTGTGTACTAATATGACTTGTTTCATTAAGCTGAGTGCGTTAGAACAAAAACATGTTACTCAAGGATTGACTGTATATATAAATGACAAAGACTAACAATGGAAATGTAAGCTATCTAAATATGTTTGCAGATGATGCAAAAATACAAAGGAAAATTAATAACAAAGATTCTTGCAAAGAGCTACAAGAAGAATTAAATAAGCTTCATGAATGAAGCAATAAATGGCAAATGGAATTTGATGTGGACAAGTGTTATGTTACTGTAACAGTAATCTTCCCACTATCCGGACACCCCACTACCCAAACATTTTGGGCCTGGGCCTTCAGAACCCCAAAATGGGGGGGGGGGGAAATCCAATTTTTTTTTCACCCATAATTTGAACTTGGCACGTGGCGCAGACCAGCTGTGTTTTGCCACGTAGTTCTGCCAACATCTGGCAGGACAACACTGCCTCCTGCCCATTTCCTGCTCAACCATCGTCGTGAGTGCATGCTCATCACCATGGCCACACATGTGCTCGCCTTTATGGTGGTGCCTTACCTGCTGCAGGCCCTGTTGTTCCTCTCCTGCCTCTTACTCGTGTGTGTGATGATGGCCCTGCCACCCAAGAAGAGGAAATGAGTGGCTCTGACTCTGGAGAAGAAGAGGGAGATATTGGAGAAGGTGGACGCGGGATGGTCGACGTCACGCATCCTCCATGAATTCAACCTGGCCAGCTGTACCTTGTTTGATATCAAGAAATCCCGGGACAAGCTCACCCAGTACACGGCTGACCAGATTGACGACCCAATGCAACGTGGAGGAAGGTTATGTTCACTCCCCGGTGTGCAGAAATCGACTGTTCCATGCTGATTTGGTACCGACAACAACGTGCTGCTGGTGTGCTGGTGCGTGGTACGGAGTTGAAGGCTGCTGCTGAGAAGTTCGCAAGGTTACACAACATCCCAGACTTCAAAGCATCCAAGGGTTGGCTTCTCGCTTTCAAGTTACAGCATGGACTCACCAACTGTAAGGCCTATGGCGAAGCTCTGGACGCCAACGAGGAGGGAGCAGAGGAGTTTCGGTAGAATGCGAAGGGTTTGATAGACAGGGAGGGCCTCATTCTTGGTCAAGTCTACAACGCTGATGAAACTGGTCTATTCTATCGCTCGATCCCAACAAACACTCTAGCAGAGGAGACGGAGAAGCGTGTACCTGGCCCCAAGCTTTGCAAGCAATGGATATCTGCTTTGTGTTGTGCCGATGCTAATGGCATGCACTGGCTCAAGCCTGTTATTGTTGGCTGTGCAAAGCAGCCTCGGTGTCTTCGTGGGGCGATGGATGTCCTTCCTGTCATTTGGTATCATTTTGTGAAAGCTTGGTTCACAGCCAAGATCTTCAAAGAATGGCTTCACCAGAACTTCATCAAGGAGGTCATCCATTACCAGACAAAGACACTGGGAATCCCGCGCGAACAGGCAAAGGCCCTCCATCTTGTGGACAATGCACCTGCGCATCTGTCCGACAAGGAGTTGGTGGCTGAGAATGGCTGCATTAGGTGCATGTTTTTGCCACTTAATACAACTGCTCTCACCCAACCAGTGGACCAAGGAGTGATCGTGGCAATGAAGAGGCTGTACCAAAAGAAGTTCCTGGATGAGGTCATGACTGTTTACGAGGACGAACGCAGGGAGGGACGGGACACACAAGGCCAGAGGACTGTGGAAAACCTTCGCCGCTACAACATCAAGTCAGCCATCTACAACTGGGCCAGTGCATGGAGGGAAGTCTCTGTCAAGACTCTGGAAAGTGGTTGGTCTCGTCTGCTTCTCGGAGCCGATGTGGTGCACGACCTTCTAGGTTTTGATGTGGATGACTTCCACACACGTCTTCATGCGGCTAGTGATGACGTTGTGGACGAAGTGCGTGAGTGGTTGGATGACGGCGAGGGCGATCCTGGGTATCAAATCATGTCTGATATAGAGATCACATCTTCAGTTGCCGGTACAAGTACCCAGCTTGAAGATTCCGACATGGACAGCGACAATGATGTGGGCTCCTCTCAGCGTGCCACTATTCTAGCCATCCCCAAGCTGCGCGTGCTCCAGGTGCACGTCAAGTTCGTTCGTAACTACCTGGAACACCCGGACTGCGACAGGGAGATGGGGCCCTTGGGACTTGTGGGAGAAGTGCACACTTTCAGGCTGTGCATCATCAATCACCAGAATCACCGTTCCTTACGTCAACCAATGACAGTTTCTTCAGGCCCGTGACCCCCACCATGCCCAGCCCTGGCTCCACACCACGGCCTCCCCACAACAGTCCTTCCACCTCAGAGCCACAGCCCAGCACATCAGCCACGGTGGAGTCACCACTGGACAGGCATTTGCGCCTGTCTTCGGACTCGTCTGCAGTGGGTAGTCCATCACCACGTCCCAGCGACGCATCCCTCGGCCATCTGCAACACCTACTCTCGGACTCTGACAGTGAATAAACAGCAAAATCTCACTACTTGCCCTCACGAGAATTTACAGTGTTGTGCAGTGTGAAGAACACAATGTACAGTGTCAAGAAATTAGAATTCAGAGTGCAAAGGCTTCAGTGCACAATGCAACAGTGATGAGAGTCAAGTACAGCACAGCGCAAGCGAGAAAAGAATGCACAGTGTTAAGAAATTAGAATTCAGAGTGCAAAGGCTTCAGTGCAGAGTGCAATAGTGGTGAGAGTCAAGTACAGCACAAGAGAGAAAAGAATGCACAGTGCTAGGACATTTGAGTTCAAAGTGCAAATGATTAAGTGCAGTGCACCACTGGATTACTGTAGGTGCTTCAGGTGCACCTTATTACTGTCAGAGTCTGAGAGGAGGCAGGTTATTTGTTGCAATGGCCATGGACTTGTAAGTACCCTGGATACTGCTAAATAGAAATCAAGTGCACCTTATCACTGTCAGAGTCTGAGAGGAGGCAGGTTATTCGTTGCAATGGCCATGGACTTGTAAGTACCCTGGATACTGCTAAATATTTTCTACATTCACCTCTAAATCCTCATTCTCTGGTTCCTTTTCATTTAAATCATGCTTTCTATCCCTTATTTGTGTGATTAGGGCCTTAAATAGGTGCTACGCATGTCCAGTAGGGAATCATGTAGGTGATTTTCTGAGTAAGGCTGGGTTAGGATCCATAAGTACCAGTCCAGGGGGCAGGGGCCCACTATCCAGACGAACCCACTTCCCGGACATGCCTTTGGCTGTATTACATTGGATAATGGGAAGATTACTGTATATAGGCTGGGAAATCAGAGAGGCAGTCAAACAGAGAGGAGAGCTTAGCCAGGAGATCAGAGTAGGAAGGCAGCAGCAAGCAGTGGGTCTTGTAACTCTGTCGCTGAGGATAAAACTCACTTAACCCCAAACTGTCTTAACATCACCTCCACTCACAAGACAAAAGGGAAAGCTAGAGGGGAAAGTGAGACTGAGCATGATCCACAAAGAGCTATCCAATGCCTCATGATTTTTTCAATGGCTGCCCACGTTAATCTCCATTTCCTGAGCTACGATTATCTACAAGGGAAGCACTATCAACACTGGTGGCTGCTACGATCTACTATACATCTACGACACACCTACAATCTCTCTCTATCTAATTTACACCTAGGCTACATCTATCGACACTCGATCTCTGGCAGCCTCCCTATTTAGTCCCTTATCCTCATCCTAGGTCTTTTTCAGTTTACCTTTCGCAACCCTACCCCTAATGTTCACAACAATCAACTGTAAGTACATCAGTGCCATATTCACAAAACTTCTTGAGCTTAAGCTACACAGAGGATCATTTATTTTATGCTTTTATCTTACTCAGTACTGCAACCAAATACCTACAGTACACTTCAAAAACTAACCTAGAGTTAGTAACAGTGTGAAAATGGGCACTCTCATCTTAAATGTCAGGACCAACATGCCTAGTTCTGGGCTCCTATGTTCCTCATGAGGCAACATGGGACTGGATGATGGACGCATGGATAAAAATGGGCAAAACAAACTTATTTCTGACAGGATTTTATTGATATGGTGAGTTATTGCTTGTACAACTGCTGTCTTTGGTGCATAAAATCCCTAAACAAACAATGAAAGACTGCCACAGTAAAATACATTGCTACGCCTCACCCTGCCCTAGGGTTAAGCAGGTCCAGATGACAATGATGATGATAAAATAGTTTGACATTTCAGTCATTCATAACAGAGTACTCTTGTGTTCAATTAGTATCTATTTTTTGTGCAGTAATGCACATAACCTTAGTTAAAAAATATTAAAACTGTCACCTACTTTTTCTTCATCCAAGCTTTCCTGTGAAATATGCTTCGATGTGAGAAAAAAGCATAGGAATGCATCACTTAGAACTTTGGTAAAGATGACAACTACAGCAGGTCAGCTGCCCAGTACAAAGCTAGGCAGCTCCATTATGAATGACTACCTGAATTTAGATGATAAGGATACTGTAATATTGGTATTTTTCAATTCTAGAATATGGGCAAAAGACAAGGCTAGTATTTCTGATTCTCCAAAAAAAAATCTACTTAATGACAATTTTGTAGATTTGGTATTTAACTGTATTCTTAATTTAGAACTCTGGCTTTGGTAAAATACCTGTTTGACAATGAAGAAGCTGGTTAGACATATTTTATCATTATCTTTGTGTTTAGTTGTGGTAGGTGATGCTGCTCTCGGGTGTCTGCCCTTTCCTTTCCTCCCTCCTTTCCTTCCTTCCTCTTCTGTCTTTCTTTGCTTCATTCTTTCCTCGTCCTTCTGCCTATGGGTGACTTTACATTCCCTCTTTTGTCTTTTTTTCCTTCATTCTTTCCTGATCCTTCTGCCTATGGGTGACTGCACTGAGTGACAAGCTGAATGGTTTCCTGTACACCAGGAAACCATTTACTATGCTGGGTGGTAACCATATAACCAAATTACAGCGCCTGGTGGTTTAGTGGGTATTTGCAGCACTCCAATCGGAGTGAGCCGGTGAAGGTTTATATCCAAGGGATGGTTGGGGTTATTGCATACGTAATGCCACTCGGGGATGTGTAAGGCTGGTTAGTCTCATCTTTAATGTCAGGACCAACTTGCTTAGCCCCGGGCTCCTATGCTCCTCATGGGGCAATGTAGGATTGCACGACAGACAGAATAACAGAATAGAATCTGTTTAGGATTATGCTTATCAGGATATGTCTGGGTGCATCATTAAATGCTTTGATTATGCTTAATGCTGACAGCATGTTATTAACAGTGATTGATTCTTGTTGAAACTACTGTATTTACAATGAGTTGATTTAACTTTGAGAGATGGGTGGTGCTTGAATGTTTAGACCAGAATCCATGTTGAAAATCAGACAATCTAATGTAAGGGGTGATAATCTTTAACCTTTCAATGATTTTGGATGATAAACAGATGGCACATGTGAAACATCTATACCTGTGAAAAATCAGATAAAGAAATGTACATACCATAGTGGCTGGGCATGAGAAATGCTAATGACAAATGCTTCCCCCGTCTGTCCTGACAATGTTCTGCCAGACTTGTCCACAATAGTCCCAGATACCTGCAGGATACAAGGTGAAGGTGTCAGTTTTCATCATTTCTTTGCCCCTCTGTAAGGATGGCATTACCTTGCATCATATTCTGGCTTCGTATTTGTACAGGTTTTAATGTGCAACATTATCTACAGTAGTACGGTATGTAAAAAATTTCACCACTATTATCACCCTCATCATAACAATTTTGCATCACATTCTGGTTTTGTATAGGTACTGCTTCTGATATACAACAATATATAATCTATTAAAAACTGCATCATAATTACTACCATTATCCTAACTCCAATTCCTATTGGGAAGAAATGGGGTGGGTCAAATCCAGAAACATTATCAGAAGAGAAATAAATACAGTGCCCAGTGAAACAGGGCCTTAATTCATTCACCCACTATTCAGAACCTCAAAATTCTTGGCTCCAGTTCACCAGTACATCACAGAACTACATCAGTTAAATCACACTCTCATATGATTCACATTTTTTATATTTCTGATCCGTCTCATTCCTACGGTCACCCTTGATATTTCAGACCTATACCTTATTCTCACAAAAATTCTCACAAACATACATGAATGTGAGCACAAATACACATTCATGTCCTCCTGTAATCTTTGTACTCACTCCTCTTTCTTGTATCAAATGCATTCATGATACAAATCAAGTACTGAAATCACAAAAGTACAAGAATGTTTTTCATTACAATGTATATTGGTGTATACAGGGTTCTAGTAAATTATGTAGTCTTATAATATCCAATTCAGTAAGATTCAACTGAGTAAATAACGGACAATTATCAACTACCAGTAGGCCAGCCCAAGACTTTTAGGGGTCTTAGGCATGATATAATCTAGTGGTTAACCCCACAACCCTCCAACTCCCATCTACCTATTTCCACTCAAATGGAAACACAACAATACCAATATTTACAGTCAGTTATTACTTCTATTTATTAGTACTGTATCCCAAAAGTTTAGGTAATTTTACAGACAAGTGGAGATGGGATTATTGAGAAATGTGTGTGGAGTGGACAGGATAAGAAATAATGTTGTGCCACAAGGAAATCTGTGGACAACAAACTTGAAGTGAGTGTGCTTTGATGGTGTGGTCATATAAAGAACTGGGGGAGGCAAAAGGGGTTTATATAAACAAACTTGAAGGTGTGTTAAGTCAAGAAGAGGTACTGATATGGAATGAGTGTGTGAGGATAGCAATGTATGGAGGTTCAGTGAGGTAAGAAACTAACAAGGGATCAAATTGGTTGAATGAATTTTGTAAGAGGCTCATGACAAGGATTTTGAACCCCTATTTTAAGTTAATAGTCATCATACTGACTAACTGATAGATAATACAGTACACCCTCGATATAGTGAACTCTCTTTTAATGAATTTTGGTTTTAACCACCACCCTGAACAGGCCAAATGTTAGGTTCATTTAATGAATTTTGTTTGGTAAATGAATGGACGCATGGGAAACACTGACCTGTGTGGCATCCCTAAACACGCACATGCATGCAAACACACATACTCCTTGCGTCCCGCAGAACGCCGCATCAGTCTCTGAGTGACCAGCATCATGAGGGGAGCCATAAATTGAGTCTTTTTGAGAAAAAGAGCCATTTACACCTAGCTGTATGTTACTGTGTACGACTGTATGGCCGAACTATGCTCTATACTGTATTTAATGATCTTTGGTAGGTGGGGGTGCTCACCATCCACTCACTTGATGTAGTGCTGCTCTCAGGTGTCTGCCCTTTCCTCTCCTCCATCCTTCTTTCCTTCCATCCTCTTCTGTCTTTCCTTCATTCCTTCCTCGTCCTTCTCCCTACGGATGACTTTACACTCCCTCTTCTGTCTTTTTTTCCTTCATTCTTTCCTCTTCCTTCTGCCTGTGGGTGACTCTACACTGAGCGACAAACCAAATGGTTTCCTGTACACCAGGAAACCATTTACTATGCTGGGTGATAACCATATAACCAAATCATGGCATCTGGTGGTTTAATAGGTAATTATGGCGCTCCAATCAGATTGAGCTGGTGAAGGTTTATATCCAAGGGATGGTTGGGGTTTATTGCTCACGTATTGCCATTCAGGGATGAGTGAGGCTGGTCACTCTCATCTTAAATGTCAGGACCAACTTGCCTGACCCCGGGCTCCTACACTCCTCATGAGGCAATGTAGGATTGGAAGATGGATGGATGGATGGATGGTAAATGCCACAACACCTGAAAAATTACTGAACAGCATGATGTTCTGCTATGATGAACTGTCGGCTTTAACATCAAGGGTCCGGTACCAATTACTGTACTTCGTTATGTCGAGGATGTAGTGTATATATACAGCATATATGCATGGATGTTTACTGGTGTCAGGATTCCATCAGCTAGAAAGGTGACAACCCCATTTCATTGGGAATGCACATGATTAGTTCTCCCTCTCTTGCATTTTTCTATTTTCTTACTTTCTGATGCTACCTCGCCTCACATCTGGGCGGGCGGGCGGGGGGGGGCATTAGGATAATGATGACGGTAAGAAAAATCAGTTGTCAGCTTTTTACTGTTAAATGCAGTGTCTCAACTCTCCTATTGACTAATCACTCACCTGAGTTGTCAAGTTAACTCACAAAGTGTCAATCTCATTGATAAATGTGGTGGCAGACACAACAATACAGTGCCAACTTCATATATCTACATTTTGATCCTCTCACCATTTAGGGTGAGTCAGAAGGTAGATACATGTGGTGGCTGATACAACAATACAATGCCAACCTCATATATCTACGTTTTGATCCTCTCGCCATTACGGGTAAGTCAGAATGACCGTAAATGTCAGAAAGTGATGTGGCAACTTCTGCTCTCCCACCTGAGACCACTTAGCCCCAGTAGGCCCAGGCTGTAGGCCTCAGTACCAATGTTTCACCATACTGTATATTTATTGGAGTCAAACATTTATAGTACTGTAACCAATTTATAAAAACCGATATGTGTGAGAATGATGAAGGAAGGGTAGTGGTGAATAGTAGGGATATTAAAGATGCATGGAGAGAGCATTATAGCCAGTTGTTGAATGAGGAGATTGACTGGGACACGGAAGGTTTAGAGCCAGCATATCCAGTGTTTGGCCCTTGGCCTTTGATTGACTCTGCTACTGTCAGTAAGGCAATAGGCAGGATGCAGGTGGGGAAGGCAGCAGGTGTGTCTGAGTTGACTGCCAAAATGTTGAAGGCCTCAAGAGATACATGGGTGAGGTTAGTCACTGACCTGTTAAATATGATTATAAATAAGTGTATTGTCCCAGATGATTGGCTAAAGAGTGAAATTGTAAATGTGTACAAAGAGAAGGGTGATGCCCTGGAAAGAGGAAATTATAGAAGTATAAAGCTTTCAGATCAGATCATAAAGGTAATGGAGAGAGTTCTAGAAGGCATGATTAGAGAATGAGTGAATATTGATGAGTTGCAGTTTGGGTTTATGCCAGGCAGGGGGACCACAGATGCCATACCCATTGTTTGACATCTTCAGGAAAAATATATTGGAAAGACAAGGGATCTGTATTTTGTTTTTGTTAATCTGGAAAAGGCCTTTGACAGAGTCCCTAGAGAGGTGGTGAAGTGGGCAATGAGAGCGCTTGGCTTGGAGGAGTGGCTGGTTAGGGTGGTTATAGCCATGTATGTGGGGGCTCGCACCCAGGTAAGAGTGAATGGAGATTTGAGTGATGGGTTTTCTGTGAATGTTGGTGTGCATCAGGGGTCAGTTTTGAGTCCCATGTTGCTTATCATGGTACCTGAAGCCCTCTCATGTGACTTCAGAAATGGACTCCCATGGGAGATGTTGTATGCTGATGATTTGGTGTTGATTGCAGAATGAAAGGAAGGTAAAGGAAAGATTCAGGAAGTGGAAAGATGATATGGGGCACAAGGGCTTAAGGGTAAATGTAGATAAAACAAAAGTGATGATATCTAGGGTTGGTGGCAGTACAGTCAAAGAAGAGGGAGAGAGGCCATGTGCAATTTGCCACAAGGGCGTGGGAAGCAATTCCATCTTGTGCAGTGTTTGTGATAAATGGGTGCACAGGAGATGTAGTGCTATTAGATTTAGACTGTGAGATAATGCTGATTTTATGTGCATGGCGTGTTGGGGAGAGTAGGTGGAGATTGTCAGGCATGAAAGGATTGAACTTGCTGGTGAGTCTCCTGAGTGTGTGGAAGAATTTTGTTATTTGGGAGACATGTTATGTGCTGGAGGTGGAGCTGGAGCTAGCTCTGTGGCTAGGGTGAGAAGTGGTTGGAAGAAGTTCAGGGGAGCTGTTGCCTCTCCTGACAATGAGAGGACTCTCCCTACGTGCTAAGGGTCTTTGTATGCAGCATGTGTTAGGAGTGTGATGCTGTATGGTGAGACCTGGGCAGTACAGGAAGAGGATATTCGCAAGCTCAAACGTACAGAAATGACAATAATTAGGTGGATGTGCAGTGCGTCCCTGCATGCAATGCCTGGGGGGGCTGGGTTTACAATGGAAGAGTTGAGAGGTAGGATGGGACTGCAGTGTATTGGTGTTGTGACGTGGAGAGGTAGATTGAGATGGTTTGGGCATGTGGAGAGGATGGGGGATGATACCTGGAGGCAGAAAGTGAGAAGTGTTAATATTGGGGATGGGCTTGCAAGAGGTAGACCGAGAAAGACATGGGACGAGGTCATTAAGTGTGACCTCAAGGTTAAAGGACTGAACAGGGAGGCTGCCATAGATCGAGCAGCATGGAGAGCCGTCATTAGGTGACCAAGGCCGATGCATGCAAGCATGTTAGAGCCTATAAAAATGAAAAATGAAACGAACAGATAATATAATGTACATGATAAAATACTCAGCCAAGTGCATCAGAGCACAACAATGGAGAAAAAAAAAAAAAAAAATGCTTAGTGGTAACATCACAAGACAACACACCACCACTCTCTCAGCTGAGCTTGGCTGCCAAGGCCACATGACCATGTAAACAGCCCAGGAACTCCAAACTGGTATGTACATGAAAAATTATTTTTCTTATTATTTCTTAAGCCAAAATACACATTTTTATACAATGGACCAAAAGTCAAATTTACAGACCTGGGAACGTCACTGCCATGGTCACATGGCTATACAATGTGGGAGTCACAAAATGTTTCAGATAT
This sequence comes from Coenobita brevimanus, assembly GCF_032717465.1. Classification (NCBI taxonomy): domain Eukaryota; kingdom Metazoa; phylum Arthropoda; class Malacostraca; order Decapoda; family Coenobitidae; genus Coenobita; species Coenobita brevimanus. The sequence goes on from NC_137046.1 coordinate 29,553,269, forward strand.
GTCAGACTAATATGTCTTTCTTGTTTCTTGTGCCAAAATTTACCCTTCAGCCACTAACCTCAATATCAATTTTTGCTGATCTGGAGATCTCTAAATCATACAGGCAATAGTCCCTTTACAGGTTAATACTTTTCACAAGATTTAGATACTCAGTTCTATTAAATAATTTTTAATGCTTAGCAGCAAAATAACAAACAGTTATCCTCCAATTTCTACAGTTTTTGTGACAGTCTACAAACGCCAAGCCCCACTTTCTCTAACTTACCCATCTCTCCCATATATCTATCTACTCTATCCAAATCTAATTTTTTTTCTCTGCCTCCCTCTCTCTCCCCCTCCCCTTCATTCACATACACTCTCCTACTCAGTCTCTCATGTTTCATTCCCTTCAGGTAGAGAGGGGAACCCATCACTGATTCACCCAATACAGCATTACCCATAGGTGACTCTACACTATGTGAAATGCCAAATAAACCTATAAACCAGGAAACCAGGAAAAAATCTAATAAGCTAAGTGGTAACCATTAACTTAATCCCATGACCTCTACCGTATATGTCATGAAAATGATGAAGCGGGTTAGTGGAAGGTTAGATATCCGTTCTGCCTTGAAAAAAAAAAAAAAAACTATGTTCAATGGATCCGGACAGCCTGTGGAATGCATATATGGACTGCTTAGTTAGGAATGGTAAAGCAGAGTGCGGCATGGCAAGAGTAAAAACAATTAAAAAAGGTACGGCATGGTGGGATGATGAGGTTAAGAGAGCAGTGGAGGAAAAAAGGAAGAAGTGGCTAGAGTTGTTACAGAACAGGGGTTCAATTGAAATAAGAACTGAATATATTGAGAGCAAGATACATGTAAAGAGACTCAAGAAGCACATAAAGCAACTACTGAAGAGGAAAGAGGAGGTGGTAAATGATGATCTAAGAAGAGAAATGAATGCATATTACTCTGAAAATATGAAGTTATTCTGGAAAGAGGTGCAGAAATGTAGAAGTGACAGCAGAAAGAAATGTGAAACTGTGAGGGATATAAGAGGCAGATTATTAACCCATGGGGATGAAGTAAGGGCCAGATGGAATGAATATTTTGAAAGCCTGATGAATGGGAATAGAGAGAGCAAAGCTGCAGTAAACATGACTGGTTTGGGGGGTATGCAGAGATGGAATGCAATGCCAGGAAACGTGACACTCGCGCTGGTGGAGAACGCTGTGAAATGGCTGAAAAATGAGAAAGCAGCTGGGGCTGATGAGGTGTATGCAGAGGTAACTAAGTGTAGTGGAGAAAGCGGAATGAACTGCTTGTTGGAGATAAGTAAGAAGGCATGGATGAGTGAAACTGTGCCAGCAGAGTGGGAAAAGGCTGTGATTGTACCCCTGTATGAAAATAAAGGTGAGCGAAGTGAGTGCAAGAATAATTGTGGCATATGTTTACTGAGTGTGGTAGGGAAGGTACAGTGGATGGAAGAATTATTATGGAGAAAGTAAGAGAGACATCAGAAGTCCTGGTGAGTGATGAACAGGGTGACTTTAGGAGTGGCAGACAATGTGTGGATCAAATACTTGCTGTACGGCAGATAGTGGAGAAGGCCTGTGAGAAGGACCATAATGTATTTTTCATGGATCTGTAAAAAGCATAGGACAATGTAGACAGAGAAGGATAGTGGAAGGTTCTGTGCATGTATGATGTAGATGGTAAGCTGCTAGGTGCTGTCAAGAGTTTTTATGATGGTGGTGAAGCATGTGTAAGGGTAAATGGGCATCTAAATGAATGGTTCACAGTCGGTGTGAGCATGCGACAAGGTTGTGTTATGTCCCCACGGCTGTTCAATATATATATGGATGGGGTGATAGGAGAAGTAAAAACATCAGTAATGGAGAGGGGGATGGTGTTGGTAATGAATGGTGATGGATGGAATATCTCAAACTTGTTGTATGCTCATGATGCAACACTAATTGCAAATACCGGACAAGAACTTGGCAGACTAGTACAGAGTTCTGCTGATGTCTGTGAGTGTTGTGCCTTGAGAGTAAATGTAGGAAGGAGCAAAGTGATGGTTACTGAGAGAGAAGGTGACTCCCTGTGTGATGTTACAGTGAATGGAGAGAGCCTGGAATTGGTGAGAGAGTTCAAATACCTGAGTACAATGATAGAAATGAGAGGAAAATGTGCAAAAAAGAAATGGAAGGTAAAGTGGTGAACGTAGAGTGACACAAGGAAGAAAAGTAGCTGGTGCAATAAAGGCCTTGATAAGAAACAGAGGCTTGAGTGTTGCAGCTGCATGAGACTTACATGAAGGAGTGTTAGTGCCAACTTTAACATATGGTTGTGAGACTATGGTGTGGCATAAAAATGATAGGTCATAAGTGATAGCAGTGGAGATGGGACTGCTGAGGAATGTATGTGGAGTAGAGAGTGGAGAGAATACGAAATAATGTGATTCGTGACAAATGTGGAGTGAGGAAGTCTGTGGAGACCAGATCGAAGAGAGTGTACTGAGATAATATGGTCATGTGGAGAGAATGGATAACAATAGAGTGATGAAAAAGGTATAACTGAGCAAATCTGAAGGAGGGAGGAGGCAAGGTAGGCCAGGGAGAAGGTGGAGGGATATGGTGAATGAGTGTGTGAGGAACAGAGGTTTGGAAGTCAGTGAGGCTAGGGGACTGACAAGAGATCGAGCTGGCTGGATGAATATTGTGAGGAGAAGCACACGATCAGGGATATGGCATCCCTTTTTAATGTGACAGCGTCCGGATTGACTCTACTGGGTACGTTTTTGTGAAGCTACTGAACGTGGTCAATGTTTCTGGCATATCATTATAGAGCCCGGATTCCAGGGGCTTGATGAAAAAGGTATAACTGAGCAAATCTGAAGGAGGGAGGAGGCAAGGTAGGCCAGGGAGAAGGTGGAGGGATATGGTGAATGAGTGTGTGAGGAACAGAGGTTTGGAAGTCGGTGAGGCTAGGGGACTGACAAGAGATCGAGCTGGCTGGATGAATATTGTGAGGAGAAGCACACGATCAGGGATATGGCATCCCTTTTTAATGTGACAGCGTCCGGATTGACTCTACTGGGTACGTTTTTGTGAAGCTACTGAACGTGGTCAATGTTTCTGGCATATCATTATAGAGCCCGGATTCCAGGGGCTTGAATGGTGAGTGAATGGAAGCATGGCCCTTTGGACTGGGCAAATCTGGATGTTGCTACTCCTCACCTTGCCCTAGAGTGAGGATGGAGGTCCGGATGATGATGATGATGATGATACTATACTGAATACAAATATACATCAAGCTCAGACTAAAACTGGCAATCAGGCTGTCATTTACCTATAGGTTTTATTGTTCTGAATGGAAAAAGAAAAATGAGGATGGAAGGAGCATTGTATGCACTAAAAATGTTACGCAGGTACAACACCAATTTTCTAACACTCTTGGTTCCACACCCTTGCAGGATTAACTGTTTTGCAAGAATAACAAAGGTCATATATGTCACACACAATAATTCAACAAGGATCAACAGAGGTCATGTACAATAATTCAACATTACACCCCTGACCCACTATCACTGACTGTTATCACATTCGTGTTCTAATTTATGTTCTTTATAGAACAACTGACCCTGGTTCATTATCACATTCCCTGACAGGTCCACTCTGACGCTGCTGAAACCATTTCATCATCACATTCTACAAATATCTACACCTTTGTCCAGTAATTAACTCAGGGTGAAAGCAACTTACAAACACAGGTATGGCCTCATACTCAGTGTGGAACAAGGTTTGGATTGCAAAAAGTGCAGCCTTAGCATTGGCAGTGTCAAATATGGTCTCGACCAGCAGCAGGTCCACTCCCCCATCCAGCAGTCCTCGTGCTTGTTCACTATAGGCTTCAACCAGCTCGTCAAAGGCTGCAGAAAGAGGTATTTCAGTAACTATGATAAATATCAATGAGGTACAGTATTAAGAGACAAAAACATTCTATCAACACATCCAACTCATCATTTCTTACACTGACATAATCAGGTCACAACACAGTAAAAATAAATATTTTAACACATAACATGAGTAAAAACATCTCAACAAAAAGTACTGTAATTCATCTATTCATCATCCAATCCAACGGTGCCCCATGAGGAGCATAAGAGCCTGGGGCTAGGCAGTTGGTCCTGACATTTAAAATGAGAGTGACCAGCCTCACTCATCCATGAGTGGCATTACGTGAGAAATAAACCCCAACCACCCCTTTTAATTTCAATTTAAAAAAAAATGCTAATGAAAACACAGTACAGAATTCTATATTTCAAGCAATCTATAACCAGCACAGTCTGATATACAGTAAGCTCGCCCCGGACATGTTCTCGCCGAACGCGCTCCCAATTATATGCGGTAAGTGCTGGGATACATATAAGACAACGTAAGATTAAAGAACCATTACGAAAACTATAAATTTAAGCAAGAGGCCTTTAAAGGCCAAATCCTCGAACATCAATGTAGTGCACGCGATTTGTTTTGATCATGTGATCATGTGATACGCTGTACTGCTTTTCCACAGAACTTTATTTGTAAGTTAAATGTATACATTACTGTTCTGGTAAGTTTATGTGCAAGTTAGAGTACTATTAAACAATGTTAAAGCAAGAAATAAAGTCTTATAACCAGTTTACCTGATAGGTGTCAGAATATTGCCTTTTTTATTTGTTCGTTAAAGATTTGCTGTACTGCTTTTCCACAATACTGTATTTGTTAGTTAAATATTTACTGTTCTGGTATGTACTTGTAAGCTGAAGCACTTAAATAAAGTTAACGCATTAAATAAAGCCTTGTAACCAGTTAACCTGATTTATATGATTACCCATGATGGTCGGGTTGCGAGACAATTCGTCGTCAAGTCAATTCACCGTCAGATAATTCCCCATCAAAACATGGACGATTCCCTGTCAGAACAATTCGCACCCTGGACGATTCCCCGTCATTCTATAAATATACCTATTATTAATTAATCATTACTATAATAAGTATATTTCAGGGGGATCCATGAAAGTCTATGTTCAATACTGTAGTCTTCGGATAATATTTATTAATTGCACCTGAGATTGTTGTGGAGTGGATATGGAAGTTGTGTAGATTGGCTTGGGAAGAGGGAAGGGTTCCAGAGGACTGGAAATCAGGTATAATTGTTCCTCTGTACAAAGGAAAAGGGGAGAGAGAAGTATGTGGTAACCATAGGGGTATTTGCCTTCTTAGTGTGACTGGTAAAATATATGGTAGAATACTCATTGATAGGGTTAGGCATATGACAGAGGAGCTAGTTGGAGAAGAACAAGGGGGATTTAGGAAGGGAAAAGGGCGTGTAGATCAGATATTTGTTCTAAGATGTTTAGTGGAGAAGTATCTAGAGAAGGGAAGGAAAGTGTATGCTGCCTTCATGGACTTGGAGAAAGCTTATGACAGAATAGATAGGCAAGGTATGTGGAAGGTATTAAGAATATATGGAGTGGAGGGGAAATTGTTGAGTGCTGTGAAGAGTATGTACGAGGGAGCTAGGGCTATGGTGGATGGTGAGCTGAGAGTTCTTTGATCTCAATGTGGGACTGAAACAGGGGTGTGTGATGTCTCCATGGCTGTTTAATATATATATATGGATGGGGTTGTATAGGAGGTGCAAGGTAGGGCAGTGGATGTGGGGGTGGCCCTAATGAATGAGGGCGAGATTTGGAAGCTTCCGGTGTTGCTGTTTGCTGATGATACAGTATTGTTGAGTGAAGATGAATGGGAGTTGCAAGGTTTGGTGAATGAATTTGGGACAGTGTGTAGGAGGAGGAAGCTGAAAGTTAATGTAAACAAAAGTAAAGTTATGGTGTTTGAGAGGAATGAAGTCATAGAGTGTGAAGTGAGGTTGGATGGTGAGGATATGGAGAATGTGAGTGCATTCAAGTACTTGGGTAGTGTGATGAGTAAGGATGGAACTTTGGGGGATGAAGTACGTGAAAGGGTACAGCATGGAAGAAAGGTTGTTGGTACACTGAAAGCAGTGATGAGAAATAGGGAGGTGAGTATGGAAGTTAAGAAGTCACTGCATGATGGTATTGTGATCCCTACCCTGACGTATGGAAGCGAGGCGTGGACCTTGCAAGAGGGGAATAAGTCAAGAGTGAGAGCAGTGGAAATGAGTTACCTGAGAGGAGCATGTGGAGTGACGTGGAGGGACAGGTTGACGAATGAAGAAGTGAAGGAATGTTGTGGGGTAGATGTGGATGTGGTTGAAAAGATTAGGAGAAATACACTGAGGTGGTTTGGACATGTGGAGAGAATGGAGAATGAAAGACTGACTAAGAGGGTGTATGTAGGTGAGGTGGAGGGAGGGAGAGGGAGGGGTAGACTGAGGATGAGGTGGAGGGATGGAGTTGAGAGGTATATGAGGGAGGGGGGGGTAAGTTGGGGGGAGGGGAGTCAAATGGTGGGTGACAGAGTGACTTGGAGGCGTTTTGTCTGCGGCCATCCTTTGCGGGATTAGGGCGTCGGGCTATAGATAGATAGATAGATAGATAGATAGACCTTTAGTCAAAAATGAGCTTTTCCTCACTGTAGTCGCCTTTGCATTATATTTTAGTGTCACCCAGAGCTGTCTTCATTAATGATGACGAATTGACTTGATGGCAAATTGTCCCAAAACAATCGGCGCTGGAATGTTGCCTTGTGTTTACATATTTTTTTGTTGAAGTTTTGCTGTACAGTACTGTATTTGTAAGTTATTCGTTTTCGTTTCGTTATCGTTTTTGAAGGCTCCAACATGCTTGCATGCGTCGGCCTTGGTCACCTAATGGCGGCTCTCCATGCTGCACGATCTATTGCAGCCTCCCTGTTCAGTTCCTTAACCCTGAGGTCACACTTAATGACCTCGTCCCACATCTTTCTCGGTCTACCCCTCACAACTCCACCCCCAATATTAACACTTCCCACCTTCTGCACCCAATTATCATCCCCCATCCTCTCCACATGCCCGAACTATCTCAATCTACTTCACCTCATCACAACACCAATACACTCCAGTCCCATCCTACCTCTCAACTCTTCCATCGTAAACCCAGCCCCCCCCCAGGCCTTGCACGCAGGGATGCACTGCACATCCACCTAATCATTGTCATTTCTGTACGTCTGAGCCTGCGAATATCCTCATCCTTTACTGCCCATGTCTCACTATCATACAGCATTACAATCCTAACACATGCTGAATACAAAGACCCTTTAGCACATAAGGAGAGTCCTCTCAATGTCAGGAGAGGCAAGAGCTCCCTGAACTTCTTCCAACCACTACTCACCCTCACCACAGAACTTGCTCCAGTCCCACCTCCAGCACACAACATGTCTCCCAAATAACAAAACTCTTCCACACACTCAAGAGACTGGAGCTAGCTCTGTGGCTAGGGTAAGGAGTGGCTGGAGGAAGTTCAGGGAGCTGTTGCCTTTAACCCCTAAACCGAGGGGTTATTTTTGCTTGACTTGCGTGTCTCGTGGGCATATTCGCACTCCGACAGACTCTCTAAAAATAATTGCCAAAAATCAGTTATTAGTCCTAGAATATTATAATTAAATATGCATATGGCACATACCTTCAGCTTTCTCCTGGGATGTTTGTTGAGCCTTCATCGAGTACCGTAGGACTTGTGGAGACCTCTGAAGTTGGGTAACGAAGTCTCCACTTTACACATCCAGACAACCCGTAATATGATTACCACAGCCTGATATTATCACTAGAAACACTATGCTATGATTCTCAAATAGTTTGGAATCCATACTAAAAAAAAAAAAAAAAAAAAAAAAAAAAAAAAAAACACCACTGTGAAAGCAATGAAAATTACGAGCGCATATGACCTTCCCACTTGCGATCGTTCGCCGCTGGTGTTCTGTCATTTATTATTCATAAAAACATTCACATTTTATATTTCTATTACTATACAACACTTATATATATCTACAGTCTTTATCCATAAGTTTCCTTCAGTAATAGTAGTTTATTGTCACTGTAGGCATTCAATTTCTCTTTCAGTAAAATACGTAGCATTCACTTTCTCGTCCTGTATACTAGGGTTGAGAGTGAATCTGTCACTTTCACAACTCATAGTATTCATACATGCTAGAGTGAAACTTTCACTTTCATTACTCCTAGTATATATACTTGTATTCTTATATTACTACTCATTTACTATTTACATTCTCTATTTAATTTACATTATTTACATTTCTATTTTATTTACACTGTGTTATGTAGTCACTTGCAGTAACTTATAAAGCTATTTTCCACTGTTCACTTATATTTACATTCACTGCTTTCACTTGCTGTTTACACATTATTTACATTTCCAGTTGCACTGTTTTACTCACCAGAAAGATCGTAGTCACTGTCTTTCATTTTCGTTGACAAATTAGCCAGTTCACGTTCCACAGCAGTCACTTAGCCCTTTACTCCTTTCCACACGAGGTTTAGTAGAGGGTATAGGTCACAGGGCCCTTTGCATGGGACTAAAAAGCAGCAGAAGTGGACAGGCGCGAATTCGACGTGCTTTCACCTTGAAAGACGACAGTAAACTGAATACAGTGTGGTGGCCTACCTAGGGGGAGTGCAATGCTCCCAATGTCAACTTGGTGACAGCTGCTAATATATACACAATGAAATGGTTGGCAGGAAATTTAGACGATACATAATAAATCAGGTAGTTCCAGGTGAATGTAAATATCAATCAGGCTTCTCCCTTCCTTTCTTATGTATATTCTTATTACGAGAATAGATTATACGGCATATTTCAATGGGAAATAGACGGCGAAAATTAGCGAACTAGTGCATATGAGGTGTTATCAGGTGATAATTAGCCAATTCCAGGTGTACGGCACTATCTATCTATCTATCTATTGCCAGACGCCTCAATCCCGTTTGGGGTGGCCACAAACAAATCGCCTCCAAGTCGCCCTGTCCCCCGCCATTTCACTACCCTGCTCCCAACTCACACCCCCCTCTCTCATATACCTCTCCACCCCATCCCTCCATCTCATCCTCGGTCTCCCCCTCCCTCTTCCACCCTCCACCTCACTCACATACACTCTCTTCGTCAGTCTTTCACCCTCCATCCTCTCCACATGGCCAAACCACCTCAGCGTGTTCCTCACAACGCTTCCTATCACATCCACATCAACACCACAACGCTCCTTTATATCCTCATTCGTCAGCCTGTCTCTCCACGTGACTCCACAAGCTCCTCTTAAATAACTCATTTCCACTGCTCTCACTCTTGACTTGTGTCCTTCCAACAACGTCCAAGCTTCACTTCCGTACGTTAGAGTTGGTATCACAATACTGTCATGTAGTAACTTTTTTACTTCCATGCTCACTTCCCTGTTTCTTATCACTGCTTTCAAGGAACCAGCAACCTTTCTTCCCTGCTGTACCCTTTCAAGCACTTCACCCTCCAAACCTCCATCCTTACTCATCACACTACCCAAATACTTAAACGTACTCACATTTTCCAATTCCTCACCATCCAACCTCGCTATACATTCGGCACTATCACTTACCTTATTTCTTTTTTATATATATTATTTGGTATAAGAATAGGGCATAGGGCTTATTTCAATGGGTGAAATCAGTGGAAAATTCCAGGGAAGATTTACCTAGCGTAGCACGGCGGGCAGGCAAGAGGAGAGGGTAATGGAGGGGAGGTAGGGAGGGGTCAAAAACGGGGAGAAATGGCTAAATTGTCAACAATGGATGGGAGTACAGATGAGATTAGGAGTGCTGGCTAGTGTTGGACACTGGCAGTACTGATAGATGATACAAGCCACCACTTGAAAGCCCGGGCGAATTCAAAGTAACACAGAATCACAAAAGTGACGCCTCGCGGTATGATCCCTCGCTCACAAGCGTCACAAAAGTGACGCCTCATGGTTAAGGGGTTAATGACACTGAGAGGGCTCTCCCTCCATGCTAAGGATCTTTGTACATGGCATGTGTTAGGAGTGTAATGCTGTATGGTAGTAAGACCTGGGAAGTAAAGGAAGAGGATATTCGTGGGCTCAAACGTCCAGAAATTACAATGATCAAATTGATGTGTAGGGCATTCTTGAATGTGAGGCCCGTGGGGGCTAGGATTATGTTGGAAGAGTTGAGGAAGGTTGGGACTGGAGTGTATTGGTGTTGTGATGAGAAGAGGTAGACTGAGATGGTTTGGGCATGTTGAGAGGATGGAGGATAACAATTGGATGTGGAAGGTCAGAAGTGTGAACATCAAGGGTGGAGTTGCGAAAGATAGACCAAAAAAGACATGGGATGAAGTCACAAAGTGATACCTCAGGGATAAGGACTGAAGAGGGAGGCTGCCAGAGGTCGAGCAGCATGGTGAGCCACCATCAGGTGACCAAGGCTGATGCATGCAAGCATGTTCAAGCTTTTATAAATGATACAATAAAATAAATTTTGCTAACTGTACAAGGGAAACAACTGCCTTTTGTTCTAGGAGTGGCAGGAGTTGATCAAGCATTGCCTGCTCTATGATCTCAATCAAGAATGACATGTTAAAGACAGGACAATAGTTTAACATGCACTCAGCATCAACACCTGGGGCCACAGCAAGGTTCTTGACTGAAAAGGAAGAAGAATGTCCTCACCCCTCATGTTTTGGCGACGATGGACAGAACGAAGATGAGTGACCGAAAAGGAGTTCAAACAATCGCAGCTGTTCTCCACACAACTGGGCACGACATCACTGAGTACAATGTGAGCCGCTCCTCCATTCAAAGACGTTGAAAGGAGTTTTGGGAACAATGCACTTGAGATCTGAAAGAACAGTTCCATTTGGAGAAGCCCCTAACACTTCATACCGACATGAAGCTGATGGAAGACCTCACAGGGCTTGTGAAAGTAGATCAACTTCCAATCATAATGTCCAGATTGGGAGCTAAGCAGCTGCTAGCTGTGCCATCACTTCCTAATAGTCAAGGAAAGACATCTGCCAACAAGTCACTGGAAATAGTGAACAACTGGAATATCGAGGACCACATGAAGGCATTCAGCTTTGACATGACAGCCAGCAACACCAGCCTCCGTGGTGAAGCGTGCTACCTGTTCTCAAGAGCCTTGGGCCGGGACCTCTCTTCTTCCTTTGCCGGCATCACATCTTGGAGATCCTACTGCAAGATGCCTTCAGTACCACCATGGCCCCATCAAATGGTCCTGACATTTAGATCTCACAAGGTTCCTGAAATATTGGCCTCATATGGTCTTCACAGACTTCATGGCTGGTGTGGAGGAGAAAGATGTTCTTGCAGCCGTCCAGGAACGAAAGAAAGAACTTATCAAATTCCTCTCACATCAGCTGAACATTCAGCAACTTTGCGATGATTATCAAGAATTGCTGGAGTTCTCTCTTCAGTTTCTCAGGGGGACGTTTCTCTTTGGACCCCGCTTCCAGAAGCCTGGAGGCTTGCACCATGCACGATTCATGGCTCGTCTCCTCTACAGCTTAAAGATCTTCATGTTTTGAGATACAGGATTCAAGATTTCTGCAAGCTAGCTTCGAGGCCTTAAACAATTCAGCACATTTGGAATCCTTCTCTATGAGAAGCCTTGGTTTGAATCTCATCTCGCTACTAGGGCTCCTTTGATGGACTTGAACCTGCTACAGATTCTCTAAAAGTCCCCTCTGCCAAAGGGACATTGAAAAAACTGCTCGGACACTTGTGGTACTAGAGTGAGCAACTTGTAGCCCACACATTCTTCAACCTAAGTGAGGAAGTAGCAGAGAAAAGAGCCATGCTCCAAGCAATGGAACATGAGAATGAAGAGGAAGAAGTGCCAAAAAGAATCTCTATACTGTATTACTATTATATTTATATATCTACTATATATGTACCATTTTATTATGTTACAATTATAATACTACAAAGGCTACAGTTATAATCACTACATTATCACAATTACATAGCTTTTACAATATGTACTTCACTGATTTAACTTGTAAATTAACTGTAATGTGTATATGTATGTATTAATACATAATGACTGTCGTTGGTATGACAATGGGCATGACTGAGAGATATGTAGACATAATATGTTATAATGCAATACTATATGTAACTACAGTATGTAACTGTATAGCTACAGGTAACAATGTGTAAAACAGGTATACCTCATACCAATCAATTTGGCCAGGCATGTATGGCAACACTGTTCCCACCGAGATTCTGATTGGCTGGAGGTGTTTGTTCGATTTCGTTGTTGCTTAAACCGATACTCTCTTTATTATCAGATGTGATACTGAGTTTGTCGACAATACAATCGTCAAAAGCAATAACAAATCCGTTATATACTGTACTTAACAACAATGAAATCTGCGTAGGAAGATAGAAATATGAGTCAACAAATTATTATAACAGTCCAAGTCAAGGTCAGCATTCGAACAATTCTTTTAAATCGCCGACACTCGATAAAATTACAGAAAATTAAGGAAACCTACTTAATCTAAGCGCTGGTGTAACACACATTTAAATTTTAAGATCAGTCCGCACCCTTAAATCGTGCCACAACTCTGAATAATTAAAAATTCTGATGAAAAGACGAGTTGTGCGGGGAGGGAGGTTTGAAAAAATTTCGAAAATCAAAGTAGGCTAAAGGAAACTATTTCATCACATCTCCTCTATTATCATAGTACGGACTGGACTTAAAATTTAAATGTGTTACACCAGCGCTTAGATTAAGCAGGTTTCCTTAATTTTCTGTAATTTTATCGAGTGTTGGCGATTTAAAGGAATTGTTCGAATGTTGACCTTGACTTGGACTGTTATAATAATTTGTTGACTCATATTTCTATCTTCCTACGCAGATTTCATTGTTGTTAAGTATATAACGGATTTGTTATTGCTTTTGACAATCGTATTGTCGACAAACTCAGTATCACATCTGATAATAAAGAGAGTATCGGTTTAAGCAACAACGAAATCGAACAAACACCTCCAGCCAATCAGAATCTCGGTGGGAACAGTGTTGCCATACATGCCTGGCCAAATTAATTGGTATGAGGTATAGTTACGTCTGAGTTCTCCAGGAAGAGTTAGAGAGCACATCCCCTTGCTAGACGAATCATGAAGGCCAAACACCCTTGATCATGCGCCGGAAATATGATCGAAACACACGCACGCGCGCACGCGCACACACACACACACAAACATGCGCACACACACTATAGCTGGAAGCTAAAGGAAGATATAAATCCGATATCACATGCAGGAGAGTTAGTAGGACAGGAGAGAACAAAAGATAGACAAGGAGAGAGCAATTGGGAGTAGGAGAGTGAGAGTAAAGTAGGAGGACAGCAGCTAGCATAAACTGCTACTAACTACAGGATACATGGGTCATGCCAAGCTCTTAACTTTTATTCAAGTAACTGTCTCACAATACACTCCGTCGACCCAAATCTGTCTGTTTCATCATCTCACTTAAAATATGAAGAGAATGACAGAACAGAGAAGCCCTACACTGACATCTACAACGCCTCACCATTACTCTCTCCTAGCAACTCTTCCATCGACGATTCAACCCAATAACCTTCTCTATAGAATTACACCCCCCAGCTACGTCAACTTACAATACCCGTCCCCGAGCCACGCCAGGGCGGGGACAGGTAAAGAAGTACAGATCCCTTTCCTTTCCAATGTATTTTTCCTGAAGCTGTCAAACAATGAACATGGCATCATTGGTCCCCTTGCCTGGCATAAACCCAAACTGCATCTCATCATTATTCAGTCTTTCTCTAATCATACCTTCTAGAACTCTCTCCATTACCTTCATTGTCTAGTCAAAAGTTTCATGTCTCTATAATTTCCTCTTTCCAGGGCATACCATCCTTCCCTTTGTACACATTTACAATCACACTCTTCAACCAATCATCTAAGACAACTCCTTCATATATAATCGTTTTTATCAAATCAGTTACTAACCCGACTCCTGTATCTCCTGAGGCCCACAGTATTTCAGCAGTCAACCTAGACACATCTGCTGCCCTCCCCGCTTCATCCAACCTATTGCCCTGCTCACAGTAGCACCATCAATTACAGGCCAAGGCCAAAACACTGGACCTGGTGACTCCAAACCTTCCTTATTCCAGTCACTCTCCACATTCACCAACCAGTTATAATGGAAGAGAGACAAATTCTGGGTATCTGCAAGGTCCCCATGGACAGATGGTGTGCAACCCGATTACCTTACTTGAAGGGCAGTCCAACTGAGGTGTTGCAATAAACTAAACCAAAAGTGTAGGGAAATTTTTCTGTTTTGAGCTATCTAAAGGCAGAAGGAGCTACGCCACTCAGAAATAGATCTTTTAGTTATGTTTACAGTTTGATAAACACCTACTAATATTCCTGTAGTCAGGATTCTCCACTGAGGGCGAGATGGAAAGTGTGCGATTGGTAGGTCCCATGGCCCCAGCGACATAGCGTTGCTGTCCTGAGCTACTGGATACCTCATCAGCTGCACGCCTAGCCAAACGCGCTGACTCCAAATTCAGTCTGAAGTCAATGTAAGAAATACAGTACTTTAGCTTAGCATTAAAATAAGCTTTGTAACTGCATTATCATCATCCTTATTCTATACCTATTTTCACTAAAAGCTGGGATGGGTATGCTACAGAAAAATGATATGGAAAGTAGCACTGTATCAAAAACTTCCTTAGACTGACCAGTGAAAAGAAACATAATTTCTCAGTCATTGCTGAAACTAATATGTTTATTCTCTTGCTTATTACAACAAACTGTTCATCATTCACACAGATGGCTACTGGCTCACAAGGGATAAAAAGAAAAAATAATTATCATTATCACAAGCATTAATGTCTTATTCCATCTTAGGAACATCCAGTTATTGTACATACATTTCCACTCCACAGACTAAGGTCGAGCACTGTCATGAAAAATGGTTTATGGTCTATTTTCGTTTTGTTGTTATTGTTGTTGCTGGTGTTCCTGTTATCCCAAGCTCATCTGGATGTGAATCAGAAGAACTAATGGTTCAATTTGCTCCTTTCTTGCAGTCCCACCATTCTCCTTTCCCATGGATAGATAGAAAGTTGAATGGCACTGTATAACCAGAGCTCAGCCATCTAGGCAAATCAATGCAACTGAGTAAAGCCGTCCCTCTCCTGTATCGTGGTTAACAACGATTTCACTGGGAATGCTGTACCTTGTACATTCTCCTTCGTTTTTTCTGAACTCTACGTCACCTCATCTTTAGATAGGAAAGAGGGTCAGGATAGTGGCAAAGGCAATGAACATACTGATGACAATGAGGATGTCAATGAGGATGATGACTATGTTTTGGCAACAATACAGAGTACTATAACTTTGCCTGCAAAACAGATTTATTGTAAAGACCACAGTTACTGATGTTCAGCATTTGGATCCATTTCTCTTCCACTGCATCCCATTATGCAACACACTTTGTGGATGCCATATTTTATTAACCAAATTAACAATGGTTGTGTGATGTAACACAAACAGAAAATCCATAATAAAAGTAATGTCTGCTGACTATCAAGGTCCTAAGCACCCTCCCACCCCACCCCCTGCACTGTTGGTGCACTACAACGAGTGGAGGATATATCTCAGTTACCTCATTATATTGGGGTCTTCAGCTTTAATTTGGTTCATTTCATTTCTTTTTGAAGGCTCCAACATGCTTGCATGCATCAGCCTTGGTCACCTAATGGCGGCTCTCCATGCAGCTCTCTCTGACAGCTTCCCTCTTTAGTCCCTTATCACCGAGGTCACACTCAATGACGCTGTCCCGGGTCTTTTTCGGTCTACCTCTTGTCACCCTACCCCAAACACTGACACTTCTCACTCTCTGCACCCAACTATCATCCTCTCCACATGTCAAAACCATCTCAATCTACCCCTCTGATCACAACACCAATAAACTCCCGTCCCACCTTACCTCTCAATTCTTCCATTGTAAACCTAGCTACTCCCCCCCCCCCCCAGTACTCGCACTCAGGGACGCACTGCACATCCACCTAATCACTGCCATTTCTGTGCGTTTGAGCCTGAGAATATCCTTTTCCTTTACTGCCCGGGTCTCACTACCATACGGCATTACACATATTAACATATGCCACATACAAAGATCCCTTGGCACCAAGGGAGAGCCCTCTCAATGTCAGGACAGGCAACAGCTTCCTGAACTTCTTCCAACCACTCCTCACTCTAGCCACAGAGCTAGCTCCTGCCCCACCTCCAGCACATAATATGTCTCCCAAATAACAAAACTCTTCCACACACTCAAGAGACTCACCAGCAAGTTCAATCCTCTCACACCTGGCAATCTCCACATGCTCTCCCTGACATACCGCACACATGAAATCAGCATTATCTCGTTGTCTACCTCTAACACAACTGCATCTTTTATGCATCCGCTTCTTACAAACACTGCACAAGACTGTATTACAGTACTTCCCACGCCCTTGTGGCAGATCACACATGACCACTCCCCCTCCCCTTTGACAGTACTGCCTCCAGCTCTAGTTTTCATCACTTTTGTTTCATGTGCATTTACTCTTAAGCCCTTGTGCCTCATACCACCTCTCCATTTCCTAAATCTTTCCTCCACCTCCCTTTCATTCTCTGCAATCAATGCCAAATCATCAGCATACAATATCTCCCATGGGAGTCCATTTCTGACGTCACGTGAGAGGGCTTCAAGTCCCATAATAAACAACAAGGGGCTCAAGACTGCCCCCTGATGCACACCACCATTCATGGAAAACTCCTCACTCAAAACTACATCCACCCTTACCTGGGTACCAGCACCCACATACATGACCATAACCCCCTAACCAGTCACTGAGCCTCAGGTTTTTCATTGCCCACTTCACCACCTCTCTAGGGACTCTGTCAAAGGCTGTCTCACTCTCACACACACACACACACACACACACACACACACACACACACACACACACACACACAGGGACTGTCTGATACTGTATATTGGAAAAAATCCGGGTTGGCAGGGGGAAGTCCAGATGTCGTTTTTATCGAAAGTTCGCTTTTTCAAAGTGGCTTGGGCCCCAATTAGTCCATTACAGCAAGGTTTTGCTGCATATTTCTCAGGAAGGTGGGGGTGCTCACTGTCCACTCACACGATATAGTGCTGCTCTCAGGTGTCTCCCTTTTCCTCTCCTCCATCCTTTTTTCCTTCCATCCTCTTCTGTCTTTCTTTCCTCTTCCTTCTGCCTGTGGGTGACTCTACACTGAGTGACAAGCCAAATGGTTTCCTGTACACCAAGAAACCATTTACTATGCTGGGTGGTAACCATATAACCAAATTTTGGCACCTGGTGGTTTAGTGGGTAATGACAGCGCTCCAATCGGATTGGGCCAATGAAGGTTTATATCCAAGAGGTGGCTAGGGTTTATTGCCCATGTAATGCCACTCAGGGATGAGTGAGGCTGGTCAGTCTCATCTTAAATATCTGAACCAACTTGCCTAGCCCCGGGCAACTACGCTCTTCATGGGGTAACGTAAGATTGGATGATGGATGGATGGATGGATTTTCCTGAAGCACTCGAACAATGAATATGGCATCAGTGGTCCCTCTGCCTGGCATAAACCCAAACTGCATCTCATCAATATTCACTTTTTTTCTATTCATACCTTCTAGAACTCTCTCCATTACTCTCATTATCTGGTCTAAAAGCTTTATGCCTCTATAATTTCATCTTTCCAGGGCATCACCCTGCCCCTCGTAAACATTTACAATTATACTCTTCAGCCAATCATCTGGGACAACTCAATCATATACAGTACGATCGTATTTATCAAATCAGTGACTAACCCCACTCCTATATCTCCTGAGGCTTTCAACACTTCAGCAGTCAACCCAGACACACCTGTTCCCTTCCCCATCTGCATCTTGTCAAATCTCACAGTAGCAGTGTTAATCGAAGATCAACGGCCAAACAATGGATCTGCTGGCTCAAATCTTTTCCTGTCCCAGTCAAACTCCTCATACAACAACCGGTTGTAGTGCTCTCTCCAGGCATCTTTAAAACCTCCACTTCACCACGACCTTTCCTTCATCATTCTTCACACACTGCACACCTATAATATCGTTATTCTCCCTCTTCATCTGATGCGCCACCTTAAATATCATATTCTTCCTTTCCCCAATATTTAGGTTATCAAGTAAAAGTCTCTGAGATTCAGACTTTGCCTCATACACCTCTTTTCTAGCCCTACGCTTGGCAGCCAAGTATTCCTCTCTGTCACAACCCTTTCCTCACTTCCGGAAAATCCTTCTTTTCTCCTTAACTGCTGCTTCTACACCCTTATCCCACCACCATGTAACTTCATGTCTTGGGGAGTCCCTTGTCCATCCACACACTGAATCAGTAACTCTCAAGAGTTGTTCTTGGGGCTTGGCACTGTTCATTAACACTTCTATCAACTTCTCCCTATTCAGCCACCATTTATCCATCTCGCTATAGAAGGCAACCTTTACTGCTTGGTTTTTCAACTTCCATATTTTCCTCCTAGGTGCATAGGTCCTCTTTTCCATCACACACTTTTTATATGAGAGAGGGGGGTGTGAGTTGGGAGCAGGGCAGTGAAATGGCGGGGGACAGGGCGACTTGGAGGCGATTTGTTTGTGGCCACCCCAAACGGGATTGAGGCGTCTGGCAATAGATAGACAGACAGACTTTTTAAACAACATGTGACATATCAATAACTTGTGTTGCTGCAGACACTTCTCGGTCCCTATAACTTTAACATCCCTCAGTACCCTCCTATCAGCCCTCCTGACCAGGAAATAGTCTATCTAGCTGCTATTTTCCCCAGACTCATATGTAATCAACCTACTCCCTCTTTTCTTAAAATGTGTGTTGCACACAATCATGTTCACTGACTCCCCAAACTTGAGTATCCTTTCCCGTTCCTCATTTCTTGTACCACATGCACATCCCCTACATATCCTTGAGCTGCTTCACCTACATGACCATTTAAGTTCCCTCCCAAAACTACAATCTCATCACCCTCCATACATATCAAGTCATGCCAGAATCTATCTTTTTCTTCATCAACTAATCCACCCTGTGGAGGAAACCACTGGAGCATATGACAGTTAGAGAAAAATGTTTGGGAGATTGTGCTGGTTTACTCCGCCTGAAAATGACACACTAGGAAAAATTCAGCAGAGAGGGATGGTCAGGACAAACCTGAAGGCTAGGGAGCTCCAGCATTACCTATCAACAGCTTTCCCATCTTCCTTGGAAGTACCAGTACCACCCTGACTGGCTTTTGATTTGGCTGGGATGGTAAATATGATTCATTTGAAATGATGACAATATTATTTACAGGTAAATTTAACAGAGAGAGAGAGAGAGAGAGAGACAGACAGACAGAGACAGACAGACAGACAGACACAGACAGACAGACAGGAGCCATTTTTACAAGAATGGAAATTGATGGTTAGGAATGGTTAATTATAGGAATTTCACATTCTCAGACAAAAATATATTGTCAAGAATGCTGACTCTCTAGTTATGATGAATCTGAGAGAAAAGGACTCTCTGGTTTATGATCAAAAGTAGCAAAACTGCTGTAAACATCACTGGCTATGTTGACATACATTGATGCAAGGGACTTTGAATATCGGTACCCAGCAGCCCACGTTTTAGAAGCCAACTTCTGGAATTTTCTCACACACATCAATTTTTAAGCTGTAGTTTTCAAAAATGGTTGGGTTTATCCATCCACTCAAATGGTGAATGGTATATATGGAACTCATATGAATGGCAGGGTTACTGTAATGAAGACATATAGATAAGGAAGGAAAAAAGTGTGCATATCTGCAAAAACCATAATAACAAAGAAGATCAGGGGGAGGGAAGTTTGTGTAGGTGTTAATACTGTAATATCAAAAAGAGAATGTTGAAG
This sequence comes from Coenobita brevimanus, assembly GCF_032717465.1. Taxonomy (NCBI): domain Eukaryota; kingdom Metazoa; phylum Arthropoda; class Malacostraca; order Decapoda; family Coenobitidae; genus Coenobita; species Coenobita brevimanus. The sequence continues at coordinate 29,573,248 of NC_137046.1, forward strand.
AAAAAAGTGTAAGCATAAGTCCTCAAAGTAAAAATGAAATACGAGCAAACTGTGCATCCTTTCTAATTTTCCAAACCCTAATTTCCAGCAGTGTTGTGTACCAGTAGGAGAGTTCAGTCAGCAAAGTATGTCAGATATCCAAGCAATTTTCCCCATAAGATACTAAAGAAAAGCTAGAGTTGCATTCCAGGCCCAAACCCAAACTCTCCTATACATTAATCAATAGAGACTGACACAGAAACACCATAGGTAATGTTATTATCCTCATAAACAATACTACTGCTAAAATATGAGACACCAAACAACATATGCAGGAAGGTAAGGTGGGTGGGACGTGTTGTGTGAGATATTTCAGGGCGCCAAGTTAGGATAGGGGAGGGCAGTGGAACAGGAAGGGAGACAAGCACAGGTGGGAGGACTGGAGGGAGACAAACTGGAGTGGGGAAGGGAGACAAGTGAGGGTGGGGGAGGGTGGGGGGACAGGGAGGGAGACAAGCAGGGATGGGGGAGGGCAGGGGGATGGAGAGAGAGAGAGACAAGAAAGCCAAAATGTCTACCTACCACCCCCCACCCAGTCTCACTGACTCAATCACTGACACCCTCTGACTCTCACTCTCTCTCTCTCTCTCACACACACACAAACACTCAGGAGACAAGCTGGGGTCAGGGAGGATGGGGGGATGGGGAGTACCAGGGATAGGGGAGGGCAGGGGGATGGAAAGAGAGACATGCCAGGCAGTGCTGAGCATGGTGGGGGATGGAGGGAGGACAGGGAGGGCTGTGTGCACCATCACATCCTGTTCAGACATGCTCATTTCAAACTTTGCAAGGGGTGGAGTGTTCAGACTAGTGTATCAATGGCTGTTCGGATTGTGGGAATGTCCAGCGAATCGAGGGATATCGATACATCGGAAATCAGGGTATGGGTGTTCACAGAATGTGTGACATCAAGTTTACATAAAAAAGGCTTTCATCATCTTCCTTCCCTTACAAAATAAATTACTGATGCTATGGTACAAAGGCTGCCTTTGGTGCTCTACTGCCTTACTCCCTGCCATCACTTGACCGTCCCACAAATACCACCTTACTGCCATTAAAGAAAAGTTAGTATTTTAACATGCCTATGACTTAGCTCTCTTCAATTTGTTTTTTCTTCTTATCTACCTTAATGGAATCAATTCATTCTCTCTTCTGTCTCTTGTCTCCTTATTTCTTTCTTCTTATGCTCCCTGATCATCATTTTCAGTTTTACATCTGTTTTCCACATAACCTGAGTCAGGCAGGTTCACCTAACAGCACTCCTCCAATTTGCTCAATTCTGTACCAGTTCTCCTGTAATACTGTACCTCCAGACCAAAGGTATACACACACCACCTTGACCCATATTGTCATTGGTCTACCTCTCTGCTGATGGCTTGTTATCTCTATTGTACAACCTCTACTGTGCTTCTACACCTCCTCATCCAACTCCCCTGGTGTATAGGCCATACAAAACTTACTATTCACTGTACTGGCCATGATTTAAATGCAGGCCCCCGTGCTCCACGTGTGAACATGTTATGCTTAAGCTAAAAAGAAGATCCCCGCATTGCCTAAACCCCAGTAAGCTACTCTTTTCTTCCCCTAGAATAATTTGGTGAATTTTGAGCACACACACACACACACACACACACACACACACACCATACAGATGCACAGACCTGTGGAATAGCCTGCACAAAGAGATTGTCCAGTCTAAAACCTTAAATGAGCTCAAGCAAAATTTGACTTATCGAGAAAAAGAGACAGAACCCCACAAGCGTGGCTCATTTCCTGTACATCACAACTAGATAAATACACACACACACACACACACACACATAGTAGCATGCACTGGAGGTCACCATTGGGAAGGTTGGGTGATGGAGCCTGCGGACCATCCCCATGACACGCAATGGCAAGGATGCTGCCACTTCAGATCTGAAATTCTTCCCATCTGAATCTTATTGCCAGGCAAGCCTCACCTCACATCCCACACTGCTGCCAATCAATGTAAAGGCCATATGCAACTTAATAAATGCAGTACTGTACTGGCCAATATTTGCATGAAGTTCCTTGAGCTCCTTGTGCATGCCCATTACACCCGAGCCAAACAAAAGATCCCCACATTGCCTACAGACCCCATCACACTCGTCCATCCCTTTGATACACTATCACAGTCTCCTACTTTCTAATTTCTTACTAAGGCCTTCCACTCCCTGCCATCTTCTCATTTCTTCTGAGGACATTCTATCACGCAGCTCTACTCCACATATTCACTGAATTATTCTCTTTTTTATTTAGTACAGGTACCAAACACCTCCAACCCCTTTCCTTCTGTGAAGAATGAGAACAATGAGAACAAACAAGATCTCATGATGTATAACAATTCACTAAACGTTCTCCATCTATGACGCACCCTTGCAATGGAGCTCTGCTGAGCAGTACAGTGTACAGTATATGTACTGCAGCACAGTAGTAGAAACAAAACCAAAAGATTTGAAACAAAAATCTTGTTGATGTTCATCTCCATCTGATCAAGCTATGTTAAAGCCAGTAAATGTGCACACAGCAGAATAATTTTGTTTTTAGATAATTAGATTTTTCTCCCAAACAGACGAGAAACATATCCAGGGAGACTGTCTTATCTCAAAACTTAAGAATTCTGAAAGCACAGAGGTTTAAAAGCATGGGATTACACAGTGCTGACAGGTATTGTTTTTTCTATTACTAATAAGTGGAGAAGGTATTCATATAGGTACAATCGCCCAAAGAAGTGATGACTTGTTTTCTTTAAGTTTCGGACAAAACTCCCTGGGTCTGGCAACGTTCACTTAGGAGACAGAAACAATCTTTGCCTGCCCTGCATGCATTATGTATGGTGTAAAAAAAAAAACTAATCTCGCAAAAATATTAGTTAAGTTTAGCCTTTCTTTCTTTTTTTTATTTTTTTATTAATCAATAATTAAATAAAGTGACTTCTGGCACATTTTCATGACCCATGCCAGCAGTGTTACCAATTAAGAGATTTTCCCTCTCTATTTAGAGGTTTTAAGAGCAATCTAGCTGGTAAAAAATTAAATATTTACATTTATAGTGGTAGGTGAGGGCGCTCACCATCCACGCACTCAGTGTAGTGCTGCTTTGGGTGTCAGCCCTTTCCTCTCTTCTATCTTTCCTCTTCAGTCTTTCTTTCCTTCATTCTTCTGCCTATGGATGACTTTACACTCCCTCCTCTGTCTTTCTTTCCTCGTCCTTCTGCCTATGGGTGACTCTAGACTGGGTGAAGAGGCAAATGGTTTCCTGTACACCAGGAAACCATTTACTATACTGGATGGTAACCATAAAACCAAATTATGAAGCCTGGTGGTTCACTGGGTAATTAAGATGCACCAATCAGATTGAGCCTGGGTAGATTTATATCCAAGGGGTGGTTGGAGTTTATTGCAGACATAAATGCCACTCAGGGATGAGTGAGGCTGGCCACTCTCATCTTGAACGACAGGACCAACTTGCCTAGCCCCTGGTTCTTGTGCTCCTCATGGGACAACACAGGATTGGATGATGGATGGATGGATGGATGGATGGATGGATCTGGCATTTTTTTTTAAAGGTCTTCTCTATCTTATTTTTTGTTAATTTCCCCCAGTCTGGCTGATTTTTACCGTTTTTGAGACTAATTTAGCAGATTTCTATAATCTTTCCTTTGGCAAGACTGCACACCAGGCCTTCTGTCAGTCATTACCACACCATAGGTGGGGATGTATGTCTCAGCTTATGTCATGGTCTTTTTCCCCCTTTCTTTTTATACCACATTCCTTTTTGTCTAGTTCTCTTCATTGTCGCACTCTTGCTTTTGGCTATCACCATCTCCCACTTTAGTTCTTTCATGAAACTGTCGTACCGATACATATTTTATAACATGTTGGAATTTCATCGTGTCAAGGAAAATAACCGATTTTCCCCTTATAACTGCACTGGTTTCACTAACTTCACTCAATGCCGGCACTTCCTGATAACAACACAAGTGGTTAGCGATTGTTCTTGGGCACATGCATTAATTTGTCTTGGTCTTGTGTTGTGCTACGAAGGGCTCCATTTGGCAAATTTTCTATGTTTTACCTCTCTGCATCGCTTTTCTATCCGTTAACTGTCCTCTTGATGTTAAGCTGCCAGTATATCTGTCTTACTGGAATATTTGCTAAATATGGAGCAATAATCTGCTTGCACTGACAGGCTGTAGTTTCTTGTTGATGATCCATCTTGCTTACTGTGCTCACAGGTTTTCCCATGTAAATATCCTGCACAGAGAATTAAATGTGGATAATGATATATTTTTAGATGTTTATTCTCTGATTTGATGGCACTAGTGATTCCAACATTACCATTATCTGGGGGGTTTATTTTATGGGACTTTTTCCTTCAGTACTGCTGACTTAGGATAGAAAATAAGTATTATAAGAGTTTCTCTGCATTTTATCCCTGACACCACTGAGCAACAGGCTGTGCGTTTCACATTCTTTCGTATGGCTGAGCCTCAACTTTAGTACATTGTGGTTTGTTCTTCGGTAATCTGGATATACACGGTAAAAACACTGACCTATTGCTTTTTGGTGTTGATTACCTATATACTGCTCTTTCTGGTGTGCAGTAAAGGAAATACAACTTGGTCGTGGCAGCTGCCAGATACCACTTTCTGAGCGAAAGGTACTGGGAATCGGGTTATCACTTCTTTGGGCATTTTTTCACCCCAGGAGAGCATGAGCCTGGTCCTGAAGATGTTGAATTACAGGACTTTACTGTACCAAACAACTATAAACAATCACATGCTCCTACCTAACTCCAATTATGATACCAAACAACACTCAAACATCCAATTACCTTCACATACAGGGTATGCTTTGCTACCACTAAATAGACAGATACAGACAGATAGATAATGGATAGATTAAGATAGATAGCTATAATCTCCTATGCACTCAGCACATTTTTCCACACTATATGTAATTCATTTCATACTCCTGTCCTGTTCAACCTATTATCCAAATATAAGTGAATTCCAGTAACTATATACAGTAACTGCTTTGAGTAATCAGACCTGTAGCAGATATGTTCCAAATGATAGTCTGCTTGTGCAACCCTGGTTCCACTGAAGGTGTTTGTCTCCACAATATCTGCCCCAGCATCCAGGTATTCCTGAAAACATGGTTTTGCACACATTATATTAAATTTACAAGCAACATGAAATTACGGCTACTACAATAAACAAAAATTAATTTACATTTCCTCAAAACATCCCTTTAAAAAAAAAAAGCAACATTAAAAAAAATAACTTTTTTTTCAACCTTAGAATGTGAATCTGCAGACACCCTAAAGGAAGGGGCTTTCAGACATGTCTTTTTAAATGATAACAGGAGAAATCATCTCAAATCAAAGAGCTGAGGGAAGCGTGCATTGCTTTTTGTTCATAGTTCAAATGCCTCGTGAAACATGGTGACCATTCCCCTGGATCATCAATGTCTTGTCCCCACATTCAGAGCAAGCACATTCTTATTCTTCAGGGTGTGTCAGCGGTCCATTCTTGCACAGTTTGGCAGTACCTGTCAAGATTTGTTGTGAGTGAAGACATACTCAGTGCAATGTGGGGATGAAGAGACAGCAAAGCCACAGTAGCTTGGGCATTAGCTTGGCCCTACTCTGTACAGCTAACCTGAGATACGGGTACAACCTGAGTTAATGAGTACCCAACATGCATGAAAGAGAGTCAGAATAAGAAGGACCTGGCTTTTGAGCACACAGAAAGAAACACAGGTTTACCATCTCTGAGGTGAGCTGACTACATCAGGACTAGTGTCAAAGTATACTGAAATGGTGAGCTCAGTGCTGCATCTATACTGGTGAGCTGTGCTTGAAGTGCATGCACCAAGTGTGAAATGCTGGTTGCAAGGGCACTGCAACAAGTATTCTGTGCATTCAAACACAAAGAAACTAACAGAGAATCTCGCATACCATGACCATATCATATAGGAGGCTAAATCTGGCGAGTAGATGGGGTCAGTGACCACAGCCATGTTGTTTCATGTAAAAACATGCCACCTAAATTAGGCAATGTGTGCCAGTCAATTGGTACACAGGGGAGTGGTTCATTCCATCTGTGTGGTGAGTTTTGACCCAAAACAACACTGCACTGACCCTTACTCCTATGCACTGGATTTAGCTCCTTGTGATTTCTTCCTGTTCCCTGACCCAAAAATGAGGATGAGGAAGCAGAGATCTGACATTGTTAAGAAAATACAGTACAGGAGCAATAAGTGTTAAAGTCAGTTCCAAAAAAGATTTCCAGAGGTGCTTCCAGCAATACAAAAGGCACTAGGATCACTTCACCAACTCTCAAGAGCTACTTTAATGATGATAGCAATGATTATCAATTTTTGTAACCCATCTATTCATATTCCTGTGTGTGTGTGTGTGTGTGTGTTTACCTATTTGTGATATACAGGAAATCAGCTATGCTTGTGGGGTCCTGTCTCCATGACTCAACCAGTCAAACTTTGCTTTAACCCCTAACCACCAGCTGACGTGTATAGCAGTCATGATTTTGGGTGTGGAGCAATGCTGGCTGACATGTATAGCTGCAAGCGTCTTCCCGCCACCTTTTTGAACTTAACTTATCCTTACTCATCAATGGAACCACCTGGAGATGTGGGGATACTTTCATTTGAAAGAGAAAGAGTTGATGATTCTTTTGTATCTTTACTTTTTTCTCTAGCTGTTATAGTTTGGCAGATATTAGAGTTTGAAGTAAGGGTATTTTTTTTCCATCACGGATATCCCCTATAGAGAGGGGCGTGCAACATCAGAAAACCCCCGGCGTGCAGGGGTTAACCTCATTTAAGTTTTTGGAGTGGATGATTTCTTTGTCCAGGCTACTCCAGAGGCCAATGCATCTGTATGGAAAACTGTATTTCTTGATATCCTTCAAGCAAATTGTCTTTTTCAGTTTCTTTGTGTATCCTCTTGTTGTTCTCCCATCCCATACAAACAGATCTTCTCTGTCAATTTTGTCTACTCCCATCATGGCCCTGAACACTACAATCATGTCACCTCTCTCTCTTCTTTCTTCTAAGGATGGCAGACCCAGCTTTTCTTATTTTTCCTTGCATGATAGATCTGTCAGGCTGGGGACCATCTTGGTTGCTGCTCTTTGTATTCTCTTGATCTTGTTTATATCTTTCTTTTTATGTGAGGGCCATACCATTGCTGCATTCTCCAACCTGAGGTGGATCATAGCCACTATCAATTTTTTCATCTCTTCATCCATGTACTGAAATGTCACTCTTATATTTGTCAAGAGCTTACATGTCTCTCTGACAACCCTGTTAATGTGTTATTCGGATGACAAATTATCCTGGACCAAAACTCCCAGGTCCTTCTCTTCTCTTGCTTTTGTGATTTGCTCCTCTCCCAGTGAGTAATTCAGTGATAGACTCTTAGTAATTTTACCCATTTTCAATATTTTGCATTTTTTGCATTGAATTTCATTTCCCTTACTCAACTCCAATCAGAAATCCTGTCTAGATCTTCCTGTAGCATTTTACAATCCTCTTCAACTTCTACTCTCCTCATGATCTCTGCATCATCTGCAAACAGACTTCCATAACTGTTCATTCCATGAACCATATCATTTATGTAAATCTGGAACATCACAGGGCATCAGCATCAAGCCCTGCAGGACTCCACTTGTTACTTCCCTCAACCCAACATCCTCTCCTTCATTACTATCCTCATCTGTCGGTCTCTCATGAAGTCTCTCATCCACTCCAAGTGGTTCCCCTTCAGTCCTCCTATGTGCTCCAATTTCTACATTAGCCGCTTATGCGGTGTGCTGTCAAAGGCTTCCTCCAGAACTAAGTACACACAATCCATCCGAATATCTCTCTCTTGTAGCATGTCTATCGCCCTTGAATAGAAGCTCAACAAAGTAAAGATACACAACATTCCATTTCTGATTCCAAACTGACTCTCTGCCAAAAATGTCCATCTCCTCCAGATATTTTATTCACCTGTCTTTCAAGATTATCTCAACAATTTTGCAACCATGCTAGTCAGGGACACAGGTCTATATTTCAGGGGTTCTTCTATATTCCCCCCTTTGTAAATTGGTACCACACTGGCCCTCTTCCATTCCCGGGGCACTTTCTCTTCATCCAGAGAACACACAATTAAATCGTGGATCTTATCCACCAGATGTTTCTGCATTCCTTTAGTATCCAATCAGATATCCCGTCAGGCCCTGGGGACTTCCTAACGTCTTGAGTTTCCAGTAGTTTGTACACTTCCTGCACTTCCACATTTATATCTTACAACACTGCATTTCTAGTCACTTCCTCCCTTCCACAAAATCACTTTCCTTGGTGAAAACCGATTGGAAACTTTTGTTCATTATTTCAGCTTGCATTACCGCATCTTCATAGACCTTTCCTTCTACTTTCAGCTTGCTGATTCCTTCCTTGTGTTTTAATCTGCCATTGACAAGCCAATAAAACAACTTAGGTTCCTCCTTATATTTGTCAATTATACCTCTTTCAAAGTTTCTTCCTCTCTATGTATCCTTGTATATTAATTTCTAGTTCTTTAGTATTCATGCTTTGTTCTCTTGTTACCTCTCTTTCTCCATCTGTTCCATACTGCATCCCTTTCCCTTTTTGTTGTTGCACACCTTCTGTTGAACCAATCCTTTTTCCAGTTCTCTTTCCCACTTACTCTTGGCACGTATTTTTCCACACCCGAATTGTAACAGCCTACAAAGACATCCCACTTCTTCTGCATCTCTTTTGTTTCTCTGAATTTTCTCCAATCTGCTTCTTCAAAAAATTTCCTCAATCCAATAAAGTTTGCTTTCCCAAAGTCATGTCTTCCATGCCTGTATAGCTAGCTCATCTCTTGGTGCCCCACTCCCCTCAATCATTTGGAACTTAGTCACTACATGATCACTTTTTCCTACAGGACACATATGTTAGAGATTCAATTACATCAGGTCTTTGGTTACCAGTATATCTAGCCTTGCTGGTGTGTCATCACCTTTAAATCTTGTCTCTTCTTTGACCCACTGGGTCATTACATTATTCACTGCTATATTTAACAGCATACTGCCCTACGAAGCTTCACTACCTACTGAGTCCCACTCCTCCCAGTTCACCTCCTTACAATTAAAGTTACCCATAAGGATTATGTTGTTGCTCTTCTCAGTCATTTTCTGTAGGTGTCTAACCATGTTTGACAGCATACTTTGGTATTCAGCCTCATTCCATGCTCTTGTCTTAGGGGGGAAATATGCTACTGTGGTCTCTTTTTGCCTTTCCCCCTGGTATAAGTATCATGTTTATCACCTCTGCCCTACCCTCTCCCAGTTCCACCATATTCACATTTATGCTGCTCTTCATTGCTATCATCACTCTTCCTCCCTGTGTGTGTGTGTGTGTGTGTGTGTGTGTGTGTGTGTGTGTGTGTGTGTGTGTGTGTGTGTGTGTACTTAATATAGTATACGAGTGTGTATATACAGTACATACAGCATATATATATATATATATATATATATATATATATATATATACTGTACAGTAAAAGTCCTCTAATCTGGCCGCCAATAATCTGAGGTGGTTTGGCCATGTGGAGAGGATGGAGGGTGAAAGACTGATGAAGAGAGTGTATGTGAGTGAGGTGGAGGGGGGAAGAGGGAGGGGGAGGCCGAGGATGAGATGGAGGGATGGGGTGGAGAGGTATATGAGAGAGGGGGGTGTGAGTTGGGAGCAGGGCAGTGAAATGGTGGGGGACAGGGCGACTTGGAGGCGATTTGTTTGTGGCCACCCCAAACGGGATTGAGGCGTCTGGCAATAGATAGATAGATAGACCAATACTCTGAATTTGTCAAGGCAAAACTTTTTAAAATTTTCTGGTCTTTTTTCAAAATTTTCTGGGCTTTATCTAAGGCCTTATCTGGCCTGGACTTACTTTTGGCCTTAGATGTACCTGCCTGCAACCATTCATCAACACTTCAATGCATATCCAGTCAGTAAAACAATAACCCATATCATTTTAAGTGATTATTTAATGATCATGAACACTTATTTCTGCCCAGGGGTGTCCCCTCCGTACCCCTACATACTCAGGGAAGACTGGAGGGAGAGAGAAAATGAGCTCCATCTGCCTCTACCCCAGCTCCCAACCGTCCCCCATACCCCTACCCCTCCCAACCCCCCACTCATTATTTGTAACTGGCAGTTACATCTCAAGCTAACCTCATACTTTACACTCTTAGCCACATTACTAATACACAAACAAAACACTAGGATATGCAAAAAGTATATAATATAACTATGAACATGCTGCAGCAAGAAATTAATGCATTATAACGTTGACAGTAAAACAAAAACGTTAACAACAGCCATCTCAGGCCTCGTACATTGGGTGCTTGCGTGCATGCATGTTTGTGCCCGCTTGTCTGGGTGTGTCTATGTCTGTGTTTTTTGGTGTGTGTGTGTGTGTGTGTGTGTGTGTGTGTGTGTGTGTGTGTGTGTGTGTGTGTGTGTGTGTGTGTGTGTGTGTGTGCACCGTTAACAACAGCCATCTCAGGCCTCGTACATTGGGTGCTTGCGTGCATGCATGTTTGTGCCCGCTTGTCTGGGTGTGTCTATGTCTGTGTTTTTTGTGTGTGTGTGTGTGTGTGTGTGTGTGTGTGTGTGTGTGTGTGTGTGTGTGTGTGTGTGTGTGTGTGTGTGTGTGTGTGTGTGTGTGTGTGTGCACCGTTAACAACAGCCATCTCAGGCCTCGTACATTGGGTGCTTGCGTGCGTGCATGTTTGTGCCCGCTTGTCTGGGTGTGTCTATGTCTGTGTTTTTGTGTGTGTGTGTGTGTGTGTGTGTGTGTGTGTGTGTGTGTGTGTGTGTGTGTGTGTGTGTGTGTGTGTGTGCACCGTTAACAACAGCCATCTCAGGCCTCGTACATTGGGTGCTTGCGTGCGTGCATGTTTGTGCCCACTTGTCTGGGTGTGTCTATGTCTGTGTTTTTTGGTGTGTGTGTGTCTGTGTTTTTTGGTGTGTGTGTGTGTGTGTGTGTGCACCGTTAACAACAGCCATCTCAGGCCTCGTACATTGGGTGCTTGCGTGCGTGCATGTTTGTGCCCGCTTGTCTGGGTGTGTCTATGTCTGTGTTTTTTTTGTGTGTGTGTGTGTGTGTGTGTGTGTGTGTGTGTGTGTGTGTGTGTGCACCGTTAACAACAGCCATCTCAGGCCTCGTACATTGGGTGCTTGCGTGCGTGCATGTTTGTGCCCGCTTGTCTGGGTGTGTCTATGTCTGTGTTTTTTGGTGTGTGTGTGTGTGTGTGTGTGTGTGTGTGTGTGTGTGTGTGTGTGTGTGTGTGCACCAAACACATGAGGCCTGAGGTGGCCGTTGTTAACGTTTTTGTTTTACTGTCAACGTCATAATGCTTTAACTTCTTGCTGCAGCATTATATTACGGTATATACTTTTAACACATCCTAGTGCTCTATGTTTGTATTAGTATTGGGACCAAGAATGTTAAGCATGAAATCTGCCTGAGATGTAACTGCTAGTTAAGAATGATGGGTGGGGTGGGCCATTGGGTAGGGGTATGGAGGAGGGTCAGGAACTCGGGTAGTGGCGAGTGGAGCTTGTTTCATCTCCTCCTCCACTCTTCCCTGGGTATACAAGGGTAGGAAGGGGACACCCCTGGGCAGATATTAGTGATGAGTGTACATATGTCTAATGTTTTCAGAGGTCCCTCCCAACAGTCAGAAAAAACAATAGTCCGAAAGACCCTTGGTCCCCTGCCATTCGGATTACAGGACTTTTACTGTGTAGAGAGAGAGAGAGAGAGAGAGAGGGAGAGAGATAGAGTCCTCCATATATGAAAGGGCTAGGGACCAAAAAAAACTTTTGTAATGCGAAATTTCGTATATCGGAACGATTTTCCCCAATGAAATATACATAGAAAGGGGGGGCCTAAAGCTCGCCCAATCTCTGAGACTCCCTGCCCCTCCTCTTAGCGTCTTATTATTTCCAATTTCCTCTCAAAAGTGAGAGTATGATGCTGTTTCTTCCTTGCAGCTGGTTCCATGGATGCTGGAGATGATGCAGGGCACTTGGGAGGCATGGTGAAAATACAAAAAAGTGAAGAACAGCGAAAAACGGCGTAACATACAGCAAAGCTGAGAGGAAAGGACGGTGACTCGACTGAGAAGCACGCGAAAATGTGTTTACCAAAGAGGGGTTAGTTCGTTTTCTCGCCGCAAGCAAGCGCGGCGCTGTGCAGTGCGCCCATTTTGAATTTTTCGTATTTCCTCTCGTATCGTTTTTCGTACCATCGAGACAGAGGCTTTTCATATTGTCAAATTTGTCCTACATTCATCTCTTTCATACCATCGACACTGCGGGATTAGGGTGTCGGGCGATAGATAGATAGAGATAGAGTTTTCGAATACCGAGGACTCACTGTATGTATGTATGTATATATACAGTAAACTCGAACCGAACACGTTCTCGCCGAACGCGCTCGCAATTATACACGGTTAGTGCTGGGATACGTATAAGACAACGTAAGATTAAAGAACCATTACGAAAACTATAAATTTACGTAAGAGAGGCCTTTGAAAGGTCAAATCCTCGAACATCAGCTCAGCACACACGGTTTGTTTTGATCACGTGATGTGATTCGCTGTACTGCTTTTCCTCAGTGCTGTATTTGTAAGTTAAATAATTACAGTACTGTTCTGGTAAGTTTATGTGCAAGTTAAAGTATTATTAAATAACGTTCAAGCAAGAAATAAAGGGATGGGGTGGAGAGGTACATGAGAGAGGGGGGTGTGAGTTGGGAGCAGGGCAGTGAAATGGCGGGGGACAGGGCGACTTGGAGGCGATTTGTTTGTGGCCACCCCAAACGGGATTGAGGCGTCTGGCAATAGATAGACAGATAGATAACCAGTTTTCTGATAGGCGTCAGAATATTACCTTTTTTTTCATTCATTCATTGCCATGTATCCCACACGGGGTGGCCAAGGGCTTAGAGTTAATTGTTTTACAGGGAGGGGCACTAATCCTCCACCAACCCCACTTGACACGTAGGGATGCCAACAGCATCTGGTGTTCCCAGGCGGTCACCCATCCAAGTACTAACCAGACCCAACATTGCTTAACTTCGCTGATCGGACGGGAAGCGGTGTACTCAACGTGGTAATTACCTTTTTTATTTGTGTTAAATATTTGCTGTACTGCTCCTCCACAGTGCTGTAATTGTAAGTTAAATATTTACTATTCTGGTATGCACTTGTAAGTTAAAGCACTTAAAGAAAGTCTATCTATCTATCTATTCCCAGACGCCTCAATCCCGTTTGGGGTGGCCACAAACAAATCGCCTCCACGTCGCCCTGTCCCCCGCCATTTCACTGCCCTGCTCCCAACTCACACCCCCCTCTCTCATATACCTCTCCATTCCATCCCTCCATCTCATCCTCAGCCTCCCCCTCCCTCTTCCCCCCTCCACCTCACTCACATACACTCTCTTCGTCAGTCTCTCACCCTCCATCCTCTCCAAAACGCCAAACCACCTCAGTGTGTTCCTCATAACGCTTCCTATCACATTCACACCACAACGTTCCTTTATATCCTCATTCGTCAGCCTGTCTCTCCATGTGACTCCACAGGCTCCTCTTAAATAACTCATTTCCACTGCTCTCACTCCTGACTTGTGTCCTTCCAACAACGTCCAAGCTTCACTTCCATACGTTAGAGTTGGTATCACAATACTGTCATGTAGTAACTTTTTCACTTCCATGCTCACTTCCCTGTTTCTTATCACTGCTTTCAAGGAACCAGCAACCTTTCATCCCTGCTGTACCCCTTTCAAGCACTTCACCCTCCAAACCTCCATCCTTACTCATCACACTACCCAAGTACTTAAACCTACTCACATTTTCCAATTCCTCACCATCCAACCTCGCTGTACATTCACCGACTTTACCTCTCTCAAAGACCATTACTTTACTCTTCCCTACATTCACCTTTAGATTCCGTTTCTTACACACTCTCCTCCACCAAGCCTTGCAGCTCCCCTTCGTCTTCACTCAACAATACAGTATCATCTGCAAACAACAGTACAGGGAGTTTCCAAACACTATCCTCTCTCACCAGGGCCACTCCAACATCCACTACCCTACCTTGTACCTCTTTTATTACCCCATCCATGTACAGATTGAACAACCATGGAGACATGACACATCCCTGTTTCAACCCAACCTTCAAGGAGAAAAATTCACTTAGTTCACCATCCACACGCACTGCAGCCTTAGCACCATCATACATACTCTTCACAGCATTCAACAGCTTCCCATCTACTCCATATAATAGTATGTAGTGCTGCTTGCAAATAATGGACATGAGCTTGGCAGACTGGTGAAGAGTTTTGTGGATGTTTGGGAGTGTCGTGTGGTGGTCACTGAGAGAGGTGACTCTTACTGTGATGTTTCAGTGTAAGGAATTGATGAGAGAATTTAAATATCTGGATGTGGTGAAGGAAAAGAGAGGCAAATGTGTAAAAGAAGTGGACAGTAGAATGGCACAGGGAAGGACAGTGACTAGTACTATGAAGACTTTAATAAGAAGCAGAGGTCTGAGTGGTGATTGCCAGTCTTGCATGAAGGAGTTTTAGTGCCTTCTCTAACATACAAGTGATGTGGTAAGAAAATGAAAAACCAAGTATAAGAGCAGAGGAGATGGGACTGCTGAGGAGTGTGTGTGGAGTGAGGAGAGTGGATATCACTGAAAGCAGTAATAAACAATAGGAAGGTCAGCATGGAAGATTAAAAGGAAAAAAAAAAATATCATGATAGTACTGTGATATCCACTCTAACATATGGGAGTGAAGCTTGAATCCTGTTGGAAGGGCAAGTAAAGAGAGAGAGAGAGAGCTGTGAAAATGGGTTAAGTGAAGGGAGCATGCAGAGTTACACGGAGAGACAGATATACAAATGAGGATGTAAAGAAGCACTGTGGTACTGATGTGGATGTAACTGAATTTACGAGAAATACTCTAAACTGGTTTGACCATGGTGATGGGATGGTGAATGAGACTGAACAGAAGAGTGTATGTAAGTGAGGTGGAGGAAACGAGGAAGACAGCAAAACTAAGAAGGAGATGGACGGATGGAGTGAGAGATGTATGACAGAGGAGATGTGAAATGACATGAAGGCAATCAAATGGTAGAGGAGAAAGCATAACTAAGAATGAGATGGACGGATGGAGTGAGAAAATATAAGAGAGGTGTGAACTGACATGAAGGCAATCAAACGGTAGAGAAGAGATCAAAACTAAGAGTGAGATGGACGGCTGGAGTGAGAGATGTATGAGGGAGGAGGTGTGAACCGACATGAAGGCAATCAAATGGTAGAGGAAAGAGCAACATGGGGGTGATTTGTTTGTGCCCACACCCTTAGGGAATTAAGGCATCTGAAAATAGACAGGCAAATGAAATGTATGGAGCAAGGAAGTGTGTAGACACCAGAGTTTAGGTGAGTGTGCTTAGATGGTATAGTTGTGTGGAGAGAATGGATGTGAAGTGGTGAAAATGGTATTCATTCACAGGTGGAAGGAAGCATGCTAGATCAAGAAGGACAGATACAGTATATGACAGAGATAATATAGTTGCTGAGACAAGGAAACTGACCAGATGCTGAGCTGATTGGATGAATTTTGTGCAGAGGTGTCTATGAGCAACGTTCAGCATCCCCTTTTAACTTGACAGCTGTTGGACTGACTGTCAGAGAAGTGAGTGTGAAGTTATTTTTTTTTATTTTTTTTTTTTTAATAGTCTGTCTATGACCAAGGTTTGGCATCCACTTTTAACTCGACAGTTGATGGACTAACTTTGTCTGATAAATGTGTATGAAGCTGAGCCCTTTTTCTTATTTTTTTTTATTATTAACATCATTTAACCTATCGGGTGGACCATCTTTTAACCTATCGGGTGGAGCTAGGAATCCAGGGACTTAAACAGTGAACGAATGAGAGTGTGACCCATTCAACTACACAAGCTTTGCTTAGTATCTCATTCTATCAGATTCTTTCTGGCTCTCTGGATGCTACTTCACCCCATTTCATGTTGGAAAAGGAGGTCTGGATAATGATGATGCAATATGCTTCTGTAACACAGACAACCTTTCAACATAACCCCACCATACGATTGCTAGGAATACCCAGCTGAAGAAGCCAGTCTCCTGCAGTCCTCTGGGCTCATGTCCATATTAGTCTGAGGGCACAATAACAAGAAAAAGCAAAATCAGCTATTAACAGTGTCTCCAAAAGGAGAGACAAGTGTTAATAAAAAAAAAAAAAAAAAAAAAAAAAAAAAGTACTTTTCTGAAGAAAAAAGGGGAAAAGCACAACACATCTAAGCCATAAGTAATAAGCATTTATATAAGACAAAAGCAGGTGATGCAACATACCATAAGATAAGCATCTACATGAGACAATGGGATGGGTGATGCAAGACAGCATCAGATAAGCATCTATATGAGACACAATGCAGCAGGTGATGCAAGACAGCATCAGATAAGCATCTATATGAGACACAATGCAGCAGGTGATGCAAGACAGCATCAGATAAGCATCTACATGAGACAATGGGATGGGTGATGCAAGACAGCATAGATAAGCATCTATATGAGACACAATGCAGCAGGTGATGCAAGACAGCATCAGATAAGCATCTATATGAGACAATGGGATGGGTGATGCAAGACAGCATCAGATAAGCATCTACATGAGACAATGGGATGGGTGATGCAAGACAGCATCAGATAAGCATCTATATGAGACACAATGCAGCAGGTGATGCAAGACAGCATCAGATAAGCATCTACATGAGACAATGGGATGGGTGATGCAAGACAGCATCAGATAAGCATCTATATGAGACACAATGCAGCAGGTGATGCAAGACAGCATCAGATAAGCATCTATATGAGACAATGGGATGGGTGATGCAAGACAGCATCAGATAAGCATCTACATGAGACAATGGGATGGGTGATGCAAGACAGCATCAGATAAGCATCTATATGAGACACAATGCAGCAGGTGATGCAAGACAGCATCAGATAAGCATCTACATGAGACAATGGGATGGGTGATGCAAGACAGCATCAGATAAGCATCTATATGAGACACAATGCAGCAGGTGATGCAAGACAGCATCAGATAAGCATCTATATGAGACACAATGCAGCAGGTGATGCAAGACAGCATCAGATAAGCATCTATATGAGACACAATGCAGCAGGTGATGCAAGACAGCATCAGATAAGCATCTACATGAGACAATGGGATGGGTGATGCAAGACAGCATCAGATAAGCATCTACATGAGACAATGGGATGGGTGATGCAAGACAGCATCAGATAAGCATCTATATGAGACACAATGCAGCAGGTGATGCAAGACAGCATCAGATAAGCATCTACATGAGACAATGGGATGGGTGATGCAAGACAGCATCAGATAAGCATCTATATGAGACACAATGCAACAGGTGATGCAAGACAGCATCAGATAAGCATCTATATGAGACACAATGCAGCAGGTGATGCAAGACAGCATCAGATAAGCATCTACATGAGACAATGGGATGGGTGATGCAAGACAGCATCAGATAAGCATCTATATGAGACACAATGCAGCAGGTGATGCAAGACAGCATCAGATAAGCATCTACATGAGACAATGGGATGGGTGATGCAAGACAGCATCAGATATGCATCAATATGAGACACAATGCAGCAGGTGATGCAAGACAGCATCAGATAAGCATCTATATGAGACACAATGCAGCAGGTGATGCAAGACAGCATCAGATAAGCATCTACATGAGACAATGGGATGGGTGATGCAAGACAGCATCAGATAAGCATCTATATGAGACACAATGCAGCAGGTGATGCAAGACAGCATCAGATAAGCATCTACATGAGACAATGGGATGGGTGATGCAAGACAGCATCAGATAAGCATCTATATGAGACACAATGCAGCAGGTGATGCAAGACACAGCATATGTTTAGCTTACATCAGATGAAAGAATGGTGCTGTGCAGATCACCTGAGGCTCAGTGGTGAATGTCATATGAGTTTTTTTTTTTTTTTAAATACAAAGTCTGCCTTTCTGTTCATCTCTGGGATGGTATCATGTGACTGCTACATCAGTGGCATTGTAGGCCACCCTCTGCCTCAGCTAATGATGAGACTGCAATGTTCTCCTCTACCCTACGGTGCTTAGCAATGTCTATAAATGGCTTACAAGTCTGCTTCCTACAAGGTGCCATCAGAGGTGGGCAAACAGTACTTTTATCCCGTTAACTGCTCATGGCGGTTTTTTGGAGGTGTCCGTGGTGTGCAGACATAGGGATAAAAATGAAATTTCCCAAAGGCCAAAGTCTGTCTTAGGAATTGAGAGAACACATGCCAAAGTATATAGTGACGAAATATTAGCTCAATATTTACCTTGGTAAAGCCATGGATGAACATCGAAGTGTCTGATTCCCCACTGGAATGTATGGTGTTTTCTTCTTCAGTTTCGGTTTTGGTTTTGAAGGCTCAAACATGCTTGCATGGGTCGGCTTTGGTCACCATGGCACTATATTCGAAATTCACCTGAGCAGCCAGGGCTGTATTGAACAGTCACACTCAAAACAGCCCAGGCTGTATAGAGCAGCTAACGGGTTAAAGTACCGGAAGTAGTGATAGTGGTACCGGTAAAAAACAGTAACAGCAGTAGCGACAGCATTACAACTCTTGAAAAGTACTCGCAGTATCGATATTGGTACTTCCTTGTAGTACTTTTTTAAATTAAATATTTGAGTCTTCCCTCCACCAAACCCATACAAAAATCTTAGTACCAGAATGGTTGGGGCTTAAAGGTTTAAATAAAAACTTTTTCAAAGTATTACATTTTGTATTAAAAAAAACTTGTCACTCACTAGTCCATCACTTTCCACATTTTCCTGGTAACAACCTTTGTACTTCTGTATTACTATTTATTTCCCATATAAAATACAAGCATTTTGAAGTGGCTCAACGGGTTAGAGCGCTCCGCTCTGACCAGAGGGTCGGAGGATCGAATCCACCCATGAGTCATTGGTAGACATCAGGAAGGGCATCCAGTCATAAAATGCTACACGCTCCAATCCAAAAAGTCCTCTACCCAGGGGCAACGCCTTAGCCCTTTGGGGATACCTGGCGTAAAACCAAGTTATTATTTTTATTACTATTATTTGAAGTGATCATCATTCAGTCCTGCTCGTTTTGGTTTATGGACGTCTTTTCCCATCAAGAACAGCTGTTCTACTGCAGCATTGGTGAGGATCAGCATGTTGAACCTAACAAATAAATCCAACAATAGTACAATACACACGTGACACATGCATGCACACACAGCCACACAGAGACAGACATACAAACACAGACATAAACACAAACACATACAAGTACTGTATATACATACACATACAGTACATATATACAGACAGACACTCATACAAACAGATATATACAAGTGCACACACACACACACACACACACACACACACACACACAGACATACAAACACAGCCATTACTCCTAACCTTGAGTAGTTTCAGGAATTTTGTCTGTCCTGTCTCCTAGGGTCTTTCTTTAAATTTTAAATAATGAAAGTTAGTAGACTACCAAAAATGTAAAGATTTGTTGACTATAGTATACATGAATGTTTGTGGTTTATTCAGTAACAGCTGTTTTGGTACTTTACATTAAACATGGCCGAAAATGTAAACAGTCAGGGAATAGAATTTCAAGGATTTGATGCTAATACTAATGTCATGGACCTGGTGAAAACATTAATTATGAGGATTAGTGAACTCGAAAAGAAAGTAGAGAATCTAGTGATAAAGGATGTGTCAGTAAATACGGAAACCACCACACAGAGTCTGATCCAGTCCAGTGAAACAGCCAATGAAGAGATTAGGAATTTGAAGCGGGAAAATGTTGAACTGAGGAGGAAACTAGAAGAGAGTACTAATAAAACGGAGAAGGTGAGTAATGTATTAGAAGAACACAAGGCAAAGTGGGCACACGTAGAAGAAGAACAGAAAGAAGTGGTCAGCTTAAGAGAGATCATCCAGGAAGAAAGGGAAATGAACAAGAAAGAAATGGAAGAAAATGTAGTGAAAATACTGAAGAAAAAAGAGAAAATAGTGAGAGAAACTGTAGAAAGGAACAGATGTGTGGTAGTATTTGGAAACAGGGAAGAGGAAGAAAAGGTTAGGTTCGTAAGACTCGAGAGAGACACAAACATGGTGAGAGGAATATTAGGCAAGATTGACGCCGAAGGAGACAAGTGGGTAAGAGAAATTGAGGAAGTAAGGAGGATAGGGCCTTATAAGAAAGGGGAAACAAGACCAATGAGAGTCAAGTTTACATCAGAAAGTGTAATAAATGAGATACTTAAAGTGACCTGGAAATTAAGCAAAGAGGCGGGGATGGAAAATATTATAATAAGAAGAGATCTGAATGAAGAAGAAAGAGAAGTTTTAAAATCATTAAAGGAAGAAGTAAAGGAAAAAAATGATAAGAGGACAGAGGAAGAACGTAATACTTTTTTTTGGAGAGTATTGGATATGAAAGTAAGGAAATGGTATTTAAGGAAATAGAAGTGAAGGAAACTAAGGGGGATGGTTGTGAAAGATCAGAAGTTGAAGAAGTGGTACGGACAGAGAGTAGGAGAGAAGAGGGTATTAATAATGTCAAAAATAATTTGAAGGTGATATATACTAATGTTGATGGTTTCATATCGACAAGGATCGAAATTAATGATTTCTTGAGAGAACATGAACCTGATGTCATGTGCTTTGTAGAGACCAAATTAAGAGAAGATATTGATGTTCATTTGGGAGATGGTAAATACAAACTGTGGAGAAAAGACAGAAAAGAAAAAAAGGGAGGAGGAGTGATGATAGCAGTGAAGAACAACATAAATGTACTGTAGATACTGTGGAAATGGGAGAAGGCAGGGCTGAAGTGATATATATGAAATTAGAAACTGGAGAGAATGTTAAGAGAGATATGGCGGTAGTGTATGTTCCCCCAAAGACGAGAGCATGGAAGGATGACGAATACCATGAGATGTTGTCAGATATGGCTAGCTACTTGCAAAAAATAATTGAGAAAAGCAATAATATAATTTTGGTGGGTGACTTTAATTGTAAAGAGGTGAACTGGGAGGAATGGAACTCGGGAGGCAGCGAGGATTCGTGGGGCACTATGTTATTAAATATAATAATGAATAATGTGATGATGCAATGGGTCAAAGAAAAGACACGGATTCGAGGTGAGGACACACCAGCAAGGTTAGATTTACTGTTCACCAAAGAACCCGATGTAATAGAATCATTGGAATATCTCTGTCCTTTGGGAAAAAGTGATCACGTGGTCATTGAGTTCCAGATGTTAATAGGAAACGTCAAGCCAAGAGACGAGCTTCATAGACAGGGAAGATACAACTTTGGCAAAGCAAATTTTACAGGATTGAGAAACTTTTTTGAAAATGCGGATTGGAGAAAATTCAGAGAAACAAGAGAGATACAGAGGAAGTGGGATATCTTTCTAGACCTCTATAATTTGGGAGTGGAAAAATTTGTACCAAGAGTAAGAGGGAAAGAAAACAGGAAAAAGGAGTGGTTTAATAGACGGTGTATGATAGCAAAAAAAGAGAGAGATAAGGCGTGGAACAATTGGAGAAAGAGAGGTAACGACAGAACAAAGGAAGAATATAAAAGAACAAGAAATGAATACACAAGAATACGTAGAGAAGAAGAAAGGAATTTTGAAAAAGGTATAATTGACAAATGCAAGGATGAACCCAAACTGTTTTATAGATTTGTTAATGGCAAACTGAAACAAAAGGAAGGAATCACCAAGCTGAAAGTAGAAGGAGAGGTCTTTAAGGATGCGGCAATGCAAGCAGAAATAATGAACAAACGTTTCCAGTCAGTTTTCACTAAAGAAAAGGAGCTTGTGGAAGGGGAGGGAGTGATTAGAAATGTTCCGGCGATGAAAGATATAAAAGTGGAGGTACAGGAAGTGTATAAATTACTGGAAACTCAAGATGTAAGGAAAGCCCCAGGACCTGATGGAATTTCTAATTGGGTACTGAAGGAATGCAGAGAACAACTGGCAGATAAAATTCACAGCTTAATTGTATGCTCACTGGAAGAGGGGAAAGTGCCAAAAGAATGGAAGAGGGCAAATGTGGTACCAATTTACAAGGGAGGAAACAGGGAAGAACCCCTGAATTATAGACCAGTGTCTCTAACCAGCATGGTCGCAAAATTGTGTGAGAGAATCCTGAAAGACAGATGGATAAAATGTCTGGAAGAGATGGACATTTTGGCTGAATGTCAGTTTGGATTCAGAAGTGGAAGGTCATGTGTTTCAAACTTGTTGAGCTTTTACTCAAGAGCGATTGATGTGGTACAGGAGAGAGATGGTTGGGTGGATTGTGTGTACTTAGACTTAGAGAAGGCCTTTGACAAGGTACCTCATAAGAGACTAATGTGGAAATTAGAATATATAGGAGGACTAAAGGGGAAACTTCTGGAATGGATGAGAGACTTTGAGAGACAGACAAATGAGGACAGTAATAAAGGAAACAATGTCTGGATGGAGGGAAGTAACAAGTGGAGTCCCTCAAGGCTCAGTGTTGGCGCCAGTAATGTTCCTGATTTACGTAAATGATATGGTAGATGGAGTGAACAGTTATGCAAGTCTGTTTGCTGATGATGTAAAGATCTTGAGGAAGACAGAGGTTGAGGAGGATTGTAAAATACTGCAGGAGGATTTGGATAGGATACACAATTGGAGCCGGACGTGGGAAATGAAATTTAATGTAAAGAAATGTAAAATATTGGAAATGGGTAAAGTACCAGGAGACCATCACTGAATTATTTGTTGGGTAATGAATTAATCACAAAAAGGAGAGAAGAGAAAGATTTGGGAGTGCTGGTCCAAGATAGTTTGTCACCAGAAAAGCACATTAACAAGATAGTTGGAGAGACTTATAAGCTCTTGACTAACATAAGAGTAGCATTTCATTATATGGATGAGGAAATGATGAAAAAATTGATAGTGGCCATGATCCGCCCCAGGTTAGAATATGCAGCGGTAGTGTGGTCCCCACACAAAAAGAAAGATATAAACAAGATTGAGAGAATACAAAGAACAGCAAACAAGATGGTCCCCAGTCTGACAGACCTGTCATACAGAGAGAGGCTGGAAAAACTGGATTTGCCTTCCTTAGAGGAAAGGAGAAAGAGGGGAGACATGATTGCAGTGTTCAGGACCATGGTGGGAGTAGATAAAATTGACAAAGAAGATCTGTTTGTATGGGATAAGAGAGCAACAAGAGGACATGGAATGAAATTGAAAAAGTCAAGCTGCTTGAAGGATATCAAGAAATACAGATTTCCTTACAGAAGTATAGACTTATGGAATAGCCTGGACAAAGAGATCGTCCAGTCTAAAAACTTAAACGAGTTTAAAGTTAAATTCGACTTATTGAGAAACAGCGACGGAAACCCACGAGCATAGTACATTCCATGTATATCACAATTAGGTACATACTTAAATATTTGGAACGACTTAGACAAAGAGGTGGTGCATGAGAAAAACATTCATGTGTGTAAAGGTAGACTTGATAAATGTGGATATGGAGACAGGACAACACGGGCATTGCTCAATTCCTGTATACTACAAATAGGTAAATACAAATAGGTAAATACACACACACACACACACACACACACACACACACATGCACACAAAAATGTATGGATAAAAAGATGCCTAACACAAGAGGAACTGGAATTTCTGAAAGAGAAAAGGGAGGAAGCAAAAACAAAAAATGAGGGAAGATCAGAAGAGGAGAAGAAGAAATTTTTTTACAAAGTAATAGGATTGCAGGTACGAAAGTGGTACACAAACAGGATGGAATAAAAAGGAGGAAGGTAGTAGAACCATGTCATGACAAGTATATAAACAAGATGATAAAGTTGATGTACTCAAATGTGGATGGAATGGTATCTAAATTATTAGAGATGAATGATTATGTCAGAGAAAATGAACCACAAATAATACGCCTAACTGAAACAAAATTAACACCAAGGATATCCAATGACATACTAAACTCAGAGGAATACAATATATGGAGAAGAGACAGAAATTTAAAAAAAGGAAGAGGAATTATAATATTAACTAAGAAAAATCTAAAAGTCAATGAAATAAAACTAGATATACCATCACAAGTAGAACTGATTGCAGTAGAGATCAACACAGCTGAAGGTAAAGTAATTGTAGCCAATTTGTACATGCCACCCAGATCAAACACATGGGAAAGAGACGAATATGAGGACCTGGCAGAGAGTACAATTCAGAGTTTAAGATCATTACTACATAAAATAGAAGAGAAATCAGAAAGAATTATACTAACTGGGGATTTCAATACAAACATAAATTGGAATACTCTAGATATAATTAGCCAAGAAAGCTGTTGGGACCAAAAGCTCCTGGATCTCGAACAAGAGTTCTTCCTAACGCAACATGTGAGAGAAACCACCAGAAAAAGAGGACTTGATGTACCTTCAGTGCTAGATCTAATATTTACTAGGCATGAAAATGATATTGACAGTTTAATATATCACCCTCCATTCGGTGGAAAGATGAGGTGAAATGAGCTGTGGAACAAAAGAAGAAGGCATATAGTGAATGGTTAGCGGGTAGAGGTAGGGGAGAACATGAGAGAGAGAAGAGAGAGGTATATGTGAGCAGGAGAAGGGAGGTTAAGAGACTGGTGAAGGAGAGTAAAAAGAAAGTGGATGAGGAGTTTGGGAGGAATCTGAGTGTGAAATGGAGGGAGAGTAAGAAATTGTTTTGGAAGGAGGTAAAGAAAGTAAGGCAGTGTGAAAGGGGAAATAGTAGGGGAGTGAAAGATAGGAATAATAGATTGTTGGTGGAGAAGAGAGAGAAACTGAGGAGATGGAAGGAGCACTTTGAGGATTTGTTGAATGTGGAGAGTGAGAGCAGTGCGAGTATAAGTGGTTGGGGAATGGCTGGGAGAAGAAGAGATGAGAGGCGAGAGGAAGAGATCAGTAGGGCGGAAGTAGTGGAAGCGATGAAGAATATTAAGTTGGGAAAGGCCCCAGGAATTGATGGAGTGTGTGGTGAAATGCTTAGGTATGGGAGTGAGATTGTTGTGGAGTGGATATGGAAGTCGTGTAGATTGGCTTGGGAAGAGGGAAGGGTTCCAGAGGACTGGAAATCAGGTATAATTGTTCCTTTATACAAAGGAAAAGGAGAGAGAGAAGTATGTGGTAACCATAGGGGTATTTGCCTACTTAGTGTGACTGGTAAAATATATGGTAGAATACTCATTGACAGGGTTAGGCATATGACAGAGGAGCTAGTTGGAGAAGAACAAAGGGGATTTAGGAAGGGAAAAGGGTGTGTAGATCAGATATTTGTCCTAAGATGTTTAGTGAAGAAGTATCTAGAGAAGGGAAGGAAAGTGTATGCTGCCTTCATGGACTTGGAGAAAGCTTATGACAGAATAGATAGGCAAGGCATGTGGAAGGTATTAAGAATATATGGAGTGGAGGGGAAATTGCTCAGTGCTGTGAAGAGTATGTACGAGGGAGCTAGGGTTACGGTGCGAGTGGATGGTGAGCTGAGTGAGTTCTTTGATCTCAATGTGGGACTGAAACAGGGTTGTGTGATGTCTCCATGGCTGTTTAATATATACATGGATGGGGTTGTAAAGGAGGTGCAGGGTAGGGCAGTGGATGTGGGGGTGGCTCTAATGAATGAGGGCGAGATTTGGAAGCTTCCGGTGTTGCTGTTTGCTGATGATACAGTACTGTTGAGTGAAGATGAATGGGAGTTGCAAGGTTTGGTGAATGAATTTGGGACAGTGTGTAGGAGGAGGAATCTGAAAGTTAATGTAAACAAAAGTAAAGTTATGGTGTTTGAGAGGAATGAAGTCACAGAGTATGCAGTGAGGCTGGATGGTGAGGATATGGAGAATTTGAGTGCATTCAAGTACTTGGGCAGTGTGATGAGTAGGGATGGAACTTTGGGAGATGAAGTGCGTGAAAGGGTACAGCAGGGAAGGAAGTTGTTGGTACACTGAAAGCAGTGATGAGAAATAGGGAGGTGACTATGGAAGTTAAGAAGCCACTGCATGATAGTATTGTGATCCCTACCCTGATGTATGGAAGCGAGGCATGGACCTTGCAAGAGGGGAACAAGTCAAGAGTGAGAGCAGTGGAAATGAGTTACTTGAGAGGAGCATGTGGAGTGACGTGGAGGGACAGGTTGACGAATGAAGAAGAGAAGGAACGCTGTGGGGTGGATGTGGATGTGGTTGAGAAGATTAGGAGAAATACACTGAGGTGGTTTGGACATGTGAAGAGAATGGAGAATGAAAGACTGACTAAGAGGGTGTACGTAGGTGAGGTGGAGGGAGGGAGAGGGAGATGTAGACCGAGGATGAGGTGGAGGGATGGAGTTGAGATGTATATGAGGGAGGGGGGGGTGAGTTGGGGGGAGGGTAGTCAAATGGTGGGTGACAAAGCGACTTGGAGGCGTTTTGTCTGCGGCCACCCTTTGCAGGATTAGGGCGTCGGGCTATAGATAGATAGACAGATAGATAGACTAGGCAAAAGCGATCATGCAGTACTAAATTATAACTTCAGGATAGCATATGACATAGTAAACAGCAATGACAGTTACAAAAAGAGCCTAAACTATAAAAAGGGAAATTATCAAGAGCTAAAGAAGTATTTCTTAGAAGCTGATTGGGAAAATGAGCTTAGAGGACAAGATTTAAATGCTGTATATAAAAAATTCTGTGAATTTTATGAAATTGGAGTCCAGAAGTACATCCCACAGCTCCTTCTGGCACCTTGCCAAAAATCTTTCTAACAACTTTACCTCATCATCCTTCCCTCCTCTTTTCTACTCTGATTGTTCTGTAGCTATTTCTTCTACTGATAAAGCAGATCTCTTCGCACAGACTTTCACCTCCAATTCCACCTTAGACGATTCCGGTGCTGTTCCTCCATTACTTCCCCCCTCTGACTTCCTCATGGCTGACATTAAAATTTCTTCAGTTGATGTATTTTCTGCCATCACTGGCCTCAGTACTAACAAGGCATATGGGCCTGATGGGGTCCCTCCTGTTGTTCTCAAGAACTGTGCTTCTGTGCTTACACCCTGCCTAGGCAAACTCTTTTGCCTTTGTCTGTCAACTTGTACCTTTCCTTCTTGCTGGAAGTTTGCTCTCATTCAGCCAGTCCCAAAGAAGGGTGACTACTCCCAACCCTCCAACTATCGTCCAATTGCTTTAAGGTCCTGTATTTCAAAAGTTTTCGAGTCAATTCTTAATAGAAAAATTTTAAGGCATCTTTCCTATCACAACCTTCTTTCCGATCGTCAGTATGGGTTCCGTCAGGGACGCTCCACTGGCGATCTTCTCACCTACCTTTCAGACTCCTGGTCATCCTCCTTTCGGGACTTTGGTGAAAGCTTTGCCATTGCACTTGACATCTCAAAGGCTTTCGATCGAGTCTGGCATAAATCTTTAATTTCCAAACTGCCCTCTTACGGTTTCTATCCTTCTATCTGTGCCTTCATCGCTAGCTTCCTTTCTGGTCGTTCTATAGCCACTGTTGTAGACGGCCATCATTCTTCTCCTAGATCTATCAACAGTGGTGTTCCTCAGGGCTCTGTCCTATCACCAACTCTCTTCCTTTTATTCATCAATGATCTTCTAAGCTGTACATCTAACCCTATCCACTCATATGCTGATGACTCCACCCTTCATCTTTCCATTCGGTTCCCGCAACGCCCATCTCAACAGTTACTTCAACAAACAAGGGATGAGGCTATGGCACACCTAATGTCTGACTTGGCTCGTATCTCTGACTGAGGTAAAAATAATATGGTTGTTTTTAATGCATCTATGACTCAGTTCTTACACCTATCAACCCGACAAAATCTTCCACAGGTATACCCACTAATGTTTAACCCCTACACCGCGGGCATGTTTACCGATGTTTTGCGTGTGCCGCGAGGTTATTCGGGCTCCGACAGACTCTCAAAAAATATTTGCCAAAAATCAGTTATTAGTTCTAGAATATTAAAATTACATATGCTTATGGCACATACCTTCAGCTTTCTCCTGGAATGTTTGTTGAGCCTTCGTCAGTTACCGTAGGACTTGTGGAGACCTCTGAAGTTGGGTAACGAAGTCTCCACTTTACACTTCCCGACAACCCGTAATATCATTACCACAGCCTGATATTAACACTATAAACACTCTATGATTTTCAAGTAGTTTGGGATCCATACTCCAAAAAAAAAAACACTGTGAAAGCAATGAAAATTATGAGTGCGTCTGACCGTCGCACTGGCACTAGTTCGCTCTTGGTACTCTGTCATTTATTATTCATAAAACCCCTCACACTTCATATTTCTATTCCTATATAACACTTATATATATCTACAGTCTTTATCCATAAGTTTCCTTCAGTAGTATTAGTTTATTGTCATTGTAGGGATTCAATTTCTTTCAGTAAAATACGTAGCATTCACTTTCTCGTCCTGTATACTAGCATTGAGAGTGAATGTCACTTTCATCTTCACTCTCATAACTCATAGCATTCAGACATGCTAGAGTGAAACTTTCACTTTCATTTCTCCTAGGGTATATACTCGTATTCTTATAATACTACTCATTTACATTTCTATTTACGTTCTCTATTTTATTTACGTTATTTACATTTCTATTTTATTTACACTGTCTTATGCACTGTCACTTGGAGTAACTTATAAAACTATTTTCCATTGTTAACGTATATTTACATTCATTACTTTCACTTGCTGTTTACACATTATTTACACATTATTTACAATTCCACTTGCACTGTTTTACTCAATAGAAAGATCGTAGTCACTCTTTTATCAATTGTCAGCCCTTTACCTCTTTCCACACGAGGTTTAGTAGGGGGTAAAGGTCACAGGGCCCTTTGCATGGGGGTGAAAAAGTCCCTGAAGTCAGCAAAGAAGAAACAGACGTACCTCCACTTTGGAAGATGAGAATAAACTGATAAGGGAGGGCCAGGGTAGAGGGATATTCAGTGCTACCAATGTTAGCTCTTGAAACAGCTATGTATAGCACTGAAATGATTGGCAGGAAATCTAGAAATACATTATAAATTAGGTAGTTCCAGGTGAATGTAAATATCACTTAGGCTTCTCCCTTCCCTCCTTACATGTATATTTATTTCGAAAATAGATTATACGGCATATTTCAAGGGGAAAAAAAACAGCGAAAATTAGCGAACGAGTGCACGTGAGGTGTTGTCAGGTGATAATTAGCCAATTCCAGGTGTATGGCACTCTCACTTACCTGATTTCTTTCTTGTATATATTATTCGGTATAAGAATAGGACATAGGGCTTATTTCAATGGATGAAATCAGTGAAAAATTCCAGGGAAGATTTACTTAGCGTAGCACGGCCGGGCAGGCGAGAGGATAGGGTAATGGAAGGGGGGTAGGGAGGGGAGTCAAGAACGGGGAGAAATGGCTAAATTGTCAACAATGGATGGGAGTACAGATGAGATTAGGAGTGCTGACTAGTGTTGGACATTGGCAGTACTGATAGATGATACATGCCCCCACTTGGAAGCCCGGGTGAATTCAAAATAACACAGAATCACAAAAGCGATGCCCCGCAGTATGATCCCTTGCTCCCAAGCATCACGAAAGTGACGCCCCGCGGTTAAGGGGTTAATAATATTCAGCTTAATCCTGCATCATCCTTGAACATGCTTGGGGTTTCATTTACTCGGGAATTATCTTGGAAAGATCATATTACATCTCTCGTAAAATCTGCTTCCAAGAGATTGGGTGTGCTAAGCTGACTCCGCTCTTTCTTTACCCCTGCACAATTGTTGACTCTATACAGGGGTTTTATCCGCCCCTGTGTGGAGTACAACTCTCATGTGTGGGGAGGCTCCCCACATACAGCTCTTCTCAATAGGGTGGAGTCAAAGGCTTTTCGTCTCATTAACTCTCCTCCTCTTACTGACTCCCTTCAACCTCTGTCTCTTCGTCGCACTGTTGCATCTTTATCTCTTTTCTATCGCTACTTTAATGGTCACTGCTCCTCTGAACTGTCTGCTTGCATTCCTCCACCTCTACGACAAGTGCGTAGCACCCTTCTGGCAGCAAACTCTCATCCCTTTTCTGTCCAACTCTCTAATGCAAGAGTTAACCGTTACTCCCAGTCTTTCATTTATGCAACAGGTCAGCTCTGGAACTGTCTCCCTCTGTCTGTATTTCCTGCTGCCTATGATCTCCAGTCTTTCAAACGCAGTGTGTCCAGGCATCTCAATATGATCGGATCTTGAATTTGGCTCTCTATTGTATTTTGTTTTTCTCTTGCAGGGAACTGTTACTGCGGGCTCATGGCCTTTGGTTCCTTCTTCCTCGCAAAAAAAAAAAAAAAAAGCAGATAAGAAAATACAGAAATGGTTCAATACAGAATGTAAAAAATCAAAAGAAAGAAGAGATTTGTTGTGGAACAGATACAGAAGACATAATAGTGAAAGGGCGTATAATAATTACAAACAGGCAAGAAACGATTATACAAGAATAAGGAGGGAAGCCCAAAAACAGTTTGAGGAGGATATAATAAATAAAAGTAGTGATCAACCAAAGCTGTTTTACAGCTATATCAGAAGCAAAACCAAAGTTAAAGATATAATACAATCAATTACGGACGAGGGAATCACTTATACACAAGAGAAAGATATTTGTGAAGCACTAAATAAGAATTTCCAATTAGTTTTTACAGAAGAAAAAAATTTTGAGAGGGACTATGTGGAACACGCATGTCCACACATACTACCAGATATAAAAATAGCAGAAAAAGTAATACAGGAGGAGTTAAGTAGATTAGACAGAGGAAAAGCAAATGGTCCTGATGAAATTTCATGTTGGGTACTACGAGAATGTGCAAAGGAGTTAAGTAAACCATTATTTTTAATTTTCAAGAAATTCTTGAGTCAAGGTAAACTACCTGATATTTGGAAAAAAGCAAATATTGTCCCCTTATTCAAGAAAGGAAATAGACAAAATCCACTCAACTACCAACCAGTATCACTGACCAGTGTTGTAAGTAAGGTATTTGAAAAGCTTATAAGAAAAGCTTGGGTAAATCATCTAGAAGAACACAGTATGATAACAGAAAGACAGTTTGGTTTCAGAAAAGGAAAATCATGTGTTACTAATCTGTTGAGTTACTATGACAGAGTAACAAACACAATACAGGAAAGGGAAGGATGGGTGGACAGTATCTCTTTAGATTTCAAGAAAGCTTTTGACACAGTACCACACCAAAGACTTTTATGGAAACTGTACCATCAAGGAGGAACTCGAGGCAAACTGTTTTGTTGGATGCAAGACTTTCTCATAAAAAGAGAAATGAGAACAGTACTAAGAGGAAACTTCTCATCATGGAAAGAAGTGACTAGTGGAGTACCACAGGGTTCAGTGCTGGCACCAATCATGTTTTTAGTGTATATAAATGATATAAACAGTAACACTGGAAATGAGAGCTATCTGAATATGTTTGCAGATGATGCAAAAATACAAAGGAGAATTACTAACACAGACTCTTGTAAAGAGCTACAAGAAGAATTAAATAAACTTCATGAATGGAGTAGTTCATGGCAAATGGAATTCAATGTGGACAAGTGTCATGTAATCAAGTTTGGTAAAAGTGGAAAAAGACCTGATTGGGATTAAAAGTTAGGAAATAAAACCCTATACACATCAGAAAGAGAGAAAGACCTAGGAGTGATCATCAATAACAGACTATCTCTGGCTGACCACATCAGCGAGAAGGTACGGAACATGTATACACTGCTTGCAAATATGAGAATAGCATTCACATATATAAATGAAGACATGCTAAGAAGGATAATAACATCATTCATTAGACTAACCCTGGAATATGCATCAGTCCTCATCTCAAAAAGCACATAGACAAGATTGAAAAAGTTCAAAGGGCCGCTACAAGATGGATACCAAGCTTAAGGGACCTAAGCTACGAAAAAAGACTAAATAAACTGAATCTACCAACACTACAGGAGTGAAGGAAAAGAGGTGACATGATAATGCTATATAAGTGCATATCAGGGAAGGAGAAAATAGACATAAATGATTACTTAACATATGGAGAAGCATCAGCAAGAGGACACTGCAAAAAACTGCATAAGAAGAGAGGTGATAAAGACGTAGGGAAAGTCAGTTTCCCAAACAGAGCAATTGATCAAAGGAATGCACCACCGAATGAAATAGTGTGTGCCAAAACAATTCACAAATTTAAGGATACGTACGATAAATATGGTTTAAGACACAGAACAGTACGAACTTGACTCATTCCTGTAAAGATACAATTAGGTAAGAACACACACACATACGGCCATGATGGGACAAGATAAAATTGATAAAAATGATATGTTTGTATGAGATGGGAGGGCAACAAGAGGACACAGAATGAAACTGAAAAAGCCAAGTTGCTTGAAGTATATCAAGAAATACAGCTTTCCGTACAGATGCATAGACCTGTGGAACCGCCCGGACAAAGAGATCGTCCAGTCTAAAAAATTAAACAAGTTCAAAGCAAAATCTGACTTAAGAAAAACAGACAGGACCCCACGAGCGTAGCTCATTTCCTGTATATCACAACTAGGTAAATACACACACACACACACACACACACACAAACTCACACATACACACATATCTACAAGTGGATGCAAACACACACACACACACACACACACACAACATGTTTCAACTGGTCTGGGCATGTGATGTTGTTCTGCAATTCATTGATCATGGGTGGCATTCAGCAGAGTTCACTGTCACTGCCAGACACTTTTCTAAAAGCTGCTCACTCTCATCAAAGTCCTGATTATCACTACCGCTAACGAAATGGCTAAAAAAGCACCAGCGGAACCATTAGCGGTGCCAACCAAGAAAGTACAGTCGGTACTGATAGTGATACTAAAAAGACACCGCCAGTACTTGTACCGGCAGTACTGCCCACCTCTGGAAGCCATTAAAAAAAAAAAAAAAAAAAAAAAAAAAAAAGGGGGGGGGGGGAGAGGAAAACTCAACCCATCCAATAAACAGTGTTACTAAAAGAAAAGATCTTTAGCGAACCAACCTTATGTATTTCAAGAATGATCTGTGGTTTGGTAAGAGAGAGGAGGTCATTGTTGCCTTTAAGGTTGATATCATGATCTCTGAACTCCTCCCCTCGATAATCCTCTTCTTCCAAGTGGTGTTGTTGTATCATAGTGCCCATTGCTCCATCAATCACTAATATCCTCTCCTCCAAGGCATGACGGATCTCCTCACTCCGGGCTGCAAGTTACACTTAAAGTGAATCCTTAGAATATATCACATATTAAATTCTTCATCTATTGATATTAAGTAATGGACAAACTAATATTTAAACAAGAGAAACACAGACAAGTGTCATATGTAGAGCAGTAAAGTATTTCAGGGGTCTACATAAAACAGAGTGGACGTTTTATGGATGCTGTATGTACCCTACTGTAATTGAGAAGATTGTGGACAAGTGGATCAATGAGTAACAATGGTTTGCACCAATGTACAGTATATTTAATGCCTGCTGTTACTGGGAATAATTTAGGGATCTGAATTACTGTACAGTAGTGCACCAACTTTCGCTACAGCAGGATTCGTGGAATCCACTTTCGCGGCATGCACCAAATATTCCCTAACTTCCACTTTCGCTTGAAAAAAATTGATTTTCGCGCGCAAATTTTGAGTTTGGGACAATATTTTGAACTTTGAATTTCCTGCACCGCCCGCCCGCAACCCACCGCCATCTTGAATGACGTCATGTCAACACTTTGTCCACCCATTCCTGCCATTGTGTACGAGCGTGCTAGCTCCATTGTGTTGGATTCTCACGGTTCAATGGCCTCTACTATACCTGGTAGTGTGGGGAAAGGGCCTGGTGGTGTGGGGGGAGAGCCTGGTGGTGTGGGGGGAGGGCCGGGAGGCAGTGGTGGTGATAAAAAGTGGCCGGGACATTCAAAGTTGGGAGGAAAGGCCAAGGCTAAAAGAGAGTATCGTGTTGGAGAGAAGAAACGGCAGTATAATAATGAAATGAAAAGGAAGATAGTTGAGCACATGGACAAGGGCGCAAAAACAGTGAAATCTGCCGTATATTTAACATCCCAGAATCGACAGTGCGTAGTATGAGGAAACAGCATGGTGGTAGCGAGGCAGCAAGAGGTGGCGCCAATATGTCTGGCGTGGCTAAATAAGCCCGCCACGCGCCTCGGATACTTACCCCCAACATCCATTAAACACCTCAACCTGGTCTCTGTGGTATGTTTCTCCTCATATGATGTGTACTGTACAGTTTTTATTGTTTGTATCTCACAATGCAATGTACAATAGTGATTTGTGTACTGTATTGCAAGTGAAAATGAAAATCTGATGTTACTTTAGGATAACCGGGAACCAATTAGCCTTTTTGCCATAAAGACAATGCCCCAACTTTCGCTAATTCCACTTTCGCGCATTATTTTTGGACCCAATTAGGCGCGAAAATTGGTGCCCCACTGTACAATCAAAACCATTTTCACTGTTCTTCCAAAAGACCCACTAATATCCACCATCAACCACTGTGGGGGAGGAGGACACACCTCTGTAGGCCCACCAATCCACAGTATAAGATATTTAAATAGTTCACCTGTGCCGTAGTGATGTTATTGTTGATTAACTCCACTCTAATGGGTATGTTACCCTTTAGCTTTAAAAAATTAATACTGTACCTAATTTTAATACACACACTTATTTGGAGGCACTCATGGGAAAGAGGTTTCAAGCCACTTTCAACAAGACACAAGCATTAGAAATGATGACTTAAAGGACAGCTCACTCTTAAGAGAGCCAAGGAAAGAGTGCACTGCTCTTTTCACCGGTTATAATGGCTCATTAGACATGGTGCATTCCTCCAAAGTCTCATTAGACATGGTGCATTTCTCCAAAGTCATGATGTCCACTCACTGAGCAGGTGCTTGACTAAGTACTTAAGACAGTGAGTCTTACATATGG
Organism: Coenobita brevimanus; assembly: GCF_032717465.1. NCBI lineage: Eukaryota > Metazoa > Arthropoda > Malacostraca > Decapoda > Coenobitidae > Coenobita > Coenobita brevimanus. Next base: position 29,608,588 of record NC_137046.1, read on the forward strand.
ATGATCAGCCAAATAACAGAACCTGCCTCAACTCAGGGCATATCACTGGCTTGACTGGGCCACGAGGCATTGTCCTTATTATGATTATACGGTACAGATCTTTCTCTTGTTGTGTATTTATGCCACTGATGTCTCATTATATTTTCCTTGCCAATGTTTACACCTTTCATATTTCAGGCTAGCAGTTTTTATTACGGGAAATGTTTCCATTCCATTCCATCATTCAATCCTACATTTCCCCACGAGGAGCGTAGGAGCACCGGGATAACACAGATTGGTCCTGACATTTGAGATGAAAGTGACCAGACTCATTCATCCCTGAGTAGCATTAAGTGAGCAAAAAACCCCAACCACCTCTTGGATATATACCTTCACCGGCTCAATCCAATTGGAGCACCTTAATTACCCACTAAACCAATAGGCACCATAATTTGGTTATATGGTTACCACCCAGAGTAGTAACTAGTTTCCTGGTGTACAAGAAACCATTTGGCTTGTCACTCAATGTAGAGTCACCCACAGGCAGAAAGAAGAGGAAAGAATGAAGGAAAGAAAAACAGAAGAGGGCGTGTAATGTCACTCGTAGGCAGAAGGACGAGGAAAGAATGAAGGAAAGACAGAAGAGGATGGAAGGAGAGAAGGATGGAGGAGAGGAAAGGGCAGACACCTGAGAGCAGCACTACATCAAGTGAGTGGATGTTGAGTGCCCCCATCTACCACATAACAGTTACCAGCTGATATTATTTCACTAGCAGCATGCCTGTTTGCTGTTAGTCAGCTGGCAGTGAACCACTTCTGTTCCTGTGCAGTCAGGATGTACTATGGGTTACAAATGTATCAGTGCACAATATGCGTGAAACATTTTTGACCACAGAACGAATAGCACTGAAACATTAGCGTCTGATCTACCATACGCTGGAAGCCCTGATGTAGGGAGGTGTCATATATCGCCAATTAGCAATATCCTCTTGCAAACATATAACAAATGTTTTGTCTATATAAACAGACATTACTCATAAACAAGGAGACGGTAACCATCAGCAGATGATCAAATGTCTTCGGCAGGCATTGAACCCTCTGTGGACCGATACTTTTGTGACCCACAGTACAATACGTGACTTCCAAACAGAATGTATTTGTTGCTATTTGTATGATATTTTATGTATGTACAGTATATTCATACAACACATACAATATAGAAGCTCATTAGTTTGGATTCATATTCAGTACTGTACCTCAGAACAACATACTCATAAGATAAATAGGGCAAATTTCTGATAACCCTGGATAAGTCACCCTCAGACTATGATGGATGGGTGCTGATATCTGATCACGAAAGATTATGCAAGGTTAGCCCAGATCAGCATTAAATTATGGTCACCTGTCATAACCTTTAATCAGGTGTTACTTTCAAGTCAGCTACTAGGTACACTATTTTTAACTAACACTTAAGTGAAGTGCACTATAATCAGATTTAACGATCTATCTATTACCTGGCAGTACATGCATGGGTACCAACAACCCAATGAGTTATTACAATGAGGGTAAAGTGTGGTACCAAGCCTGATAACATGCCACAAAATCATTATTACAAATGTAGGCTACAGGGGAAAAAAAAAAAAAAAATCCAATATTACCCATTTCTGGGCACACAAGCATAAAGCTTGGCTACAGTCAGTTGAGAACATTTAATGGTTGGAGATCAACCTATGCCCCAAACAGTGTCTACATGATAGAAAAACCTCTGGGCACCTCTTGGGCTTTTTGGTGGCAGAGCGCTGACTGCAACTTGCAACAGGTTGGGCTCTGAAGCAGGGCTTTAGATTCTCCTCATCTAAGACCACTGTAATGCACTTTTATCAAATGACACTGGATGCATCCTGACATGAGTCTGTTTTTAAATGGCCAAAGGATTGCTTCTTTTTTTTTATGCAAGGAAGAAGGAACCAAAGGCTGAGCCCACGAAAAAAGTTCCTTCCATAAAAAAAATAAAAACAATACAAAAGAGAGCCAAATTCAAGATCCAGTCATTTTGAGATGCCTGGACACACTGCATTTGAAAGACTGGAGATCAAAGGAAGTAGGAAATACAGACAGAGGAAGACAGTTCCAGAGTTTACCTGTTGCATAAATGAAGGGCTGGAAGTAACGGTTAACTCTTGCATTAGAGAGTTGGACAGAAAAGGGATGAGAGTTTGTTACTAGACGGGTGCTACGCACCTGTCATAGAGATGGAGGAATGCAAGCAGACAGTTCAGAGGAGCAGTGACCATTAAAGTTGCGATAGAAAAGATATAAAGAGGCAACAGTGAGGCAAAGAGAAAAAGGTTGAAGGGAGCCAGTAAGAGGAGGAGAGCTGATGAGACAAAAATCCTTTCACTCCACCCTATTAACCCCTTAACCGCGGGGGGTCACTTTCGTGACGCTTGGGAGCAAGGGATCATACTGCGGGGCATCGCTTTTGTGATTCTGTGTTATTTTGAATTCACCCGGGCTTCCAAGTGGGGGCTTGTATCATCTATCAGTACTGCCAATGTCCAACACTAGTCAGCACTCCTAATCTCATCTGTACTCCCATCCATTGTTGACAATTTAGCCATTTCTCCCCGTTCTTGACTCCCCTCCCTACCCCCCCTCCATTACCCTATCCGCTCGCCTGCCCGGCCGTGCTACGCTAAGTAAATCTTCCCTGGAATTTTTCACTGATTTCATCCATTGAAATAAGCCCTATGTCCTATTCTTATACCAAATAATATATACAAGAAAGAAATAAGGTAAGTGAGAGTGCCATACACCTGGAATTGGCTAATTATCACCTGACAACGCCTCACGTGCACTCGTTCGCTAATTTTCGCTGTTTTTTTCCCCTTGAAATATGCCGTATAATCTATTTTCGTAATAAATATACATGTAAGGAGGGAAGGGAGAAGCCTAAGTGATATTTACATTCACCTTGAACTACCTAATTTATAATGTATTGTCTAGATTTCCTGCCAATCATTTCAGTGAAATACATAGCTGTTTCAAGAGCTACATTGGTAGTACTGAATAACCCCTAAGTAGGCCTCAACCCGGGCCGGCCCTCCTTTATAGTTCTCTCTCATCTTCCGAAGAGGAGGTACGGCTCATCCTCTTGCTGACTTCAGGGCCTTTTTTCACCCCCATGCAAAGGGCCCTGTGACCTTTACCCCCTACTAAACCTCGTGTGGAAAGAGGAAAAGGGCTGACAATTGATAAAAGAGTGACTACGATCTTTCTATTGAGTAAAACAGTGCAAGTGGAATTGTAAATAATGTGTAAATAATGTGTAAACAGCAAGCGAAAGTAATGAATGTAAATATACGTGAACAATGGAAAATAGTTTCATAAGTTACTTCAAGTGACAGTGCATAAGACAGTGTAAATAAAATAGAAATGTAAATAACGTAAATAAAATAGAGAACGTAAATAGAAATGTAAATGAGTAGTATTATAAGAATACGAGTATATACCCTAGGAGTAATGAAAGTGAAAGTTTCACTATAGCATGTCTGAATACTATGAGTCATAAGAGTGAAGATGAAAGTGACATTCACTCTCAATGCCAGTATACAGGACGAGAAAGTGAATGCTACGTATTTTACTGAAAGAAATTGAATCCCTACAGTGACAATAAACTAATACTACTGAAGGAAACTTATGAATAAAGACTGTTGATATATATAAGTGTTATATAGTAATAGAAATATAAAGTGTGAGGGGTTTTATGAATAATAAATGACAGAGTACCAAGAGCGAACTAGCGCAAGTGCGGCGGTCAGATGCGCTCATAATTTTCATTGCTTTCACAGTGGGTTTTTTTTTCTGGAGTATGGATCCCAAACTACTCGAAAATCATAGAGTAGTGTTTATAGTGTTAATATCTGGCTGTGGTAATCATATTACGGGTTGTCGGGAAGTGTAAAGTGGAGACTTCGTTACCCAACTTCAGAGGTCTCCACAAGTCCTACGGTAACTGACGAAGGCTCAACAAACATTCCAGGAGAAAGCTGAAGGTTTGTGCCATAAGCATATATAATTTTAATATTCTAGGACTAATAACTGATTTTTGGCAAATATTTTTTGGGAGTCTGTCGGAGCCCGAATAACCCCGCGGCACACGCAAAACATCGGTAAACATGCCCGCGGTGTAGGGGTTAAGAAGAGTTGTATGTGGGAAGCCTCCCCACACATGAGAGTTGTACTCTAAACAGGGGCGAATAAAACCCATGTATAAAGTCAACAACTCTGCAGGGGTAAAGAAGGCACAGAGTTGGCTTAGCACACCTAATCTCTTGGAAGCAGATTTTACAAGAGTGCAATATGATCTCTCCAAGATAAGTCCCGAGTGAATGAAACCCCAAGCATGTCCAAGGATGATGCAGGACTGAGCTGGATGCTATTAAACATTAGTGGGTACTCATGTGGAAGATTTTGACGGGTTGATAAGTGTAAAAACTGAGTCTCTGGTCCATTAAAAACAAGATTATTTTTACCTCAGTCAGAGATACGAGCCAAGTCAGACATTAGGCATGCCATAGCCTTATCCCTTGCTTGTTGAAGTAACTGCTGAGATGGACGCTGTGGGAGGCGAATGGAAAGGTGAAGGGTGGAATCATTAGCGTACGAGTGGATAGAGTTAGATGTAGAGCTTAGAGGATCATTGATGAATAAAAGAGAGTTGGTGATAGGACAGAGCCCTGAGGAACACCACTGTTGACAGAACTAGGAGAAGAACAATAGCTGTCTACAACAACAGCTATAGAACAAGAAAGGCACAGACAGAAGGATAGAAACCGTATGAGGGCAGTTCGGAAATTAAAGATTTATGCCAGTCACGATCAAAGGCCTTTGAGATGTCAAGTGCAATGGCAAAGCTTTCGCCAAAGTCCCGAAAGGAGGATGACCAGGAGTCTGAAAAGTAGGTGAGAAGATCGCCAGTGAAGCATCCCTGATGGAACCCATACTGATGATCAGAAAGAAGGTTGCTATAGGAAAGATGCTTTTAAATCTTTCTATTAAGAACAAACTCGAAAACTTTTGAGACACAGGATGTTAAAGCAATTGGACGATAGTTTCAGGGTTGGTGATGGCAGAAAATACATCAGCTGAAGAAATTTTAATGTCAGCCATGAGGAAGTCAGAGAGGGGAAGTGATGGAGGAACAGCGCCAGAATTGTCTAAGGTGGAAGTGGAGGAAAATGTCTGAGTGAAGAGATCTGCTTTATCAGTAGAAGAAATAGCTACAGTGCCATCAGAGTAGAAAAGAGGATGGAAAGATGACGAGGTAAAGTTGTTAGAAAGGTTTTTGATGAGGTAAAGTTGTTAGAAAGGTTTTTGGCAAGAGGGAAGAGATGGAATAACAGCACCAGAATTGTCTAGGGTGGAATTGGAGGGGAATGTCTGAGTGAAGAGATCTGCTTTATCAGTAGAAGAAATAGCTACAGAGCCATCAGAGTAGAAAAGAGGAGGGAAGGATGATGAGATAAAGTTGTTAGAAAGGTTTTTGGCAAGGTGCCAGAAGGAGCGGGAAGAATTCAAGCTGGAGAGTTGACCGCATCTAGTACACATGAAATTATTTTTAGCAGAGTGAACAGACTTAGCATGATTCTAAGCAGAAACATAAAAAAAGATGTGATTCAGGGGTGGGTTGGCTCCGGTACCTTTTATAGGCCCTCTCCTTGTTGCAGCCAGCATTAGAACAAGCGTGATTAAACCAAGGCTTTCTTGCATTAGTCAAAGGACACAAGAAAGGAATGTACAGTATGCTTCCATGCCCAAGAGAATAACTTACGTAATGTGCAAGGCACACTCAGATGGCTCTCCACCATGGAAGCAATAATCATTCCAGGGAAAATCAAATTAGTACTGCCTGAGGACCTCCCAATCTGTAGCTCCAAAGTGCCACAGACAACATTTCTTTGGAGGGTCCATAGGCCGTACCAGAGCGATAAGACAGGTTAAGGTAATAAGGTTATGATCAGAGAAGCCCAACGGAGAGAAAAGATTAACGGTGTAAGCAGAAGGATAATTGTAAGGAAGAGGTCAATTATGTTGGAGTTCTCTTCAAGGCGGTCAGGGATACGGGTAGGGTGCTGTACAAGCTGCTGTAGGTCGTTAAGGATAGAAAAGATGTAGGCTTGTTCACCAGGTGGATCAGTGAAAGGAGAGCAAAGCCAAAGGTGGTGGTGAACACTGAAATTTTCCAGAATGGAGATTTCAGAGAATGAACAAATGGATAGAATGTGTTCCATCGTAGAAGTCAGATAGTCAAAGAATTTTTGATAGTAGAATTAGGAGATAAGTAAACAGCACGGATATATTTAGTCACAGAATGACAGGAAAGCCAAAGCCAGAGAGTAAAGAATTCAGATGAATCAAGTTCAGGAACACGAGAGCAACAAAGGTCGTTGTGTATACACAACAGCCACCTTTGGCTTTGAAATGAGTATAGAGAAAGTAGGAGGTAACAGAAAAGGGTTTGCTGTCAGTTGCCTCAGACAGCTGAGTGCCTGTTAACCCCTACACCGCGGGCTTGTTTACCAATGACTTGCGTGTGCCGCGGGGTTATTTGGGCTCCGACAGACTCTCAAAAAATATTTGCCAAAAATCAGTTATTAGTCCTAGAATAATAAAATTACATATGCTTATGGCACATACCTTCAGCTTTCTCCTGGAATGATTGTTGAGCCTTCGTCGGTTACCGTAGGACTTGTGGAGACCTCCGAAGTAGGGTAACGAAGTCTCCACTTTACACTTCCCGACAACCCGTAATATGATTACCACAGCCAGATACAAACACTATTCTACAATTTTCAAGTAGTTTGGGATCCATACTCAAAAAAAAACCCACTGTGAAAGCAATGGAAATTACGAGCGCGTCTGATCGTCGCACTGGCACTAGTTCGCTCTTGGTAGTCTGTCATTTATTATTCATAAAACCCCTCACACTTTATATTTCTATTACTATATAACACTTATATATATCTACAGTCTTTATCCATAAGTTTCCTTCAGTAGTATTAGTTTATTGTCACTGTAGGGATTCAATTTCTTCCAGTAAAATACGTAGCATTCACTTTCTCGTCCTGTATACTGGCATTGAGAGTGAATGTCACTTTCATCTTCACTCTCATAACTCATAGCATTCAGACATGCTAGAGTGAAACTTTCACTTTCATTACTCCTAGGGTATATACTCGTATTCTTATAATACTACTCATTTACATTTCTATTTACGTTCTCTATTTTATTTACGTTATTTACATTTCTATTTTATTTACACTGTGCTGTGCACTGTCACTTGAAATAACTTATAAAACTATTTTCCATTGTTCATGTATATTTACATTCATTACTTTCACTTGCTGTTTACACATTATTTACACATTATTTACAATTCCACTTGCACTGTTTTACTCAATAGAAAGATCGTAGTCACTCTTTTATCAATTGTCAGCCTTTTACCTCTTTCCACACGAGGTTTAGTAGGGGGTAAAGGTCACAGAGCCATTTGCATGGGGGTGAAAAAAAGGCCTTGACGTCAGCAAGATGAAACATACGTCCTCTCACTTCGGAAGATGAGAGTACACTGATAACGCAGGGGCAGCCAGCCTAGAGGCCTTTTTAGGGGTTATTCAGAGTTACCAATATTACTTCTTGAAACAGCTAAGTCTAGCACTGATATGATTGGCAGGAAATCTAGACAATACATTATAAATTTGGTAGTTCCAGGTGAATGTAAATATCACATAGGCTTCTCCCTTCCCTCCTTACATGTATATTTATTACGGAAATAGATTAGAGGCCTACTTAGGAGATATATAATCAGAGCTACCAATGTTAAATCTTGAAACAGCTTTGTGTAGCACTGATATGATTGGCAGGAAATCTAGACAATACATTATAAATTAGGTAGTTCCAGGTGAATGTAAATATCACTTAGGCTTCTCCCTTCCCTCCTTACATGTATATTTATTATGAAAATAGATTATACGGCATATTTCAAGGGGAAAAAAACAGCGAAAATTAGCGAACGAGTGCACGTGAGGTGTTGTCAGGTGATAATTAGCCAATTCCAGGTGTATGGCACTCTCACTTACCTGATTTCTTTCTTGTATATATTATTTGGTATAAGAATACGACATAGGGCTTATTTCAATGGATGAAATCAGTGAAAAATTCCAGGGAAGATTTACTTAGCGCAGCATGGCCGGGCAGGCGAGAGGATAGGGTAATGGAGGGGGGGTAGGGAGGGGAGTCAAGAACGGGGAGAAATGGCTAAATTGTCAACAATGGATGGGAGTACAGATGAGATTAGGAGTGCTGACTAGTGTTGGACATTGGCAGTACTGATAGATGATACAAGCCCCCACTTGGAAGCCCGGGTGAATTCAAAATAACACAGAATCACAAAAGCGACGCCCCGCAGTATGATCCCTTGCTCCCAAGCGCCACGAAAGTGACGCCCCGCGGTTAAGGGGTTAAGAAGAGAAGGTGAGGTTTAGAGGAGGAGAGGTGGTGTTCAACAGAGAGAAAGTTAGAAAGGCCACGAATGATGCAGAAATGAAGAAGTGAGTCAGACAGTGGTTCCAGGCATGTTGAGTCATCACCGGGAGAGGGGCAGATGGTGGGGGCATTTATGGTCCCCCCCCCCTGGGGACTCCAAGGCATGGTTGTTGTGCGTCATGTTTCTTTAATTTTGAAAAGGTAGTGTAGTGTGTACTGCGCATGTAGACTGATGTTGACAGTTAGAGAACTCTGTATTGGAGAGCATGCTGGCCTACTCTCTGTATAACTGAAACACTGAAAAAGTTCAGCAAAGGGGGATGGTCAGGAGCTAGTCCTGAGGGCTGATGAAATGGGAGCTCCAGCTCTCCCTGTCATCAGCTTTCCATCCACCTTGGGAGTACTGCCCAGCTCGACTGGTGCTACAGTCTACTCCTCATAAAGGAATGACAATTTTAGGCCTCACCTGTGTCCCCCATCTTACTTGGAACCCACATTTAAAGCATTTACAGACTGTTAACCTGAAGCTTTTGAATTTTTTAAAGGTTCTGCTTCATACTCGATGGGCTGCTGACAGATGTACCCTCCTCCTGCTCCATCCAGATCTGGTGTTATTCAAGCTGGAATATGGTTGTGAAGTGCACTTCTCAGTTACCCCTGCCCAGTTATGCACTCTGGACTCTGTACATCACGCAGGACTTCTTTGGCTAAAGGAGCATTTCACATTTCCCCTGTCCCAAGCCTGCTTGTGGATGCAGGGGTAATGGGGCTGGAGCTACAGCACCGATCCCATATAGCATGGTGCTAGTACATAGTCCAGAAGCTTCCTGAGACCCCCAACAAATGACTGTGTTTTTAGTTCTGCCCAGCACACTGTTAATGACCATCTGCGATTTCCTCACCCCTTTAGTTAAGGGGGTGCCGGATCTCTCTACTCTTGGGTGGTACAACCGAATTAGTCTTACCGACAAAAAAGTCACTAATCATTTCCCTTTCTAATTAACTATTATTCTCTGTAGTATCACTTCCTTCCATTTGATAATCCTATAGTTAACAAGGAATCATGTGCAAATTTTTATTTAAGTTCAGAATATTATATGGCTGAAAAGAACTTTTCAAATATCTTTGGCTTAGTCTCCCTGAAAAGAGTGGCCTTCTGTAACACTTTCTGGGAATAAATTTTTTTGGTATCCCTCCCATGACAAGGACAATGAGTTTTTACTTTATATTTTCCTTAAACCTCAGTTAAAAATTAAATTTCCAAGGAAAAATATTAAACATAAAATATGGGCTAAAAAATTTGTTTTATTTTGACTCCCCATTTTTTTCACCTTACAATTGTCTTTCAGCGAAAAAAAAAAAAAAAAAAAAAAAAAAAAAAAAAATGCAAATTGGTTAAAAAATGGCTGAGATATACTCAATGAAAAAGAGAAAATTTTTACAGTAGGGCCATTTTTAAATCCCCTGCCCCCATGGACAGCCATTTAACATGTTAAAAGTCTCCAGCGCTGTACGAAGACTTGTCCTCCGCCTCTCTCTTCTTCACCTTCTGCCGCAGCTTTTCTCTTCTCTTGTCTCCTTCTTGTTGGTGGGACATTGTTATTTTGCTTCTCGGAAATTTCAGTTCATCAAACAAATGTCCCTTCACATATCCCACATTGTAGTCCACCACTGCTCTTCTTCCTCTTCGTTGCTCTGGTCATAGTGTAGTGTAAATACAGTAGAAGTCCGATTTTTCGGCATCTATGGGACCAGACAAGTGCCGAAATATCAAAATTGCCGAATTATCGAAAACCCTACCCACTCAGTACCTTATATGTTTCGGTGAACACTATCATCATTACTCATATCATTACAAATGTGTTTGGAGAGAGTACTGTATACTGTTTGATACTGTACAATACTGTAATGAATACAGTACTATACAGTGGAAGCTCGATTATCCAGCTTTCGGTATATCCAGGCCCTGACCCAATGGTTCAGTGGTATAGTAATTCATAGAATTATCCGTACGATAGCTCCGGTTTAAACAGGAAGCATCCAGTTTCTAGGGAGAGAGGCATGGATAAACCAGAGAGAGTCTTGCTCACCCTGCCCCCACCCACACCTCCTGCTCACAACTCGATCACAAGGGTGGTAGGATGGAGTTTGGTGAGGCAACTGTTACTCCTGACGTAGCCTAACCTTGCTAACTCGATCACAAGGGTGGTAGGATGGAGTTTGGTGAGGCAACTGTTACTCCTTAAGTAGCCTAACCTTGCTTAACTACTTAATAATTTAACCTAACCTGACCTAACCTGGGCTCCAGTTGGGAAATTGGGAAACTAAATCCATTTTTGTGTACGATGAGTTTCATCCATTATGCCTGAAGCAATCGTAGGTACGGCTTAAAGAACGTGATAAAAGAGAAAATCTTTCAGCAAGAGAAGGTAATTTACTACCCTCAAAATAGAAAAACACAGAAAACAAACTGGAGGAATATGAAGTGAATTGGTGAGGTCTTTAGGCTGTATGCTTAGACGAAAAGTAATGGGTTTCCTAGTTTTAGGGAACGAAATGAAACAAGAATGTCTGCTAATCAGAAAAAAAAATACTCATCTCATGTGTTCTCGTAAGTTAGCATTGAGTTCTGCATTTTTCGTTAGGTATCGCGCCTCCCAACACATTTCGGACCAACAGAGCATTGTTATTTCTTCCTCTTACATTTACTGTTCACTCTTTTGTTCGTTCCTAAGTGTACTGTATGTGTGAAAGAGAGAATTAATACAAACAATAATGCATTCCATTAACCCCATCATAGCTGTCAGCCTCGAACAATGCTTTACTGTACCGGTGTCAGGGATGTTGGGTTAGGGAGAGCTATAAAAAACTGCGAACAATTATGGGAAGGGAACGGTCACTGGTATGTTTTCACGACCCTCCTCTACCATCTCAAACAGTCAGGCGGCCTGCCACTTCATCTCAGATGTTTTTGCCGATATGTTTAAATGCTAATGTAACATGCACCCTAATTATGAGTAAGTTTCTTCCAATATGCCGGAAACAAACGTAGGTAAGGCTTAAGGAACGTTATGATAATAAGAAAACAAACTAGAAAAATACAAAAACAAACTAGAGAATATGAATTGAATTGGTAAGGTTATTACGCTGTATGCTTGGACGAAAATTTAAGAGTTTCACAATTATAGGGGACGAAATGGAACAATTATGTTTACTAATAAGAAAAAATACTTTCATCTCAAGTGTTCTTGTAAGGTGGCATGCAGTTCCACATTCATTGTTCGATGTCGCTCCCTAACACATTTCGGACCGACAGAGCATACAGTTATTTCTGCTCCTTACAGTTAAGGGTACATTTATTGCACATTCTTTTGTTCGTTCGTGTATGTGTGAAAGAGAGAGTATTGATACAAACAATAATGTATTCCATTAACCCCTTATGGCTGTTAGCCTTGAACAATGCTTTACTGTACCGGTGTCAGTAACGTTAAGTTAGGGAGAGCCATAAAAACTGCGAACAATTATGGGAAGGGAACCAAGGTCACTGGTATGTTTATATGACCCTACTCTACAATCCCAAACAGCTCGGAGGTCCTTTCATCCCAGATGTTTTCGCCGATATGTTTAAATGCTAAAGTAACATGCACCCTAACTTTATGTTTAAATTCTAATGTAACATGCCCCCTAATTTTCTTTCACGAATCATAACAAATCACAAGATGGGTTTAGGGAGGAGGGGAAAAAGCCAGGTGTACCAGACGAGTCTTTTCACATCTGTAAGAAAAAGAAACTGACTTTATAACTTTGAAAAAATGGTTTCAAGGTCTGCCACGGGAGTACACAAATTTCTGAACGCACGAACATTGAGTATTTGAGGGGGGTAAACATACGCTTTGCTGTAAGCAGTAAAAGCACCTTATCAAATCAGTTCAACCTGATAGTCTGTTATATTTTTCTGATTATTTCTGGGTTGGTAAATAAACATTTCTTGTTAAATCTTTCCCCGCTGTTTTTATCTGTTCTGGTGTGATGACTCTTTGATTCGTTAACGTAATGGCAGAAGACACTGTTCTAATCTAAGTGTTTAAACCTGGCCTAACCTAGCTTAACTGCACTTAATAATGTAACCTAACCTAATCTTCAGTTGGGAAGTTGGGAAACGAAGTCCACATTTGAGTACGATGAGTTTCGTCCATTGTGCTGGAAACAATCGTAGGTACAGCTTTAGAACGTGACGATACTAACAGGGAGGAAATCTTTCAGTAAGAAAACGAGATTTACCGAACTGAATATAGTCTGAAAAATACTGAAACAAGCTGGAGGAATATACATTGAACTGGAAAGGTCTTTCTGGTACTTAAGTGTACATTTACCGGTAAATAAATCAGTCTAACAGTTTGTCCTCTCTTTATGCTATAGGAGAAAGAGCTAGCCTCTGAGCTTCATGGCAGTGGTAGACTCGTTCCATCACTTTCACTATCTCACTCACTAAGGCGGGTAAAGGCGGGTAGCTAGCTGGCGAGCCTCATGGAGAATTTCAAGACTGACGAAAAAAATCGGAGAATCTGCCGAACGATCGGAGATTTTCGTAAATGGGACTATTTCTCAAAACTGCCGAAATGTCAGATTTGCCGGGGAATTGGATGCCGAAATATTGGACTTTTACTGTATATAGGGTAGAAGGATGCCAAAAACTCCAACAACTGGGAGGGAGTATGGGGATGATTGGTGGGGACGAGTGGCATACCCTTCATCTACCCTCTCCAGACTGGCACTGAACTTTCCTGTGGTATGCAATGGCTTAGCATTCTCAGTGGAGTTGCCAGATGTATCCAGGAGAGAAATTAGCTTTGCAAACCACAAGTTTTTGTAATTAATTTTTGTTTATATAGCATTACAAAAGTATATTTACATACTATATGTTGCCGGGGGTTGCAATATTTTATTTATTTTGCAATTATTACATTGCTTATAGACGAGATATAGCCATAAAACTTAGTGTGTGTGTTGCCACCACCACAACCATATTTTCAAAACATTTAGCTGATTTTCGACCATGTGTCAGAAATTTACGTATATTTGAGGCCAGAGCGCCCTTACTGGCAAAGGAAGTTACAACTGATCACAGAACAACTGCTGTTTCACCCTGGGTGTTACCTGAAGTCAGATTTTACCAGTATGTCACAATCCCTAAATTTGCAACACCAGATATGGTGATCCACAGTCAGTTTTTAGCTCATGTTACTCTTCATGCTGGTCTGTCTCACTTTGTACTTATGGCTCAAAGTCTGATCCTGGTGCTGGTTTTGGGGATGTCTCCCCTGAATTTAGCCAGAGTGGCACAATACCCTCCTCTGCCACAATTTTTACTGCTAAGCTGTCAGCAATTCTGATAGCCCTCCAGCTTATCCTATCAGGCAATTAGTTTTACTACTTCTATCAACTCCAGGGCAGCCTTATCTGCCTTTCAGCATTTCAACTCTCCCCATCTCATGGTGTTGGAATTTTTAGAAACGTTCCTCCTCTTGCATCGCCATGACCAGAGTTTCATTTGCTGGGTACCATCCCATGTTGGACTACAGGGAAAGGAATGGGCAGATGAGGCAGCATGGGCAGCAATCACCCCTGATGCCTCTATCAGACCTCTCTCCCACAAGGATTACTTCCCTGAGATTAAGGTTGCTGTCCATACCTCTTCGCAGCATACTTGGGATACACTTCCTGTTCCAAGCAAGCTATGGGAGGTGATAGTAGTAGTTAGTCCATGTCCTTGTACATGCTCTGTCGCTGGTAAGCTGTTGTGGCCTGCCCACGGATTGGTCATATATTCCTGATGCACTGTCATCTCCTTGAGGGAAGAATTCCTCCTCATTGTGAAAACTGTCTGACCCCACTGGCTGTACAGCACCTCTTACTTGACAGTTCCAAGCTAGGGGAAAAACACTGTCAATACCTATCAAGGTTTAAAGTGGGAGATGAGTCATACCTTCTCTCCTGTCTTTGAAGAGGCGTGTATAACAGGAGGAGCTACCTTCTCATTTGCTGTGGAAGTAGGCTTTCTCAGTCAGCTTTAATTTTAATGCATAATTTCAACAGTTGTTTTATGCAAAATTTTACAGTACTGGTATGCACTTGATGTAATGTATGAACTTGAATGTTAGATGACTATTTTATTTTGTGGTACTATGGTATCTACATATGTATACAGTATACGGGTATATCTCGGTTTAATGATGCAGTTGGTTAGGTAAAAACCCATCGTTAGGCGGGGTATCGTATACTGGGGTAGATTTAACACGTAAAGTAATGGGATGTGTTTTTCAGCCTTGGGTTCCCCCCCCAACCAAGTCCTAAACCCACCTAAATGAGCCCAAAAACAAGTTTAAAGCCAATCTAAATGGTCTAACAGCTGTAAAAGAAGCTAACCTAAGCCTAACACCTGTAAATAACTCACAAAACCCAACAAATAAAATCTGAAAATCGTCAAATATGTTTTGAAAAAATCAAGCTCAGTAAACTGTACCCCAAAATGACAATGTTCACCCTGCCTATACCTAAAACACATTAATCTAAGTCTAAAAACACAAAATAAACCAACCTAAACACACAATTTTAGTTTAAAACATCATCAAAATCAGTAAAAAATAAAAACTCATCTTTTAACCCGGGTTTGGTCATCGTTAAGTGGGGGTACAGTGATATTTCTATCCCCCTGGTTAAGCCAGGGTATCGCATTTAGGGGTATATTATATCAAGGTATACCTGTTTATATACAGACACCAGTGTACATATATATATATATATATATATATATATATATATATATACACACAATATTATATACATATACATACATAAATATATATATATATATATACAGTATATACATACATCTATCTATCTATTGCCAGACGTCTCACTCCCGTTCGGGGTGGCCACAAACAAATCGCCTCCACGTCGCCCTGTCCCCCACCATTTCACTGCCCTGCTCCCAGCGCACTCCCCCCTCTCTCATATACCTCTCCACCCCATCCCTCCATCTCATCCTCAGCCTCCCCCTCCCTCCTCCCCCCTCCACCTCACTCACATACACTCTCTTCGTCAGTCTTTCACCCTCCATCCTCTCCAAAACGCCAAACCACCTCAATGTATGCCTCCTAACGCTTCCTATCACATTCACATCCACACCACAACGCTCCTTTATATTCTCATTTGTCAGCCTGTCTCTCCATGTGACTCCACAGGCTCCTCTTAAATAACTCATTTCCACTGCTCTCACTCTTGACTTGTGTCCTTCCAGCAACGTCCAAGCTTCACTTCCATACATTAGAGTTGGTATCACAATACTGTTATGTAGTAACTTTTTCACTTCCATGCTCACTTCCCTGCTTCTTATCACTGCTTTCAAGGAACCAGCAACCTTTCTTCCCTGCTGTACCCTTTCAAGCATTTCACCCTCCAAATCTCCATCCTTACTCATCACACTACCCAAGTACTCAAACGTACTCACATTTTCCAATTCCTCACCATCCAAACTCGCTGTACATTCACTGACTTCACCTCTCTCAAAGACCATCACTTTACTCTTCTCTACATTTACCTTTAGATTCCGTTTCTTACACACTCTCCCACACTCATCCACCAAGCCTTGCAGCTCCCCTTCGTCTTCACTCAACAACACGGTATCATCTGCAAACAACAGTACAGGGAGTTTCCAAACACTACCCTCTCTCACCAGGGCCACTCCAACATCCACTACCCTACCTTGTACCTCTTTTATTACCCCATCCATGTACAGATTGAACAACCATGGAGACATGACACATCCCTGTTTCAAACCAACCTTCAAAGAGAAAAATTCACTCAGTTCACCATCCACACGCACTGCAGCCTTAGCACCATCATTCATACTCTTCACAGCATTCAACAACTTCCCATCTACTCCATATATTCTTAATACTTTCCACAATCCTTGTCTATCCACCCTGTCATATGCTTTCTCCAAATCCATGAAAGCCGCATACAACTTCTTTCCCTTCTCTAGAAACTTTTCCACTAAAGATCTGGGAATGAATATCTGATCTACACAACCTCTTCCCTTCCTAAAGCCTCCCTGTTCTTCTCCAACTAATTCCTCTGTTCTTTCTCTAACTCTGTCAATAAGTATCGTACTATACACTTTTCCTATTATACTAAGAAGACAGATGCCCCTATGACTACCACACACTTCTTTTTCCCCAATTTAACATTCTTCATTGCTTCTACAACTTCTATCCTACTGATTTCTTCCTGTCTTCTCACCTCCCTCCTCCATACACAATACATATATATATGTATATATTTATATATATATATATATATATATATATATATATATATATATATATATATATATATGTATATATATACACATATATATATATATATATATATATATATATATATATATATATATATATATACACATATATATATATATATATATATATATATATATATATACACACACACACATATATATATATATATATATATATATATATATATATACACACACATATATATATATATATATATATATATATATCTACAGTGGTAAAGTGTGCGTTTTCATACACTGAAGAACGAAGGGTCGCACCCTGCCAGGATAATAAACTTTAGGAGCGTTCTTCTGGCCATGTACTGCAGTGGCAGACATAAGGGGTGCTGTGGCTGAACCAGTGTCGCATCCTATACAGTATGCTTGCACCCAGTCGGCTTGCACAGGTCGATTACACTTGGTTCACAGACTACACACACATCCAAAGCCACTCCAACACAACAGTTACACTTACAAGCACTTCTCACCCTACATACAATCTCTGTTAGACAGCCTAAGCCACTTGGTTGAGATACATTGGCTGTATTGTCCCTACTTCGGTAGGGATAGGCCGGTCCTGCAGTGGACACTCAAATGGCTGATGAGAGATATACAGTATATATGAGGTCTGTCCAAAATGGTACCAAACTTTTTAAATAGCTTGCCAATGAACCGGTGTAGCGTGATCACGATGGGAGTGCTGTGTAGCAGCGACTTTGAGTTTTAATCTAACACCAGTTGCATCATGCCATGTCACTTAGTCGTCAAGGTACACAAGATTGAGTGAATGTGTGTTTAATGCACTCAACAATTTGTTGAATGCTGAATAATGAAGGATCTCGAAGGGCAATGTGTTTGCATGAAAAATTTTTTCAAATTGGGAAAAAAATGTTTACATGGGTGTAGGGCTATGATGTCAACACAAAAAGGCTGTCATGGTGACCTGGAACATCATCACTGAGACCAAAAAAAAAAGCACACCAGTTGCCCTAATGTGAAAGTGATGCTGATCATCTTTTATTGGACAGGAGTCATTCATCATGAGTTTGTTCCTCATGGTCAGACAGTCACTAAAAAGTTCTACTTGGACAACCTGAAGTGTTTGAGGCTGGTGGCACAAAGGTGTGGACGAAATGGATGCTGCACCATCGCGACGCATCTGCCCACTGACTGCTCCCTGTCCATGACATTTTTGCAAGGCACGAGACGACTATCATCCACCAGCTGCCCTACTCTCTGGATTTGGCCTCTGCAGACTTTTTTTTTACTACTACAGTAGTTTTTTTTTTTTTTTTTTTTTTTTTTTTTTTTCAAAAAGTTGATATCCACCCTGAAATGTTACCAATTTCAGATGATAGAGACAGAAGAAAATTTGCAAAGTGCACTAAACACACGTTCTTTCAAGCAGGTGCATTTCGATGACTAAGTGACATTGCATGACTCAGATAGTGTTAGACTACAGCTCAAGGTTGCTGTTACACATTGCCCCCATTGTGATCATGGTACACTGACTAGTTGAGGCGCTATTTAAAAAGTTTGATAAGATTATTGCCAATAAGGCGTACCATGATAGTACCCATCCATCTACAGTGCCACTGCGGATGCAAATGCACACAAACTTCCTAAGAGTAATGGGAGCAAATGTCCTAAAAAAAAAAATAAATAAATAAAAAAAAAAAAATGCACACATACACAAACATAAAAACCACTCACAAAAACTAAAAAATTTCAAAAGGCCTGTGGTAAAAAATATTTATATATATATATATATATATATATATATATATATATATATATATATGTATATACTGTATACATACATAAATATATAAATATATATATATATATATATATACAAATATATATATATATATATATATATATATATATCTATATAGTAAAACCTCATTATATCGGACTAATTGGGGCCCAAGCTAGTCCAAAAAAAGTGAAAGTCCGATAGAAAGTCCGATAAAAGCGACATCAGGACTCCCCCCCCCTGGACTTCCTCCTCCTTTTGTTAAGCACAGAGGCTTGCTTGTCACTCATGCATTTATTCTCTCTCTCTCTCTCTCTCTCTCTCTCTCTCTCTCTCCCAGCACTGGGCACTTCTATTTTACTTCACATATTTATGTCTTCATCGTCACCTTCATCTTCACCTTCCCATTCATTTTAACTTTCAGTTCACTCTGACATTCACATTCACTTTCATATTCTCTTCCATGCTCATTTCACATTCACCTTCACCTTCACACTCACTATCACTCATTTTGAATTTCCCTTTCACCTTCACTTGCAACTTTACTTTCTCATTTTCACATTTACCTTTCCAATTATTCACTCACCACCTTCACTTCTCCCCTCCCTTCTTTTACTATCACATTCACCTCCACCTTCACTTTCACTCTCACTTTCACTTGCACCTTCACTTTCAACTTTTCTTTCACCACTTTAACTTCATCTTCACTTTTACATTCATTTTCACCTTCACTTTCACCTTCATTTTCTCCTTGGCCTTTACTTTCACCATCTTCACTTTTACATTCATTTTCACCTTCACTTTCACATTCATTTTCATTCACTTTCATCCTCACTTTCACCCTTCACTTTCTACTTCACATTCACGTTTACTTCCCTCACCTTCACTTTCACCTTAACTGTCACCCTCACTTTCACCTTCACTTTCCCCTTCACCTTCATGTTTACTTTCACCCTCACCTTCACTTTCCCCTTCCATCTTCACCTTCACTTTCACTTGACTTTACTTTCCCCTTCACTTTGACATTCACTTTTACTTTCACCTTCACTTTCACCCTCACTCATCTTCCACCTTCACTTTCACTTTTGACTTCACTTTCACCTTCCACCTTCACTTTTACTTTTGCCCTCACTTTCATCTTCACTTTCGCATTCACACTACCATCACTATCACCTTCACAATGCCTTCACTAATCTTCGCTTTTTCATTCTCTCCCGGAGACAGAGAGAAGGGGAGATTATATAAGGAGAGAGAGAGGAGAGACCAAGGTTATGCCTATCTCCCTCATTTGTTTATGCCAAGGGAACGCCACTTGTCATTTCTGTATTTATTCTCTCTTTCTCTCTCTCTGTTAACTTGGACATTCCATATTCACTTGTGTGCTCTCTTTTACCCTCACTGTTACTCTCATTTTCACAGTTATTTCCATTTTCAGTTTTACCTCTCTCTCTCTCTCTCTCTCTCTCTCTCTCACCGGAGAGGGGACGAGGAGGAAGAGAAGGTATGGAGGAGGAGAGAGAGAGGAGGGACCGATGTTATGGTATCTCCGCCGTTTGTTTGTTTATTCGTTTATTCAAAGAAAGGACTGCTTCTGGCTTTATTGGACTTTTCCTGATGCATAAGAATTTAGTCCACTTGGCTCCTCGAGTCCGATAAAAGCGAATTCCGCTATACTGAAGTCCGTTATATCGAGGTTTTACTGTACATACAGTATATAAATATATATATATATATATATATATATATATGTAGTAATCCCTCTAATATCCTATCGCCCAATATCCGAACATCCCCACCAACCGGAAATAATCGTCCCAGGATCCAATATTCCCAAAATGGTTCGGGGAAAAAAAAAAAAAAAAAAAAAAAAACTATTTTTCCCCGCCCATAATCTGAACTTGGCGCGCGGGGCGTGGAACAGATTTGTTGTGGCGCGTCATTCCTCCAACGTCCGCTAGAGCGCCCCTGCATCCTCCCCACTTTCCGCCTGTCTCTCATCGCTAGTGAACGCTCGTCGTCATGGCTGCCCATGTGTTTGCTTTTGTGGCAGTGCCTTACCTGCTGCAGGCTCTCCTGCTGCTCTCAAGCCTTTCCTTCGTGTGTGTGATGATGGCCCTGCCGTCTGAGAAGAGGAAGAGAGTGGTGTTGACTCTGGAGAAGAAGCGGGAGATATTGGAGAAAGTAGATGTGGGGTGGTCTTCTTCCCGCATCCTCCGCAAGTTCAACCTGGCCTGATCTACTTTGTTTGATATTAAGAGAACCCAAGACAAACTCATGCAGTACACGGCTGACTTCTCGTCGAGAAGCAAACGCAACGTGGAGAGGAAGGTGATGTTTACTCCCAAGTTTGCCGAAGTCGACCGCTCCACGTTCATTTGGTATCGACAGCAACGTGCTGCTGGTGTGATGGTATGTGGTATGGAGCTGAAGGCTGCTGCTGAGAAGTTCGCCAGGCTTCACGACGCCCTAGACTTCAAGGCATCCGAGGGTTGGCTCTTCACGTTTAAATTACAGCATGGCCTTACCGACCGTAAGGCTCATGGCGAAGCTTTGGACGCTAACGAGGATGGAGTTGACGAGTTTCGGCACAAGGTGAAGGGCTTGATCGACAGGGAGGGCCTCATTCTCGGTCAAGTCTACAACACTGACGAAACTGGTTTATTCTATCGCTCTTTGCCAACGAACACTCTAGCCGAGGAGACGGAGAAGCGTGTATATGGCCGCAAGCTCTCCAAGGAACAGATATTTGCTTTATGTTGTGCCAATGCTAATGGCATGCACTGGCTTAAGCCCGTTATTGTTGGCCGTGAAAAGCAGCCTCGGTGTCTTCGTGGGGTGATGAATGTCCTTCCTGTCGTCTGGTACCATTCTTTGCAGGCATGGTTTACAGCCCAGATCTTCAAAGACTGGTTCCACCGCCATTTCGTCAAGGAGGTCATACATTACCAGACGGAGACTGTGGGAATCCCACGCAACCAGGTAAAGGCCCCCCTCCTCCTCGACAATGCACCTGCCCACCCGTGTGACAAGGACTTGGTGGCTGAGAATGGCTGCATTAGGTGCATGTTTCTGCCACCTAATACGACTGCTCTCATCCAACCAATGGAGCAAGGAGTGATCGTGGCAACGAAGAGGCTGTACCAAAGGAAGTTCCTGGACGAGGTGATGGTTGTTCTCGAGGACGAGGACGAGCGCAGGGAGGGACGGGACACGTGAGGCCAGCGGACTTTGGAAAACCTTCGCCGCTACAACATCAAGTCTGCAATCTACAACAGGGCCAGTGCATGGAAGGAAATCCCTGTCAAGATTCTAGAAAATGGTTGGTCTCGTCTGCTTCTCGGAACGGATGTGTACGATTTCCTAGGTTTTGACGTGGATGACTTCCATGCACAGCTATGCACGCATGGCAACGATGTTGATGTGGACGACGTGCATGAGTGTTTGGATGACGACGAGGGCGATCCTGGGTATCAGACCCTGTCTGATATCGAGATAGCATCTTCAGTTGCAGGTGTCAGTACCCAGCTTGAAGATTCCGACGAGGACAGCGACAATGATGCGGACTCCTCTCAGCATGACACAACTCCAGCCATTCCCAAGCTGAGCGCTCTCCGGGAACATGTAGAGTTCATTCTGGACTACCTGGAACACCCGGACTGCAACAGGGAGATGGGGCCCTTGGGATTTGTGGAGGAAGTGCGTGCTTTCAGGCAGCGCATCATTAATCGTCAGAATCGTCATTCCTTGTGTCAATCAACCATTGACAGTTTTTTCAGGCCCGTGTCCCCCGCTGTGCCCAGCCCTGGCTCCACTCTGTTGTCTCCCCAAGACAGGCCCTCATGCTCCGAGCCACAGCCCAGCATATCAGCCACGGTGGAGTCACCGCTCGACGTGAGTTTGCCTCTGTCTTCAGAGTCTTCTGCAGTGGGTACACCATCACCACGACCCAGCGACGCACCCCTAGGTCACCTGCCAGCGATACTCTCGGACTCTGAGTGAATAGACGCCAAGAACTTCTCCACTAGACCACACGGAAATTTACAGTGTTGTGCAGTGAAAAAAACAGTGCATTGTGTTAAGGATTTACAGTTGTGAGTGAAAAGACAAACAATTTTTGGACTAAATTTAACGTATATAAACTTGTGTGTTTTTGCTTTAGAAAATGGTTATAAGAGTGGAAAGACTTAAAGTGCAGAGTGCAACACTTATTAAGTTACAACGAAGCATAAGTTAGACAAGAGTGCGCACTGTGAACAGCATGGACTTCTGAGTGCGAATGACTAAGTTCAGTGCAAGACTTCATGAACAGTGTACTGCAAGTGCTTCAGGAAATCCTTCTTACTGTCAGAGTCCGAGAGGAGGCAGTTATTCATCGAGATGGCCATGGACTTGCTGTAAGTAGGCAGAATGTTTCATACTGTACTCTACTGTATTTTCCATACTATACTTACCTCAAACACCTCATTTCACTCTTTTATGTCCCTTATTGGTGTGAATATGCTGTGTCTTAGGTGCTATGCATGTGCAGCAGGGAGGTGTTTTTCTGAGTTGGGCTGGGTTAGGATCCAAAACTACCAGTCCAGAAGCCAGGGACTTGTAAGTACCCAGAATGTTGAATATTGTATGAACCTAACTCAGAAACCTCATTTTATGCTTCTTTTGCATTTATTTCAGTCTTTTATGTCCCTTATTGGTGTGATTTGGGTCTTAACCCACGGCGTCCCGTCGACATTCTTTAACGTCCATACGTTTTTTCACTGCCAATCCCGTTGACGTACATAAACGCAAATCAATTGCAAGGTCCCTAATTTGCACAATTTTCAATTTTCACGAGTGATTTTTGGTACGTATACACGTGACACCTTTCTCTACAAGATGCAAGGTGGGGACAATGCCTTACCCAGCATGACCTCCTCCCCCTCCCCCTGCACACCATTGTCTCAGAAATTCACCTGTTATCAGTGACCTGGCCAGTAAAGCCATGTCATGCCACGGTACGAAATTCAGGGCCAGAGTGATTCCCCAATCAATGACAATGTGGAGGACAAACTTTACATAGCATTAGAGGAAGAAACAGTCAGAAATGATGATCAGCTAATGTGGCAAAAAAAGGTCAGGTATAGTGATGAGTTAGTGAGTGAAACAATGCTTATAATACCTATATTACTGCTTGAAAACCAATATACTCTCGTACTACATATAAATTCGTACCAAGTAAATAAATAAATACCATTTATGAGTGGTGTGAAATAGTTATCCTCCCATAGAATTCGTTTTCTTTGGTGCCAGCCTGTTAGAAAACCCAGTAAGGTAAGGAAGTACTCCTACCTGTATCGAGTATTTTAAACCTCAGGTGAGCGATTTCTCTATGAATTTTCGATGTTTCTCACCAAAAGCGGAGGTCTGAGCCAAAAAAAAAATTTTCCAAAAATGGTCAGGACTGGGGGGAGTATGTGGTGGAAAAGTGGTCGGGATGGGGCGGGTTAAATAGGTGCTATGCATGTCCAGAGGGAGTTGTATAGGTGTTTTTCTGAGTTAGGGTCCATAAGTACAAATCCAGAAGCTGGGGCCCAATATCTGGACAGGACCACTATCCAGATCTGCCTATGGCTCTATTACGTCGGATATTGGAGGGATTACTGTATATAATTTTCATTTTTGATGGTCCCAACACCTTGCATGTCACCTAATAGCAACTCTTCATGCTGCTTGATCTCTGGCAGCTTTCCTTTTTAGTCCCTTAACCATGAGGTCACAGTCAATTACCTCATCCCAGGTCTGTTTTGGTCTACCTCTCACTATCCTACCACCAACATTAACACTTCTCATTTTCTGCACCCAATTATCATCCCCCATCCTCTCCACATGCCCAAACTATCTCAGTCTATCTCTCCTCATCACAACACCAATACAATCCAGTCCCATCCTACCTCTTAACTATTCCATCATAAACTTAGGCCCCCCAGGCCTTGCACTCAACGATATGCTACACATCCACCTAATCACTGCCATTTCTGTACGTTTGAGCCTGCAAATATCCTCTTCCTTTACCGCCCAGGTCTTGCTACCATACAGCATTACACTCCTAACACATGCCACATTTTATATATACAGTATATAAACATATATATATAAATATATATATATACTGTATATATATATATATATATATATATATATATATATATATATATATATATATGTGTATAGCTACCTCAAATTTACTTAGGACCTCCCCCCACAAGGTATTAAAAAACACATAAATCATAGTATATCACAATGTTTGCTCATGAGATGTCATTCATTAATATGAAATCATGTTTCCCTTGTTTTTCAGGACCAGTTGGATGCATTTTGGCATGGAATCACTTAGATCTCTAAAGCACTCAAAGGACATTTCTTTGCACCAAACATCTGTCAGTTCAGTCTTGAGGGTGTCCAGATTGGATGTCTACTTCTCTGCCATGATTGTCTTCATCTTTGCCCAGCAGTTTTCTATCGGATTTAGATCTGGACTGTTGCTAGGCCACTCGGGGACCTCAATCCGATTATCCTGAAGCCATTTTGTCACCTATCTTGTGACATGGAGTTGAATCATGCATGAAAAAGTTGCACCCATGAATAGCTAAAAAGTTTAACAAACGATCTTTCTGAACTTGAATGTACCGGCCACCATTCATCATCAAGTTCTTAGGAAGAAAGTAAAGACCTCCCCTTCCCCGTTCAACTGAGAAACACCCCCATACCATTACTAATTGTGGGTGCTTAACAGTCGGCACCGTGTAAACAGGGTCATATCAACTAAGGGAGGCAGGGCGATGAACCTTGGCAGAACGCACCTGGAAATGTGAAATGTGCTTTTGTCGGAAAACATAACTTTTCTCCACTCATCCGATGAAGGCACTGCTTCTTCATGCAGTCAATGAGAAGCGGTTTCTTGGCTGCGGTGCTGCTTGGCAAACCCAGCTCCTTCTGCAAGTGGTGTTGGATAGTTCAAATTGAGATGTCTTGTAACAGCTGGGGATGTATTCTCTTCAATTCTGTTGCTGTCAGTCGAGGATTCCTGATTACTTCCCTCTTCAGAAGCATATCTAGACCTCTGGAAGTCATCCTCTTCTTTCCGTTGCCATGCTTGTGTTCTGGTATGACATCAGGTGGTAGGCCGCGCGCTGCAGCAAGATTCTTCATGACGGTCAACTTTGCACATCCAGTATGTTCACAGATCATGTTGACAGGGACATTATCCTGCCTCCATGCAATGATACAGACCCACTTGTCCCTTGAGCAGTACTTTCCAGGCATGACAATTCGACTCTAAGAAAATAACAGGGCAAACAGTAATGCTAACGAAAAAAGAGGGAGGTGCAAGCTCAGAGCAGAGGGAACATATACGCCCACTCTCGCTTCTGGGCAAGCACTGACATCCTGAGTGTTTCACCACCTCCCGCCAACACCAAAGGAGTTGCCAGTTACTTCTTGCCCCCAAAATTCACTTGGTAGAGGTGGAAACACAAAGACAGACAACTCTCCCATAGCAATTCTGTGTGTGTAGGTCCTTAGTCAATTTGCAGTTTTGTGTGTTTATATATATATACTGTATATACATAGAGGTGAAAATATTTTCCTTTAATCATACTTGTAAATAATGGAAGAAAATGGTTGTTTCTTTTTTGTATATACAGTAGTTGATAATGTTGAGGCTATTGTAACCTATCTGAGTCTCATATTTGTAAGCAGTATTAACAATAAGAATTTTGATTTAAGTGTGCTTGAATATAAAGCAGAGGAAATATATCTGACTAATGTGGATAAAAGAACGTTTTTGTTTTCAAGGGAAGACTGGAGTGACCTCCAGGCAGCTGTACATAGTCATATATTTATTCATGCTTAAATGAGTTAGGAGGTCAAGTTCTATATGCACTATGTTTCAACAGGCTAAGGTGCTACTGATTTAACGTGAAGGTAGTTGTAAGTACAAATATTTGTTGAAAGAAGTATGTCAGAATAAGCTGCTGGATTGTTATTTTTCAACTTCATCAACAGGTGGATGTTATATAAAATCCATTGTATACATTGTTGCAATAGGTAGTCTAGTGTCCCAAAATAAAGTAGGAGGGTATTTATGCATTATTATGATCTGGAGAGTTGCAAGATAATTTGAAAGGCCCCAGTTATTAATATTTGTAACCTGAACATGCCGCCTATGATTTGAGTAGGAATTTGTGGTCTTATTTTATATTTAAGCTGGTAAGCAAGTCTCTGGCTGTGATCTTTATACTAAAGATTTGTTTGCTGGCAGAGACTGTTCTCATCCCCTGGGTGACTTTATATGGGATAAAGTATAGACAAATAAGTGCATTCCAGCACCTGACGGTATTTTTATATCTCTACCACCCTGGACTTGGGCCTAAACCTATCTGTGACCCAATATTAAAGCTGTAATAAATTTTCATCCCCAAAGTGCAAGTTTTCTCCCATCCTTGGGTAATATATATATATATACCAATGTATATATATATATATATATATATTATATATATATATATATTATATATATATATACATATATAGATAGAGAGATAGATCGATACAGATATATAGATAGATATAGATACAGATATACAGGTATATAGATATCCTGTTTTTGTCCCTATATTCAGTATTCATTAGCCACATTTAAAAACAGAACCTACCAGTACCCTCAAACCTTCCATCTTGCCAAATAGTTTTCTCATACAAAAACTACATTATTATTATGTAGTTTCTAGTGTTCATTTCATAAAATACGATTATACACTATGAAGGGTTAGGTAAATTGTGCGATTCTGGAACACTGTGAGCATTACATTACTAGGCCTAAGCCTATCAGAACTAGCACTATGATGTCGCATTTTATCTTACTGGCCATTTCCAAATGGATTCATGCAGTTCTGGTACCTCCTTCATGTGAAAGTTAAAAACAATGCCAATGACATCCACACCACGGTAGCACTTTACTTCACTGCCCCCTATGCAGCCCCTCACGCAATGCAATTATTAATAACTCGTCCCTGACCAATTAACTGAGTAGACAAACTTCATAAAAGACCTCCCCAAACGCTTCTACAATGACTAAACACTTGGAATTTATTCAAACACAAAACTAGAATATTTGGCTTAATTTGGAAGGTGTTAGGTTCAACAAGGACGCTATGCAATATGTGGTAGACAGCCTAAAATAGAAGGAAACACTTCTTACCTGGCATGGCTGCAGGTCGCTTATGTTTCATTGTTTTCCACAAGCCGCAATACACTGCAAAATGTTACAAAGAACAGCTGTACAATCCAGCTGACATCTCAAGAGACAGATGCTTACGACGACAAAACTTATATATGCCGCACATCCACGTGTTCGTCTCCTGACTCTAACTTCGGCTTACTGTTCCTAGCGGGTAAATGGTATTTCTTATATTATTATAAAACAATAATGTTAACATAATCTATTATGAGCGTTTTTAATCACTAGTATAAGTAATTATCAACGTGCTAGGCAAAATATCAAGTGGAAATACATTAGCAAATATTGGTAAATTCTGGCACGTGATTATCAGCTGATTCGGGAATTGCCACGACGCCTGTCGCGTAATGAAGTGCTGAAATTTGCCTGGCTGAATACTGATCCAAACTTTTATTTCATGTGACCATATAACGTCAAATATCACCACAGTCTGATAATGAGTATATAGACTATACTAACACAGGACCAAATGTTATTAGAGATCGGAAATGAAACGATTTTTTTTCTTTAATTGAAAACTTTACTTGACATTACTGAAAACTTTCCGTCAGGTGTTGAATGAAGTAATAATAATAAAAAAATAAAAAAAATGGCCAGTGAATTTCCTACAGAAGAGATGACTCCGGGGGGAAGGGGTAGTTGGAGACACTGGCAGACATTAATCTGCGCAAGTAAGCAATAATTCTTTTGTAACTACTATAGGTCTCGTGGACGAATCTCACTATCACTGTCTGTTGCGGTCCTTTCAGAAATTTTGTAGAGTATTTCTACTGGTTGTAGATCCTCAATGCCTCACACTTCGCAGCCATATGTGTGAATTTGTAATACAGTACAGTTGTCTGAAATGTCAGTCAATATCGACTGAAAGAAAAAGACTACTTGATAGGGCTTATAGGGCCCTCCTAACTTGCTTTATTATTCTGGAAAAGCCCTGCTTAGAACTGCCATTGCTGTTTTTGTTGCTTAACCCTAGTCTGTCAGACGATGTACATCTGTCGATCACAGGGAATCGACAGCTAGGCTGCTGTGGGACCGTCCTACAGGTACAGTATAACAAATACATCGTGTAGGGAACTGGCACTCCTTAGTGGTAGACAACACCTCACCAGGGTCGGCATAGGGTTCTATCCCACGGCAAGGTGCAGGGAAATTATGAGGAGGGTTGACATTTGGCTCTGGAGTGGACGCCACAATTGCTTCGCTCCAAACCACGGTGCACGACCATATGATGTGTAGGCTCCTCGTCATCGTCACGGTTGCCATTGTAATTGATTTAAATCCCTAGTAAATATACAGTTCAGTTTCATTTCATCATGCCAAATGTAAAAGGTTGAGGCTGCCTGATTTTACCTCTTGGTATTGCCCGTGTTAACAGTCAACTTCCATTGGTTACAATATTCACATACTCCCCTAGAATGGCATCATCATCATTCAGAATACATAATCTGTGGTAAATTTCAATATCACCATCACGAAGGCATTCAATTTTCTAGACTGCCAAGGCCCATCAGTATCTGCTGTGATATAATATTCGGAATTGAAGTGCCCACCCCCACGGGAAGCCCAGGGAGGGGTGTCGCAACACCCACCCCAGGGAGGACCCACGGCCCAACACAAAACCCAGGAAAAGACCACGGGGAGGCACATAGGGAGTGCGTAAGGGCCAGACGAGACGGGCCTATGTCCCCCCCGACCCTGCGCCCCTCTTCCCCGCAACGCAACCACCAGAAGGAACGCCGCCCCAGCAGACTACACTGCACCCAGGCCAGCCTTCGCCAGGAGTGGGTGGGACTTGTCAGGACTTGTCTCAGTTCAGTCCCAAGCAGCACCATGGTGATGGCCACCAGTTGTACCGGGAAGGAAGAGACGGCCACCATCCGCTCTTTGGCTGTTGTCTTGAGGGCCAGTGGAACCACGGTGACGACCTCCAACCGCACCATGGAGGAAGGTACGGCCACTATATGCCCTTCATCCACTGCCCTTGTGACTACCCCTTTGGAAGAAGTCCCTGGCTCGGCCCACAGCCCATCCAGAGGCCGAGCGGGATGCCTTTCTCTCCCCACAGGTGCAGTTCCCCTGAGGAGTTGCAGCTGGAGGAGCTTGGTGAGGGCCCAGCACAAGCCTGGGGATCAGTGCCCTGCAGCCAGTGCCCAGGTGACGCCCTCCACAGATGGACTCTACAAGGAAGGGATGCCGCAGGCAGCTCCTGACGGCAGCTCGACCCAGCAGGGGCCGCAGCCCCCAGACGCCCAGAGGTACCCGGCCCTATGCCTCTCTTCCCCTCAACACGCCTAACCATGACATCTCAGTAACGGCCACCTACATCTCGGCCGGACCAGACTTCATCAGGATCAGGGTGGGACTGCTCCAGATACAGTCCCAGGCAGCACCGTAGTAACAGCCACTGGATGCTCTTCTGCTGCTGCCACATCTGGGGTTAGCCCTGGCATGACAGCCACTGTATGCACGTCGGCAGGCAGAAGCAGAAGAGGTGGAACTGCAGCAATGGCCACTGTAGGCACTGGGGAGGGAACGGCCATTGTATGTCCCTCATCCAGCTCCTCCTCTTACGGGAGTAGCACCGCGGTAATGGCCACTGTACGTACCGGGGAGGGAATGGCCACTGTACGTCCCTCAGCTACTTCCTGTCAGGCAGGCAGACCCACAGCAATGGCCACTGTATGTGCCAGGGAGGGAATGGCCACTGTAAGTCCCTCATCTACCTCTCCCTCCTTCGGAAGCAGTGACACGGTAATGGCCACTGTACGTACCGGGGAAGGAACGACCACTGTACGTCCTTCTGCTGCAACTCTGAGGGCCTGTGGACCTGTGGCGATGGCCACTGTACTCCTTTCATCCACAATCCCGAGGGTTCTCCCATCAGAGGTCTCTGGTGCAACCAACTCTCCATCCGGAGGCCGTGCAGGATGCCCCTTTGTCTCATCCTCCAGGTGTGGTTCCCCAGAGGAGCTGCCACTTGAGGAGTGATGGCAGGGTCCAATACCTGAGGAAGGGATCCACACCCTTCAGCCTGCCTCTGGACGATGCCCGGCCCTGACGGAGGTCCCACGGATGAGATGCCACAGCCAACCCTTGACGGCGCCCCAGTCCAGAGGCGACTGCAGCCCCCGTCTTCCCAGGGACAGCCCTGACCCCACTCACCACCGGCCCTCCTCCTGGAGTAAGAAGAGGCAGGCCCAGCTCCTGACACTGTTCAGCCCCAGCCCCGAGGGCCACTCACCTGGTCGAGGCCCCACCAGGAGAGAGCCTTCCTGCACCCCCGACCAGAAACACGCCCGGGCAGTGACGCCCCCAGTAGAAGTCCTGTGCTTCCTTCGGGAGGATACACTGGTGGGCCACCCTCAGACCCCTGTGTGCCACCTTTGATTGAGCCCAGCCATCAGCAGCCCACAAGACGCCAGAATGTAATCTCAGTGCCGTGACAAAGACCTGGAAGTGACAGTGTCCGTCCACAGTCAGGACAGTGAGACAGTGAACGCTAATAGTGAAAGTGTCTACAAACTGAATACTCTAACATAATGTGTGGATTACCTGAGTTCAGGAGCCAAGAATAATATATAAGGACTGAGGGGAAAAGGACTTTATGGACTGTATCTCCAATCCCTATGTATTATTTATATATGTTAATGACTTGAGGGCTATCGCAGTGTATGTATAGTGTGTTGTACTGTCATTAACAAGCCTGTCACTGTACCTGTGCCTCATTTTGTATATCATTGAATGTATATTGTAAGGAAGTTGAATTAAGGCAATATATGTGTTCAGGTGGCCTGCCTAGTTTTTATGCCCTGTTCCACTGCTAGGGGTTCTATTTCTGGTCTCAAGAGAGGACCCCGCTCAGTTGCTGGTGTCTTTAGGACGAGAAGTTGGCCTAAAAACATCCAGCATAAAGCTGGCAGCCAGTGGTGGTTCTTGACCCGATCAGAACACAGAGGAGCAAAACAGGGAAATCAAGCACAATGGCGGTCAAACCCCACATCCAGTTGCCAAAATTCAACCCCGAACAATATGACATCGATGTGTACCTGACTATGGTGAAACTCACATTAGATATAGGCTTTGAAAACGAGAGAAAAAATTGCCGTCACGCTGCCACACCTGGGCAAAACAGTAGAGTAGTAGCAAGCATAGCTGCAAAAATTGTCCCTGAACTAAAATGGGAACAATTCACAGAAATAGTGAAACAGGCAGTCACGCCATCACCGGGCAAAGTTGTAGCCCTATCACAACTAGACGCCCTCACATATGACGGAAGCCTGGATGACACATTCATCCAGGCCAGGCTACTCGTCATTGCCGCCTACCCGGAAGCTGATGCAGGACCAACATATACTCAGTGCCCTGCTGAGGATCCTCCCGAGCACAGCCAGGGAACATTTTACAATATATGACCTTTCGGGAGATCTCGACTGAGGCCTACAGCTTGTACAACGCCTCCTCGCTGCCCACCCCAACCCCCAGCCAATAAATGCTGTCAGCAAGTTCCCATCTCACAAGATGGCACAACAGAAATCACAGACTCCACCTCAACCCAACCCGGAGCCAACACCTACCATACCCAGGGCACAACCTCCAAAGAAGCGCCCCAACCCCAGAGAAAATTCGAACCTAATATCAATAAATCCGTGGGAGTTCACCACCTGCAGTCGCAGCTGCCCCCTGCTTGACATAGGTGACCAGCTGAAAGCCGCATGACACAGGACAACTGCGCAAGGGCGCTGGAAGGTTTCATCCCTGGACGACAATGGACCCAAAGAAGATGCTCCATCCATCAACTACACAGATCCTGGGGAAGTGGAGCCCAACGAGGAGAACACCGTGCAACAAATGGATTTTCAGGTCCGCCCCCCCCACCTCCCCACAGTGGCAGGGACCACCTCACAAAAATACCGACCCCCAGTCTATGACAAAATGAGGCTACATGGGGTGAAGGCGAGGCTGCTGGTCAACACGGGAGCAGCCAGATCCTGCCTCTACACCCATTTTTACTCCTGCCACACCTCCGACTTCGGCCCCCTTCTCCCCACCTCAGCCCACCTCGTAGACACGGGGGATGGCCCCCTGCCCATCCGTGGGGAAATCCGGGCTTTGCGGACTGACACTCACCAAAAAGTCTCCACCAAGCACCAATTCATTGTATTCGACTCTACCTGCCATGCCTATGATGGCTACTTGGGGCTGGATCTCTTACAGAAACTCCACACCAACATCAATTGCCACAAGCGCTGCCTTCAATTTCATCCAGCCACCCCCCCCCCAGCCACTCTGCATGTGCACACCACCACCCCCATGCTCCCCCACCCCACCCCTCATCACACCTCTCCCCCTTCCCTCTCCCTCTCCATCTCCTACTTTTCCTGCTACCATTGCTTCCGCCATAACCATCCCCCCCAACACGAGGCTTGGTTGCAACTGAACAGGCCCAGCAGCACCTGTCTTGTTCTCCCCTAACCTACCACCAGGGGCTTTCTCCTCCTGTCTTCTATCACCCACCTTCCTCCCACCCCACGTCCGAGCAGTGCGAATCGCCACCTTCAACCCACTCACACTCCCCCGAGGCCTAATAGGAGGAGACATGGAGGAAGCCAAGCCTTGCGACGCCTTCCCCCTCCCACTGCTCTACCAGTATACCTTTCGACTCACCAAGCTAACAGCCCCGGACAATTCCTCCTGGACTTCCAAGACCTATTCTTACCTAGCCCAGCAGACATCGGGCACACTACGTACCTTAACCACGAAATTCACACCACTGGACCACCCATCCGACAACCCTCACAATGAAAGAACCCCAAGCAATGGGTGGAAGAAGACCGGCAGGTCCAGGACATGCTAGATACCAGCGTCATTTCCCCCTCTACCAACTGCTGGTCCTCCCCCATATTGCTCGTCAAGAAAAAGGATGGCACCATGCGGTTCTGTGTAATGATTACCATAAACTTAGTGATGTTACCACCAAGGACGCCACCCCCTTACCCAGGATAGATGACTCCCTCGACTCGCTACACGGCTCATCCTGGTTTTCAACCCTTGATCTACAGTTGGGGTATTGGCAAGTCCCCGTCCACCCCGAGGACAAACAAAAAACAGCCTTCTCTACCAGCAATGGCAAGCATTATGAAATTAATGTCCTCCCCTTCGGACTCTGCAATGCCCCTGTCACATTCTCCCGCCTGATGGAGTCGATCCTCAGTGGCCTGACCTGGGAGATCTGCCTGGCATATCTAGATGACGTCATCGTATTTAGCCGAACCTGGGCCGACCACCTCCAACGCCTTAAGCAGGTATTCACATGCATACACCAGGCCGGACTCAAGCTCAAGCCCTCAAAATGCGTCCTAGCCAAAAGATCCGTCTCCTTCCTCGGACACGTGATCTCAGCCGAGGGCATCTCCCCCAACCCCGACAAACTGCGTGCCATCGCCAACCTCCCTCTACCTAAAGATGTCCACGAT
The DNA here is from genome assembly GCF_032717465.1 of Coenobita brevimanus. Classification (NCBI taxonomy): domain Eukaryota; kingdom Metazoa; phylum Arthropoda; class Malacostraca; order Decapoda; family Coenobitidae; genus Coenobita; species Coenobita brevimanus. The sequence goes on from NC_137046.1 coordinate 29,642,982, forward strand.
GTGCGTGCTTTCCTCAGATTGACCTCATATTACCGGCATTTTGTCAAGGGCTTTGCCGATATTGCCAAACCCCTGCACGACCTAACAAAGAAAGGCAAGCCTTTCGTCTGGACCGAGGCCCAGGTCTCTGCTTTTAACCTGCCACGTCCCATTGACGTATGGATACATCACCACATTTTGTCACGATGACACCTGATGACATATCCATATGTTTTGCAATTGCAAGGTCCGTCACTTGCACATTTTTCAAGTTTCATGGGTGATTTTTGGTAGGCTTATGTGGGATACCTTCCTCTACCCAACGCCAGACAGGGATCATGCCTGGCCCCACCTGACCCCCCTTCCCTCCCCGCATGCCATTTTCTCAGCAACTCACCTGTTAGCAGTGACCTGGTCAGTAAAGACATGTCTCACGATTGTCTCTCCAATGACGAAATTCAAGGCAAAAGTGATTCCTGAGGTGGTGGACAAAGGAAAAAAGCCAGAGAAAGAAACAAGCAGAAATGATGAGGCAGTAACATCGTTCAGGAAGGTGCCATATGTTGATGTTTTTGGTGAGTGGACAATGCTAATATCACCTACCTGGTATATTATTGTGTGAAAAGCAATATACTCTTGTACTACATATAAATTCATACCAAATAAATAAATATTTACATATAACTAGTGGTTTGAAATAGTTACCCCTCCCAAAATGATGTTTTCTCTGGAGCCTGGCATGAGAGAACACGGTACTAGGGTGGGGTACCTGTATTTGGTATTTCTAAACTCAACTGAGCACTTTCTCTCTGAATTTTCGATGTTTCTCAATAAAAGCAGAGGTTTTTGCAAAAAAAAAAAAAAAAAAACTTTCTAAAATCTGCCGGGAGTGAGAGGGGTCACTGGTGAAAAATTTGCTGGGATGAGGCGGGTTAACACCTTGAAAACCAAGCTAATCATCGCCCCCATTGTTGCCTTCCCCGACTACAACTTACCTTTCCGCCTGTACACTGACGTATCCCTGGTCGCCATCGGTGCCATACTAGCCCAAGTGCAGGACCGGTGGGAGCACATCATCACCTGTGCTAGCTGCACTTTCAATCAGGCTGAGAAGAATTACGCTGCCATTAAACGCGGGTGCCTGGGCATCATACGGGCTCTGGACTATTTCCAATCATACATTTCAGGCACCCATGTCATCACCAATCCTTCCAGTGGTTGCAGCAATCCAACACCAACAATGCCCAATTAATCAGGTGGAGAGAAGCACTAGAAGAATTTGATATTGAAATCTCCTACCAGCCCAGGAAGTTACAAACAAACGCTGACGCCCTATCCCACCTTCCCATTAATTTCATCCACACCAACCCCGACCTCATGCAAATGTGGCAGACCAAGCAATGCCCCCCCTGGATACCACCACAAACCTTCACCAAGCTATACCAGCACGGTGAACACCTGTTTACCCAGGACGGCCACATAGTACTAGACCCCTATGCCGCCCACGATGCCATGATGCATCACACCCATAATGGCATCCATCTCGGCACAGAAAAATTCCTACAAGATTTTAATTACACATATTGGACACCCAGCCCCTCAAACCTGGCCAAGAAAATTATTCAAATGTGCCGAGCGTGTTCCTTGGGGAAAGACATCACCCGTACGGCCAGACCCATGGGGAAAATCATTGCACACAAACCATGGCAACTACTGTCTGTTGACGTACAGTAGTTGACCCCTTACCACCTAAAGCAGGCAACAAATATACCATAACTTTCGTCGATGTGTATTCCAAGTTTCTCGTCACCTGCCCCACTAAAGAACACAATGCCGTGGCAAAGCCGACACACTAGCCCGCCATGTCTTCCCCTACTTCGGGATTCCCCAAGCCTTGCATTCAGATAATGCCCCAGAATTCACCGGGAAAGTCTGGAGTGAATTATCCACCCTATTTGGGTATCAAATATCCCACTCCTCCCCATATCGGCCCCAAGGAAATGGCATATGCGAAAGAAGCCATCGCACTCTCCTCAACCAGGTAAGGGCATGAATCATAGAAACGGGGAACGAAGACTGGCCTGCACGTTAAGATCGTGCAATGGGGCATGAACACATGCCCGAGGGATGACGAGGTCACCCCACATGAGCGAGTACTGGGGGAAGTTTCCCTCTTTCTGCCCCTCCAGCCCCCCTCCCCACCCCCAACCACCAACCCCCTCCACCACCTAAAGAGGCGGCAACATCACCTACAACAACAAGATCTGCAACCAGACACCATCACCTCCAACCCCTACAAACCGGGAGACTCTGTTGTCGTGGCACGCCTGCCTATCCCAGACAAAGTCTTACCCCGGTTTGAAGGCCCTTTTACCATAGTCAAAGTCCCTAACCCCTACCAAGTCGTCATCCAGCACCACGGACAAACCCATACGTATTGCAATTGACACGCACACCCCTTCCAACAAACACCCAGCAATACCCTTCTGCACTTCGCACCCCCCACCTCTCGTCACACCGCGCTGCATTCTCCCCCTTCTCGGAAACCGACCTCTGACTCATACCACTACTACTTCTCACCTTCCTCCTCCGCCTCCCCCTCCACCACCCCCTCCCCCACTTCCCCATCACCTTACTCCCCGCCCACCACATCTGATTCCGATGCATCACCAACTCCCTCGCCCCACATGCCCCCACCTGCTGCCTCACTGTTGCCCTCTCTTCCACCCCACGACACCCCATCACCGACCCACACCAACAACAACTTGCCACCACAACCCTACACCACGCAAACACCAAACACCCCCGCGGAAACACCCACCTGCACCATGCCGAACCTACGCACACCATCCCCCACCCATGCTACCCCAGCACGCTCCTTCCACCCCGCACCTCCAATGAGCCACCCACGTGCACCAACACCAACACCCTCCAATGCCGCCCACACACCTTTGTGCCCACACCACCTACCTACCAATCATGCCAACTACACACGCCACCCCCCCCCACACACACACCCACCACAGCCTACCAACAACCAAAACCAAGTACCAAAACCACCACGTGATCCTGCCATCTCACCCCCCACACCAGTCCTCACTACCACCACCACTAGATCTGGGTGCCTCTCACGCCCACCGGCCAGATACATTGCTACGCCCTCACCTACACCTCCAACATCGCCTCCCACACCCTCAAACACACCAAACACCCCCAACACCATCCCCATCACACTGAGCCTACATCAAGCAAGATGGAAAGATTCACCAGCCAAATTCCCCAGTGGGAGTGGCCGCTCCTACCCCAAGCTCCCTCATGAAAACCCCAGGCGCCTCACCCCTCGCCAGCATACAGCCAGACGTCCCGCATCACACACCACCACTGGAGATGAGAGTACAACGCACCATCTGGCACCCTCCACAGGGACCCACCCAGAGAATACGAGGGACAAAACAACTACTCTGCTGCCTTCGCCACACTTCACATATCTCCACTCTCCACATAACCTACAACCCACACCAAGAACCCAACCAAATTACATGACACTGGACCACCCTCCTCTGTCACCTCACGCTAACACACCTGATCTCCACCACAGACACATACCAATTCCAGACATGGGAACGTGACTTCTCCCTCGTGTACGGTGGAGAGATACGTGCTCCTGCCATATCCCCCTCCCCAGGATGGAGCTGCAGCCCCACCCCCACCCCAGGGAGACACCACAGTGGGGCAGGTGAGTGCGGGGCAGGTGAGCGTGACAGAGAATTAGGGTAAAACGGGCAGAGGTATGCCCCAGCCCTATGCCCCTCTTCCCCTCAACATGCCCAACCATAACATCTCAGTAATGGCCACCTACATCTCGGCTGGATCAGCCTTCATCAGGATCGGGGTGGGACTGCTCCAGATACAGTCCCAGGCAGCACCGTGGCAACGGTCACTGTACGCCCTTCTGCTATTTCTCCCTGCAGCCCCGCAGTAACGGCCACTGTACATTCCGGGGAAGAGACGGCCACTGTACATCCTTCTGCTGTAGCCACATCTGGAATTAGCCCCAGTGTGACGGCCACTGTATGCACGTCGGCAGGCAGGAGAAGGAGAGGTGGTACTGTGGCGACGGCCACTGTAAGCGCCAGGGAGGGAACGGCCACTGTACATCCCTCATCCACCTCCTGCTCCTACAGGAGTAGCACTGCAGTAACAGCCACTGTACGTACCGGGGAGGGAACGGCCACTGTACATCCCTCGTCTGCTTCTCCCTTCTTTGGAAGCAGCACTGCGGTAATGGCCACTGTACGTACCGGGGAAGGAACGACCCCTGTACGTCCTTCTGCTGCTACCCCAAGGGCCTGTGGACCCACAGTGACAGCCATTGTATGCGCCAGGGAAGGGACGGCCACAGTACACCCTTCATCCACAGTCCCGAGGGTTCTCCCATCAGAGGAAGTCTCTGGCACAGCCCACTCTCCATCCAGAGACCGCGCGGGATGCCCCTTTGTCTCTCCCTCCAGGTGTGGTTCCCCGGAAGAGCTGCTGTTTGAGGAGTGGTGGCAGGGTCCGATACCTGAGGAAGGGATCCACGCCCTTCAGCCTACCCCCGGTTGACGCCCGGCCCTGATGGATGCCCTACAGACAAGATGCCACAGCCAACCCTTGACGGCGCCCCAGTCCAGAGGCGACCACAGCCCCCATCTTCCCAGGGACACCCCCAGGACCCCAGGGCGGGACAGCCCTGACCCCACTCACTGCCAGCCCTCCGCCCGAGTAAGAAGCAGCAGGCCTGGCTCCTGACACTGTTTGGCCCCAGCCCCGAGGGCCACTCAGTCGAGGCCCCACCAGGAGAGGGCTTCCCCGCATCCCCGACCAGAAATGCGCCCGGGCAGTGATGCCCCCAGTAGTAGTCCCGTGCCTCCTGCGGAAGGACACACTGGTGGGTCTCCTTCTGACCCCTGGGCGCCACCTTTGATTGAACCCAGCCATTAGCAGCTCACGAGATGCCGGAGTGTAAATCTCGGTGTTGTGACAAAGACCTGGAAGTGACAGTGTCTGTCCATACTCTGGACAGTGAGACAGTGAACGCTAATAGTGAATAAAATGCGTGACTTACAAAGCAGTGCCCCCAAAATGGAAACAGAAGAATACCATAGTGCCCCTGACAATAGGGCAAGCAAGATACAGCCCAGTATGCCTGGGAATGTGCCGACACCCCCACACGGACCCCACAGGGTAGCCGCCACCAGTCGGAACAACCCCCGGCAACAACGGCATATGTCAGCCCAGGCCGTGCGCCCCTATGTCACGCAGCCACCACGCCGTTGCCGTCGTAGGAGAAGGACACTACCTTCACGGAGTGGTATTGTTGAACCAGCTAGGGGTGGAGTTGTTCTAGACACTCCAGACAGCACCCCTCCTCGTGAGACGGCCTATTGTCACTCCAAAAGTGTCCTGGTAGAGACGGCCTATTGTCGCTCCCGCCCTCGTGAGACGGCCTATTGTCGCTCTGAAAGTGTCCCAGTAGAGACGGCCTATTGTCGCTCCGAAGGTGTCCTGGTAGACGGCCTATTGTCGCTCCGAAAGTGTCCCAGTAGAGATGGCCTATTGTCACTCCCCTCCTCGTGAGTTGGCCTATTGTCGCTCCGAAAGTGTCCCCGTAGAGACGGCCTATTGTCGCTCCCCTCCTCGTGAGATGGCCTATTGTCGCACCGAAAGTGTCCCGGTAGAGACGGCCTATTGTTGCTCCCCTCCTCGTGAGACGGCTTATTGTCGCTCCGAAAGTGTCCCGGTAGAGACAGCCTATTGTCGCTCCCCTCCTCGTGAGACGGTCTATTGTCGCTCCGAAAGTGTCCCGGTAGAGACGGCCTATTGTCGCTCCGAAAGTGTCCCGGTAGAGATGGCCTATTGTCGCTCCCCTCCTCGTGAGACGGCCTATTGTCGCTCCCCTCCTCGTGAGACAGCCTATTGTCACTCCCCTCCTCGTGAGACAGCCTATTGTCGCTCCGAAGGTGCCCCGGTAGTGATGGCCTATTGTCGCTCGCGCCCTCGTGAGACGGCCTATTGTCGCTCCGAAAGTGCCCTGGTAGAGGCAGCCTATTGTCGCTCCAGCCCTCGTGAGATGGCCCACTGTCGCTCCGAAGGTGCATGGAAGGAGGCAAGGAGCGAGACGTCACCCCGGCAGGAGACAAGAGCCCAGGCCTCCCATACCAGAGTGGCTCAGACAGGCCTCACAGCCTCCCCTAGCCTCCGCTTCCTATGCCTGGCTCTGGAACAGACGCACCCAGCGTAAGCCGATGCCGCAGCCCTCCCCTGTCGGCGCCCCTAGACGCTGGAGACCGCAGTCCGCAGTCTCTCCCAATCCTCCCCAGGACACCCGGGCGCGATCTCCATACGCCCCCACGACGACGTAAGGCTCCCACCTCCGGCCGAGACTTACACCAGAGGTTCCTGGAGCTATTCGGCCCCAGTCCCGAGGGCCGTACCCCTGAGCCCAGCCCGGAAGCCACGGGTAGCCCAGGACGCGAGAGGACGCCCCTACGAGTTGTCCCGTGCCCTCTTGGCACGCCTCCCCTTGGCGGTGCCCCTAGCCCAGCAGGATTGCCGACGGCGTGTTCCCGCCCCTGCCCCCCACGATGAATACGTGTGATGCTGCCCAGAAACAGTGCAAGTGACTTAGGTTAAGTGTGACTTTGCCTAATGTAGTGTCGTGCAGTGACTTAATATAGTGAATATCGGGGCAAGTAAGATCACAGTGAGAGAATAAAGGACGAGTGTGCGAGCCAAGATCTTATGAACTATATTTATGAGTGACGTCCCTTATATACAATTAGTAAGACTGTGCCGCCTGGAAATTCCTCCGTAGTAATACACCCCTACTGCTGTGAGCTCTAAAGAAGTAATACGAGAAAGTGTTAGTGATATTCCCCCACTCCCGCTACCCGTAAATCCTGTACGACATTCCCTCGTCCCAGTATCTAGTGTAAGTGTAAACCAAGAATAGAATCAATTACCAAAGTCCCTTTGCTATTGGAAAACGTGTAATCCTCATTGTTAATCCTTGCCTCTCTCCAGTATTACCATAACTCCCTCCTAGCCACAGTGTAGAGACTCTACACTGTGCTCCTAGCCGTCACAAGTCACTCCCCGCACCCTCCCCTTTTCTCCCCCCCTTTGTGAGACTCACTCCCCGCGCCTCACGCGCGCGCCTATATTCACTGTACCCTGAATACACTAGGTTTGATTTATTGGCATTAATATCAGATAAGCAAGTATCCTGTGAGATACACATGTCCTAGACAAGGGTTTTATATTGCTATATATTATGTTGTAATATCTGCTGATTTGTCCTGTGTCTGATTGTAGTAATTTACGTGTAAAGGTTATTGCCTAGAGTTTTTGTGTCCTGCCTCTCTTTATTGCACTAAGCTCCGGTCTCGAAAGAGGACCCCGCTCCACGTTAGGTGTTTTAGGACCGAGAAGTCGAGCCTATTTACACCTAGCATTACAGTGGTAGGTGGTGGCGACCATCATCCACTCACTTCATGTAGTGCTGCTTACTTCTTCCTTAGCCTTTATCATTCTTTTTCTGTGCCTGCCCTCCTTTCTTCCTATTTCTCCCATCTTTCCTGTCACTTCTTATTGCTTTTCTTTCCATTACAGGTGGCTTTACATTGAGTGACAAGCCAAATGGTTTCCTGTAAGCCAAGAAACCATTTACAACGCTGGGTGGTAACCATATAACCAAACCATTCGTGCTCCCTACCTGTCAACAAGTGGGTTGGTGGAGGGTTAGTGCCCCTCCCTGTAAAACAAATAACTCAGAGTCAAATGGCCACCTCTTATGGGATAATGGCGTCTGGCAATAGATAGATAGATTACAGTGAAAGTGTCTACAAACCGAATACTCTAACATACTGTATGGATTACTTAAGTTCGGGAGCCGCCAAGAATAATATATAAGGACTGAGGGGAAAAGGACTTTATGGACCGTATCTCCAATCCCTATTTATTATTTATATATGTTGCTGACTTGAGGGCTATCGCAGTGTATGTATAGTGTGTTGTACTGTCATTAACAAGCCTGTCACTGTACCTGTGCCTCATTTTGAATATCATTGTACTGGTATATATATTGTAGGGAATTTGAATTAAGGCAATATATGTGTTCAGGTGGCCTGCTGAGTTTTTATACCCTGTTCCTCTGCTAAGGTTCCGGTCTCGAAAAAGGACCCCGTTCAGTCGCTGGTGTCTTTAGGACGAGAAGTAGGCCTAAAAACATCCAGCATAACATGATAAATGACCCAGGTTGAATTGGAGATTAGTGACTTGCGGTCTACTTTGGGGATCTAGGCTTAAGAATTAATAGCAGTATCAGTATCACCAAATTTGCCAGTGTCACAAAAATTGGTTGTACTGTAGCGTTAACACAACTGACAACAGCACTAACATTTAAACGGACTTCCAAATGGTCTAAAAATTGGCAAATGGAATTTAAGGTGCAAAAATGTAAAGTACTTAACATGTGCAAGACCACAGGAGATACTAGATACAACTTACATATATAACAAAGATATTTATGAAACAAAAGCATTCGGGTAGGTAACAGGGGGAAGTAGAATGAAATGAAAGTTTACAAATACAGTTCGGAGTAAAAGAGGGAAGTTTACCCAAAAGTGTACGCTTTCTTCTACGTTTGGCCTTGAGGAAATATGGTCCAACATAACGCTGTCGTTCACCTATTATAATTCCTAGTAACTGTAACAGACAACTTGAACCTCATTTCCTCAGTGCCAAATACAAAAGCAAGCGTACACTTTTGGATAAACTTCCCTTTTTCTCTGAATCTATATTATTTGTAAATTTCCTTTTCATTAGTTTCTTAATCCCTGCATTACTATGTACTCTTAGTTACTTTCATAATTTGCAGTTTATTAATTACTGTGAACTTTTTTTTTTATGCAAGGGAGAAGGGGTCAAAGGCCAGGGGCCTGCAAACTGCACCCTCAAAAAAAAAAAAAAAAAAAAAAACAGAGCCAAATTCATGATCCATTCATTTCGAGATGCCGGGATGCATTTGAAAGACTGGAGATAATAGGAAGAAGGAAAAACAGACAAAGGGAGATAGTTCCAGTTGCATACATGAAAGACTGGAAGTAGCGGTTAACTCACGCATTAGAGAGTTGGACAGAAAAGGGATGAGAGTTTGATGCTATAGACGGATGCTTCGTGCCCGCCGTGGTGGTGGAGAGAACTTAGGACCACATTCAGTATTTTTTATGCACAATTTACGAAACTTCCACGGTGCCAGTGCTGGTATAATTGGTCTAGGCTCTAGGCCGAAGAATAAGAAATTAGGGAAGCTGCCACAAGATGAAAGGCCCTAGAATGTGATGGGTTGAGCACTTCGTTACCTCACAGGATGCACGACAGTACCTCAGATTTCTGCCTTTTAACTCCAGTCGCCCTCATTTCTTTCTTTCTTTTAATTGCTATGACCCTATTATTTCTTGCAGTATTCTGACGGGACGTACGTAAAACGTGTAGGTTTAGTTGTATTTACTGAGTCTTAACAGTGTTAAGAGAATCATTAGTAGTTATGTCATCATTTCATTCTTTATGCATATAACAGGAGTTCTAGTGAGATGAAATCTTTCTCGGTACTCTCATTTTATTTGCTCTACTCGCCTGCTGATATTAGACTTCTATCTATCTACCTATTGCCAGACGCCATAATCCCGTAAGGGATGGCCATTAGACTTTGTTATTTGTTTTACGGGAAGGGGCACTAACCCTCCACCAACCCACTTGTTGATACGTAGGGAGCACGTATGGTTTGGTTACATGGTTACCACCCAGCGTCGTAAATGGTTCCTTGGCTTACAGGAAACCATTTGTCTTGGGAGATAATTTGTGGCTATTTATCACCCCTCCCCCCTTTAAAATGGGTATTACGTTCTCTGCCTTCTACGCCTCTTATTAAACAATTATTTATTAAGTAACATTAATGTATTAAGTGGCTGACAGTTCTTTCTTGGTCGTGTTTATATTTTTTACATAAATATATTTTCCGTACGTGGAGATTTTTTAAGTTTCAGCTTATTAATTTCTTTCAACACTTCTTCCTTGTGTGTGCATGAAACATACTTTTATAAAGTATCTTGCTGATTTCCAGCAAACTCGGGTGAATCCGCATTTTATCTCCCATGTGACAGGGTGAAAATCTGGCAACTGTTGGTTGCTATCTAAATGATTTCGAATATTATAACAGCAGATACTACATAGGCCTTGGCAATCTAAATTACCCGTCCCCGCCGGGTATTGTTTTCACTCGTATTGTCTGATTGTTTGTCTGTCTGTTAACAACTTTACTCGAAAACTACTGGTGCGATTATGACTAACATTGCAGGGATGATGGGCTATGACCTTCTGATCTGATAAAATTTTGGGCCAAACTGGGCCAAGGCCAAGGCTGTAGTTCCAAAAAAAGAAAAAAAAATCGCTACAACTTCCAAATTCGTCATATCGATATGAAACCAAAACCTAAAGATGCATCTTTCAAATCTGCATCATATAATATGTCTCATTACATCAGGGGGGTCACCCCCATTTAACGGTAAGGGGGTCAACGTCAGGTGCTGGCCTAAAATTTCAAATGGGCATAAAATCCTCAATTTTCGCCCTATTTACTCTAAACTTTATATGTGACATCTTTGACTGGATATGCTGTTGTTTATACGTCAGAACTAAAATGACTGCCGGAGATGGGTTTGCTGTGCCTTGGCACCGTTTCTTGTTAGACAATGGAATCCCGTCGTGATGGTGATATTGAATTTTACCACAGATTATGTATTCTGAATGATGATGATGCCATTCTAGGGGAGTATGTGAATATTGTAACCAATGGAAGTTGACTGTTAACACGGGCAATACCAAGAGGTAAAATCAGGCAGCCTCAACCTTTCACATTTGGCATGATGAAATGAAACTGAACTGTATATTTACTAGGGATTTAAATCAATTACAATGGCAACCGTGACGATGACGAGGAGCCTACACATCATATGGTCGTGCACCGTGGTTGGAGCGAAGCAACTGTGGCGTCCACTCCAGAGCCAAGTGTCAACCCTCCTCATAATTTCCCTGCACCTTCCCGTGGGAAAGAACCCTATTCCGACCCTGGTGAGGTGTTGTCTACCAATAAGGAGTGCCGGTTCCCTACACGGTGTACTTATTTTTCTGTACTGTAATAACTGAAATGAAACTTGGCAAATTAATCATACTGTCCCAGTCGGGATTCGAACTCAGACCCCAGTGCTCCAAATGCACGCATGTTACCACGGAGCCAAACTGAGAATCCCCACTTTGCCTATGGGCAATGTGGGTAATTATAGATCCCATTGCATCCCACTTTTCTCCCTTTGGTGATTAATATTGTGAGTTTCGAACACACATGGCAGCACAGCATTGGAGGCCAGCATTGGAGACACTGCAGACCACACTGACCAACTCATCCCTGGGTCATAAGGATAAGGACGCTGCCAGCTAACCATGGAGTATTAAATTGCCAACCAAACCTCACCTCACAATCCCACCACTGCCACCAATGTAATAACTGAAATGAAATTTAACAAATTAATCATTATGGTCTGTCTTGTTTTATGAAGCGCGTTTAGGCGTTGTCCCTCTTGGGAATTACCTCGGCCGCCTCTTTGCCAAACGTGTACACCTCTCTGTCTCATGTCAGCTATTTACTACTTCTAAATGAAGTTTATTTACAGTATATATATATTTCTCTAATAAGGCTATACAGTGTTATGTTTCTTTTTTTTTCTAATAATAACAATGACTTTTTATAAATATCACAACACTTGGCAACGTTGCTTTCCAACGTTACCTCGCTTGTAAGGGAAGAGTGACCGTGTTAATCCAGGTCATTTCCGCTCTGGTCGCCACCTGAGATGGATGCTCTTACTCCTGCTATTCGCTCTCGTGTGCTCCACAATAGAGAAAAAGAACTTATTTACAACATAAATAAATATTTTTTAAAAGAGAAGGCAAACAGAGGACGTATAACTGTTCCCTCAAAAGCTGTTGATTAGGCCTCCTGGGGAAAACCTCAATTAAAAAAAAAACGAGCCTTGACTTTCACCTTAAAGGTGATGTGGAAAAAAAGTCGAAACTATAAAGAACAAATAAAACATCATACTTTACGGAAAGTATCACAGTCATAAGAAAAACATAATGCTGACAGACTGACAGTAACAGAGAGCGAGAGAGGAGGGAAAGGGAATGGAGATAAGGGGGATGGGCAGACAGCGAGGGAGGGAAGTTGGAGGGGCCGGAGATATGAGAGAAAAGGCAAGACGAAGGGAGGGAGGGAATGTGGTGGAAATTGAATAGAAGCACAACAAGACAGTCAGGAGGCTTTTCCTCAACCTCAGAGCTGGTGTGGAAAATAAATCGAAATTATAAACCACAAATAAAACATCATACTTTAACCCCTTAACCGCGGGTGTCATTCCAGAATGACGGCGACAAAACTGGACCAAACCGCGGGTGGCATTCTGGAATGATCGTGAATATTTTGAACACCGCGCGTTTTCCCGGCGCGCAAATATTCTCACGCAAGAGTAGCTGTCGAGTTCTTTCACGCCAGCCATCCCACACCTCCCTCCTCCAACCCCGAGGGGACCCCCCCCACCCCTGCCCTGACCCGCGTCAGTCAGTATCTGTCCAGCTCTGCGTGATAATGGCGCTCCGTCCCGACTCATCGTCGCTCGCTTCCTCCTCTACAATGTTTAGTGCTAGTGTTCCCTCTACCTCTACACCGGTAAAGGAACTGCCGACGGCGAGGCAGAAGGGGTTGAGCACTCCTGAAATTAGAACTGAGCTGGACAAAACAGTAAGTACTACTCTTGATTGTGGCAGTGAAAGTGACACACTCACAGCAAGCAGTGATGATTTGGCAGTAATTGGTGGTGAACCATTTTCCATTGATAGTGACAGTGATGAAAGTGATCGTGTTGATTCCCCCCCCCACCCCCAACTTACTCTGGGAAAGGAAAGGCTCCTATGGGCAAATCTGGTATTGCACGTGGGAAGGGAGTGAAGCGCAGGCTCACGTCTCCCACACCAGGCCCTAGTACGCATTTCCCATCAATTTCCCGTTCCCCTAGCCCAATTGCCCTCACATCATCATCATCATCATCTGTCGTGCCCTCTCCTCAGTCTACATCATCTGAGGAGTACGAATTACCAAAGCCTGCAAAGCGAGGGAAGGCAGGCCGTGCAGGCCGTGCAGGCAGGCCTAGAACAAAGGGGATGCGTGGCAGTTGGAGGGCAAAGCTGGGCGATAAGCGAGGCGATAAGCGAGGTGATAGCGGGGTAGAAAGGGTCAAGTTTCACCACGCACCAGGTCAGAAACCCCCCGCCTGCCCCCGCTCAGTTCCCTCACCCGCGCCACCCCCACTCACCGCCCCCGCACTCACCCCCTCCCCGTTGCCTCCTGCCTCACCCACCTCCCGCTTGCCTCCTGCCTCACCTCCTGCCTCACCCATTGCCTCTACATCAGCTCCTTCTCACGGGGAAACGAGTGAAATGCAACATGCCCCTGCCACTGAACCACGCACAGGGCAAGTTGATGCATTTGTTTGGACTGACGGTGGAGATTTCCAGCCACACAATCCACCGTTTGATATGACAAATGCTGGAATACAGCCTGCCTTCCCATGCAACGCAGGTGATGAGTTTGTTGATTACTTCCTGGCCTTCCTTGATGATGAAATTGTGCAGCATGTCAGCGATGAGACCAATAGGTATGCAACTCAGTGTGCAGCACAAGGGCTGGGACCTATTGGCTCGCCAAAGCAAGTGTCGTGGTTGCCTGTCGGGATCAGAGAGCTGTATGTTTTTTTTGCACTCATGTTTTTGATGGCCCATATAAAGAGACATGAGTTGGAGGAGTACTGGCTCGTGGATGACATAACTACTATCCCCATATTCGGGAAGTATATGTCACGGGATCGGTTCCGACAGCTGCTTGGATACCTGCACTTCGCTGATAATGACAACCCGTCCCAAACTGACCCTTTGTGGAAAGTGAGGGATTTCCTCAACAAGATTAGGGATCGATTTATGCGATTTTTCAGGCCTATGCAGAAAGTCGTCATAGACGAGTCCCTGGTATTGTTCAGAGGACGTCTCAAATTCAGGCAGTACATCCCCAGCAAACGCCACCGCTTTGGGATAAAGTTCTTTGTGCTGTGTGACTGTGAGACGGGGTATATAATGGATTTTGTCATTTACTCGGCTAGCACAATGGATGTGAACAGGAAAGACCCCCTTGGCTTCTCTGGCTCCGTTGTAAAAGTGCTGATGGAGAGGTATTTTGGTGGTAATCATGTGCTGTACACAGACAATTATTACACAGCACCGAAACTCTCCAAATACCTTGCTGAACACGGCATTGGCACTGTTGGCACTGTACGGAGCTATAGGAAAGAGTGGCCTAGTTTCCCCGAAGCATCATCATCATCCAGGGAGATGTTCACCTGAAGAAGTCAGAAAAGCTTCTTGCGATCAGGTGGCATGACAAGAAGGTTGTCAATATGATCAGCACCATCCACAAGGAAATGAAGAGAACTGGGAAGGTCAGCTACAGGACGGGAGAGCCAATCATGAAGCCTGATGCCGTCATTGATTATAATGTAAATATGAGACTCGTTGATAAGTCTGATATGATGATTGGCGAAATAGACTGTCTCAGGAGAAACACCCGATGGTACAGGAAGGCTTGCCTGCACATGCTCGATATGTGCATGCTCAATGCCTTCATTCTTTACAAGACACAAGTCGGGGGCATAAGGCAACCATCACTGAGACAGTTTTCCAAGACTGTCGTTCAGCAGCTACTTGAACGATTTGGTCAGGTGACGGCATTGATCCCGAGGCGACACTCTGACACACAACCTGACCGTCTTGAGTGCCGCAATTACATGAGCCGGCACCAGCTTGTGAAATTGCCTCCTAAAGCAGGCGGCAGGTTGTCACAGGGCCGCTGCAGAGTATGTTCAACCACCACACGAAGGCCTACGACGAGAAAAATGAGCACACACCAGTGCCTTGAATGCCAAGTCGCTCTATGTGTAACTCCGTGCTTTGCCGAGTACCACTCTCTGAGTAAATACTGAAAGTGACAGTGATATATAGTGATGCGACAGTGACGTGCTTTGCCAATAATTGTATAATGGATAATGTAGTAATAAGGGATATTTTGCCTAGAAAATAAAGGAAATATTGGCCAGTATAATAAGTGATATTGTAATAAGAGAATCTGCGGCACTTGTGGAATTCTGCGGCACTTATGTAATTCTGTGATGCGCCAGTGACGCAATATAGTAATAAGTGCATTGTAAATATAATGTACATTGCCCATATTATATGTAAAATAATATTAGAAGTTAGAAATAATGAAAAGATCGCAGGAAACGTCAGTGAGCGGGTGCCGCCGCAGTGAAGTGAGGCGCAGCCGCAGTGAAGAGCGGGCGCAGCCGCAGGGAAGTGCCTTTTACCTACCTCAGTGAACACAGAGTGGGTGTTTATCGTATGTACAGTGTTCATATATGTTTATATTACTATTATGAGAGAGTGGTTGGCATTTGGTACTGGTGTGTGGGGCGTAAAATAGTTATTTCACACCCCTCACTTCTAACGGCTCTCCCCGTCCTGTGAAAGTCAACGAAGTCATGAAACCTACATCAATGGAAAGCTGAAGGTTTGTACTTTCTAATGGTACCTTATTTTTTTCTCTAGCTTTATTCTGTGCAGAGTTATTAAGGTTTAAAGGTTTGTTTACATTTGGCTGAAACCCCCGCGGGAGAGGACAGTCAGACCAAAACAATACCCGCGGTTAAGGGGTTAAGGAGAAAATCACAGTCATAATAAAAACTAATGTTAGAGAGAGAGAGAGAGAGTCAGTCAGTCAGGAGGCTTTTCCTCAAATTCTAATAATTCATAAAACCGTATAGACTTTTTATAGAAATAAATCTACAAAAAATGCAATTTCTATAAGCAGAGAGAGAGAGAGAGAGAGAGACAGACAGACAGAGAGGAGAGAGAGTGGTGTGCTGGGAGGGAGAGTTAGTTACGGCTTGTTTCTAATCCGATTAATTGCCCAGTACAAATTATGGCAACACTGTGGGACGGGGACTCCCCAGGAGGGACAACGCCCAAATGCTCTTCATAAAATAGACGGACCTGGTCCTTCCAATTTATCCAGATCGTTTGGGAGTTGTCCCTCACGGGACTTCCCCTACGTGCGACGTTGCCAGAGTTTCTACTGGGCCAATTATTGGATTAGAGACAAGGATTAACCCTCACTCCCAGCTCTCTCTCTCTTTCTCTCTCTCCATATAAAATCAACATTTTATGGAGATTTATTTCTATAAAAAGTCTATACGGTTTTATGAATTATTAGAATTTGAGGAAAAGCCTCCTGACTTCGTCTGTCCGTCTGTCTGTCTGTCTGTCTGTCTGTCTCTCTCTCTCTCTCTCTCTCTCTCACACACTCCATATAAAATCTACAGTTTATGGTTATTTATTTCTATAAAAAGTCTATACGGTTTTATGAATTATTATAGTTTGTTCTGGTGATTTCTGTGTAATGCAGGCTTGCCTGAAGGAAGAGCAAATTCGTCTGACTGGTACTTCACTCACATTGGTGGCCTTTGCTGTTCGAGCAACAGCTTTTGAGGGATCAATTATAGGTCCCCTGTTTGCCTTCTGTTCTAAAAAATACTTATTTACGCTGTAAATAAGTTCTTTTTCTCGCCTGTGGAGCAGACGAGGGAGAGTAGTAGGGGTAGGAGCTTATCTTTTAATGGCGGTCAGAGAAAGTGACCTGCGGATTTACACCTGACCTACCCTCACTGACTCACCTACAAGCGCGACAACGTTGGAAAGCAATGTTGCTAAGTGTTGAGGTATTTATGAAAAGTCATTGTTATTATTAAAAACAATAGGCATTTTCTTACATTACATAGCCATGTTAGAGAATTTTATATTTATATATTGTAAATAAATTTCATTTAGAAGTAGTAAATAGCTGACATGAGACAGAGAGGTGTGTTTTGGTACAGATTCGGCAGTGTCACTCAAAGGGGAACTCCCGTGAGGGACAACGCCTAAATGATCTGGATAAATTGGAAGGACCATAAGTCATCCCATCACTAACGCACCTCGCCAGTCTCGTGTTTGTGTACAACAACCATACGTGTGGCAGAGCCAAGTATCAAATGGAAATGTCGCATGGCGAATTTATCCATATTTTTCATCGTTGTTTTCAAGAAATGGAAATCCAATTACCCTTATTCGAATTATTTACCGTCTTTATACATGCATGAAGGCAATATTTCCACGTGAACCCTCTTTAATACATCCCAAGAAATCACCTAATACTGTAGACAGGAGTAGAACATGTTTGAATATTTTTTTTCCCAACCTATCTTCTTTATAAGGCCATGAATAGTATAGAACCGTTAGTTTTGTTGGTGTAAACATGATGTTCAACATAACGACACTCAGTTTTAGCTGGTTTTGGGTAGATTAATATCAAATATTGGTAGCTGTAACCCTCACACCCGTAAAACACATATCTGGGACAAGTTCATAGACTCTCACCAGATGGCAGGACCACTCAATGCATTGGCCTGTAGGAAGGACGTTCCCCAGCGAGTTGTTCTTCCTATGGTCAGCCTTTCGGTGTACAGCACACAAGATCAATTGAGGCGAAAATAAACACTGACTTCTTAAGTTCACTGTCTTTATTTTCCAGATAATTACACTTAATGCTTTCCAACTTCACTTTACTCTTTTCACAAGCACCGACGATACACAAACTGCAGTAACACTTCACTGTTTGCCAACAACACTATTTTCAAAGTACCGAAAATATCCAACCTTCACTGCACTGACACTGAACTACACTCAAACTGAACTGAAACTGATGGAAACTGCTCTAGTCTCTTCCCCATCCATATATAAGCTTTCTATATTCTAAAGTGTTCTACACTTCTCCACAGTTCTCATGTATTCCTGAAAGAGCACTGGTTACAACAGTTACCAACTCGGAGACATCCAAAACATGCCAGAGTTTTCTTACATTGCATAACACCCTAAATTATTTAGCATACAAACTGAGATAACATTACATAATCAATCACATAAATAAAACATCACAGAGAAAAAGAGCATAAAAATTGATGTACCACTTACAAAATACCTACACTTACAAACAGCACATGGGGAATTCTTCAACACAATTTAACTAGCAAATCCCGCTTCTTACCAATCTATCTATCTATCTATCTATATATATATATATATATATATATATATATATATATATATATATATATATATATATATCTATATATATATATATATATATATATATATATATATATATTGTTACATAGCCTATTTCATCATCATCTTTTGTGTAATTTTAACGCACAGTTGCTGCATGTTTGATCACGAGCGTGTTCTGCCTCAGTCCCCCCCTTCTACCGTTATAGTAGAGTAAGTCGTTCTCTCTGTTATACTTTGCGGGATTTTCAGCTCTCTGTCCCCATGGCTTCATTTGCGCGTCCCTCTTACAAGTTGTATCAAGCTCTGCCAGCCCCTATATAATGAGCTCAGTCTCTGCATCATTGCCACTTAGATCTGCTCCTCATTTTGTTCACATCTCTGTCCTCCCCTGTACAGATATTATTATTGTGAGTGCTCAAGAAATCTCCAACCATCTAGCAGCTGTGTGTAATTTGAGTATAACTGTTGTTGCATTTTTTCTTGTACTGTATAGCATAAGTTTAATTTGTAGGCCTAGTGAAGTTTTTGTAATTCGTGTGGGGTTCTTTATGTCAGTCATTTTTGATAATAGTTTGTATCTGTAATTATTTATCTGGCATTCACTGAGTATTATCTGGTATCTCATTTTATCAGGGCTGACTTAGATAAATTTACTCTTGCTAATTTCGTGTTAATAGAGGCTATTGCAGTTAACCATATATTTAACCTGTTTTTGCCATTACATTATCCTTATCAGTCCTGAATGTTTTGTTGTTAATTTAAGCATTAAACTTTAACTTGTAATTTTACCTAACTCTTTTGTTTTGAACCTGGAACTTTACGGGACAGTAGTGACTTCGTATTCTCACTTAAAGTGTACATTATCTTTCTCTGTTCCGTAACATAAATTTGGCGACCTCATATCAGGATATTCAGGATATTATCATAAGGATATTGCTTGATATTTTGTGACTGTTTCTTATTAATTATGTCTACTATTACTACACTTGATGAAGCCAAGGACTTTTTGTCAAATGTGCAAACAGTGTGTGATATAGAAAACAGAACAAAGAATGAACTTAAGATTGTTGCTCAACAATTGGGATTTGTTGTTCGCTCTCATCAGTCTAAAGATCAGATTGTTGCCATGATTAATGAAAGCTTGTTCAATGTAACTCCTCCAAATGAGCAAACGCAGATTGAATTAGCTAAGTTACAGCTAGCCCTGCAGGAGGCTAAGGCTAAGAAGGCGGAGTCTCGTGTGAAGGAAGCTGAATTTCAAGCACAGGCTAAGGAGGCTGAGTTTCACGCACAAGTTGAACTTGCTAGGATTCAGGCAGACCATGAGTATCGCATGAAACAAGGTGGAACTGGATCATCTTGCTCTGATGATTTTGATGTGGCTAAAAATGTTAAACTTGTCCCTCCTTTTAATGAATCTGATTTAACAAAGTATTTTCAGTTGTTTGAGAGGGTAGCTACAGGTTTTAATTGGCCTAAGGAGTATTGGCCAGTACTCCTTCAAACTGTTCTCACCGGTAAAGCTCAAGTAACTTATGCATCTTTGCCTCAGGATCAATCTGATAATTATGATGTAGTTAAGAGCTTGATTCTTAAGGCCTATGAGCTTGTTCCTGAAGCTTATAGAGTAAAATTTAGGACAACTTATAAGCAAGATAAGCAATCCCATGTTGAGTATGCAAAAATCAAAGAAGATTTGTTAGAGCAGTGGTTAAATTCTAAGAATGTGGATTCTGATTTTGGTAAATTTAAGCAGATGATTTTGCTGGAGGATTTCAAAAGGTGTATTAGTAAAGATGTAAGCCTATATCTTGATGAGAAAAGAATAGATAATTTGTCTGATGCTGCAGTTTTAGCTGATGAGTATGTTCTCACTCACAAGAGATATTCTAGAGAAAAAGGGAAAGCTGAGAGTAAGTACGTTGCCTCTACTCAGAGTACATGTAACAGGAAAGAAAATAAAGATGATGTTTCTCAGGAAGTAAATACCAGCTTCACCTCTAGATTTCAGAAAAGTAAATGTACTTATTGTAGTAAGCTTGGTCATACTACGGAGAGATGTTTCAGGAGACAGCGTGATGTGAACAAAAAGGAGTCTTTAAATATTCAGTCAATTGGTCTAGTGTCCACTCTTGAGAGTTCCCAGAATTCTTTAACTGAGTTAACTGAACCTGCTTTGAGGGGTAACTTAAATTCTCATGATGGAGCTCCTCTTTTGAGCAGTAACGTGGGTGACACTCTCAAGAGTTCATGTGCTAATTTCCTGTCTGAAGGTTTTGTCAGTCCTCTGGACAGTAATGACAGGAAATCAGTTAAAATATATCGTGATACAGGTGCTTGCCAATCCCTTATGCTGACCAGTGTTCTAGGCTCTAATGTTAATTCCTCTGATGAAACTGTAATCTTACAAGGTGTAGGGAATAATTACTTCTCTGTCCCTCTGTGCAGAGTGAATTTAGAGTCTGGTTTAGTTAATGGTTCCGTTATGGTTGGGTTGGTTGAGACACTCCCAATGTCAGGTGTAACTTTCTTACTTGGAAATGATATTGGTGGAAGTCAAGTGTGTCCAGCTCCTCAGTTGTCTAGTGAGCCAGTGGCTGCGTCCCAGGATTGTGATGTCCCTGATGTGTTCCCTGCATGTGCTGTCACTAGGGCTAAGTCTAAAGTTACTGGTGATTTAGAGGATAATGATGATGATGATGTTATCCTAGCTGACACTTTTCTTGCTAATTTGGACCACTCACCAGATGAGGCAGTACCCCGTAGTGTTGATAATTTGTCTCGTCAAGAGTTGGTTGAGTTGCAGGTTGCTGACCCTGAGTTGAAAGGTCTAGCTGACTCTGCTTACAGTGAAGAAGAGTCAGCCGGTGCTTCTACTTGTTATTATGTAAAGTCAGGAGTACTTATGAGGAAGTGGAGACCCCCAACAGCATCAGCCGACTGTGAATGGGAGGTTGTACATCAAGTTGTCATCCCTCGTGTTTGTAGGCAGGATATCATTCGAGTGGCTCATGATTCCAGTTTGGCAGGACACCTTGGAGTGAGGAAGACTGTGGCACGCATTTTGAATCACTTCTACTGGCCAGGTATCTTCAGGGATGTTTCCTGGTATTGTAAGTCTTGTCACACCTGTCAAGTTGTGGGGAAGTGTAATCAGACCGAAAAGGTTGCACCTCTAGTTCCCATTCCTCCTTTTGAGGCGCCTTTCACCCGTGTGTTGGTGGATATTGTGGGCCCTCTTCCTAAGACTTCTTCAGGATTTTCTTATGTGTTGACCATGATTGATATGGCTACTCGTTATCCTGAAGCCCTTCCACTTAGAAACATCTCAGCAAAGAACGTGGTTAAGGAAATGCTAGGGTTCTTCACAAAGTTTGGTCTGCCCAAAGAGGTACAGTCCGACCGGGGAAGTAATTTCATGTCAAACGTTTTCAAGCAGTCTCTGAAAGAGTTGGGCATCACCCAGATCACGTCTTCAGCTTACCATCCCCAGACCCAAGGAGCGTTGGAGAGATATCATCAAACACTCAAATCGATGCTCAAGAAATACTGTTTGGAACATCAGAAAGACTGGGATAAAGGTCTTCCATTCGTTGTGTTTGCTGCAAGAGAATCTCCAAATGAATCACTGGGCTTCTCACCTTTTGAACTACTGTTTGGCCATGAAGTAAGAGGACCCCTTAAGTTACTCAAGGAATGCTGGCTGTCGGAGGAAGATGACGTCAACCTGCTGGAGTATGTGATGAAGTTCAAAGAACGGCTGTCCACTGCTTTACAGCTGGCGAGAGAGAATTTAGGAGCTGTTCAGGAGAAGATGAAGACTTGGTATGATAAGAAGTCCAGGTTACGCCACTTTCAGCCAGGAGATCAGGTTTTGATTCTGCTACCAGTTCATGGGCAACCTCTTCAAGCCAAGTTTAGTGGCCCTTATTTCGTGGAGAAGAAACTCAGTGATGTCAACTATGTCATCGCCACACCAGATCGTAGAAAGAACAAGCAACTATGTCACATCAACATGCTAAAGTTGTATCACAGGCGGGACGAAAATAACCCAGTCTGCACTGTAGCTGTTCCACCCGAGTCTGCAAGTGAAGCTCTCCCATGCAGTATGAACCTGAGTGATAGTTTGGGGAAGAATCCTGATATCATGAATGATCTCCAGACTAAACTTTCTCATCTACCTCCCGAGGAAAGGCAGGAGTTTTCGGCATTACTGCAGGAGTACCCGCAAGTGTTCCGTGCCACTCCAGGAAGAACCACTGTGTTGATGCATGATGTCGATGTTGGAGACGCAAAGCCAATTAAATTGCCTCCTTACCGTGTGAACCCAGTGAAAGTTCCTCTCATCCAGAAGGAGCTTGGCTACCTGTTGGACCACAAGATGATTGAGCCCTGTCAGAGCGAGTGGAGTTCTCCTGTCACTCTAGTCCCTAAGCCAGGTGGGTCACAGAGGCTTTGCATTGACTACAGACGTGTTAATCAGATAACTAAAACAGACACTTACCCTCTCCCTCGTGTGGAAGATTGCATAGACAAGATCGGAAAGGCTAGGTACATAAGTAAGTTTGATTTGTTAAAGGGATACTGGCAAGTACCTATGACTGAACGTGCTAGGGAGATCTCATGTTTTGTAACACTAGGAAAGGCTTTTGCATGTTCTGTAATGCCGTATGGTATGAAGAATGCACCAGCCACATTTCAGAAGCTCATGAATGTTGTAACAGAGGGTTTGGCAGGGTGTGTTGTTTATATTGGTGATGTATTAATCTTCAGTGACAACTGGAAAGATCACCTATGCCATGTCAGTAAATTTCTTGACCGTTTAGTTCATGCTGATCTTGTAGCTAATTTATCAAAGTGTGAGTTTGGTCAAGCTAAAGTTCAGTACCTTGGGTATGTAATTGGTGATGGACATGTTGCACCACCAGGAGTTCAGGTTATAAGTGATCTTCCCAGACCTAAAAGTAGGAAAGAGCTACAGAGATTTTTGGGAATGGTAGGTTATTACAGGAGATTTGTTCTTAACTTTTCTATTCTTGTATCACCACTTACAGACCTACTGAAAAAGGGAGTTGAATTTGTCTGGACCGATAACTGTGAATCCTCTTTCAACAAACTTAAAGCTATTCTATTAAGTCAGCCAGTGCTCGCTACTCCAAATTTTGCTAAGCCTTTTAAGATGGCTGTTGATGCAAGTGATACAAGAGCTGGGGCTGTTTTGCTGCAAGAGGATGATCAGGGTATTGAACATCCTGTATCTTATTACAGTAAGAAGTTCACTCCACCTCAAAAGAACTACTCAACTATTGAGAAAGAGCTTTTGGCCTTGATTTTGGGTTTACAGCATTTTTCATTTTATTTGTGTTCTGGTTTTGACCCCATAGTCATTTATACCGATCATAACCCACTGAAATTCCTTAGTAAGTTTAAAGATAAAAATCAGAGATTGACAAGATGGAGTCTACTTCTTCAGGAGTATTCATTAGACATACAACATGTCAAGGGGAAAGAAAATGTTATTGCAGATTGCTTATCCAGACTTTAGACAGATTGTTTTAGAGTAATAAGAAATTTCCTTTGTAAATTTCTTTTTTCTTTGTGGGGAGGTGTTACATAGCCTATGATTTCATCATCTTTTGTGTAATTTTAACGCACAGTTGCTGCATGTTTGATCACGAGCGTGTTCTGCCTCAGTCCCCCCCTTCTACCGTTATAGTAGAGTAAGTCGTTCTCTCTGTTATACTTTGCGGGATTTTCAGCTCTCTGTCCCCATGGCTTCATTTGCGCGTCCCTCTTACAAGTTGTATCAAGCTCTGCCAGCCCCTATATAATGAGCTCAGTCTCTGCATCATTGCCACTTAGATCTGCTCCTCATTTTGTTCACATCTTTGTCCTCCCCTGTACAGATATTATTATTGTGAGTGCTCAAGAAATCTCCAACCATCTAGCAGCTGTGTGTAATTTGAGTATAACTGTTGTTGCATTTTTTTCTTGTACTGTATAGCATAAGTTTAATTTGTAGGCCTAGTGAAGTTTTTGTAATTCGTGTGGGGTTCTTTATGTCAGTCATTTTTGATAATAGTTTGTATCTGTAATTATTTATCTGGCATTCACTGAGTATTATCTGGTATCTCATTTTATCAGGGCTGACTTAGATAAATTTACTCTTGCTAATTTCGTGTTAATAGAGGCTATTGCAGTTAACCATATATTTAACCTGTTTTTGCCATTACATTATCCTTATCAGTCCTGAATGTTTTGTTGTTAATTTAAGCCTTAAACTTTAACTTGTAATTTTACCTAACTCTTTTGTTTTGAACCTGGAACTTTACGGGACAGTAGTGACTCTTCGTATTCTCACTTAAAGTGTACATTATCTTTCTCTGTTCCGTAACAATATATATATATTACATAAAGGCAGAATATGAGAGAGAAGTGGAGATGCGATTGAGTAAATATGATTTTGAGCAGATGGGGGAGGTGGAAGGTGCGTACAGGATATTCACAGACGAAATCTGTGCAGCATGTGAGACGGTGTGTTGGGTGAAGAGATGACAGGGGGTGCAAGGAACAGCATAGCCTAATGAAGAGGTGAGACAAGCTGTGGAGCAAAAGAAAAAAGCATATAGTGAGTGGATGGGAAGCAGGGGCATGGACGAAACAGACAGAATAGAGTTATACGTAGAGAAGAAGATAGAGGTGAAAAGATTAGTAAGAGAGAGTAAGAAGAGATTGGGTGAGGAATTTGGAAAGAATTTAAGTGTAAAGTGGATGAAATGTAAGAAAATGTTCTTGAGGAAGGTAAAGAGAGTTAGACAGGGTGATAAAGAACTTAGTAGGAGAGTGAAAAATTAAAATGGTAGACTGGTAGTGGAGAAGGAAGAAAAAGTGAGCAGTTGGAGAGAACACTATAAGGAATTGTTAAGCACAGCGAATGAAGGTAGTGCGAATATGAGCGGCTGGGGAACGGCTGGAAGATGGAAGATGAGAAAGGAGGAAGGGATCAGTAGGATGGAAGTAGTCGAAGCAATGAAGATTGTCAAAATGGGGAAAGCCCCAGGAATTGATGGAGTGTGTGGTGAAATGCTGAAGCATGGGAGAATGGCTGGGGAGGCACCATCTTAAGGGGGGCCTGGAAAAAGCGGTGGATATACCTCTATAGCTGAGCAGGTCAAAGGTCTGACACTTACCTCTTGAAGGAACCTGAGCACATAGTGATACAGAAACTTGTAATGGTAAGGAGAGTCCCTTGGGCAAGATCTTGAACCCAAATTTCCACCGACTCAGCATACAGGAAGCATTTAACCTACACAAGCTAACGAACATGTGTAACTGTTAGCAACAAGAAGATAACGCCTCCACAAGTAAGATAACAACTCGTGCAAGACTGATAACGTATTCCTGATATATTCATTATAACTTTCTCCCAGTAGGCTCTGTTCACTTATCGATACTCCGTGTTAATGGTCAGCTATCACCAACAATGCAGCGTGAGCTGAGGTGATTTGGTACAAACTGATAACAGCTCACCTACTCAACATTTTTTTTTCTTACTATGTTCACTCATTATCTGAAAAATTCGTCCACTGAGGGTGGGTCTTTCCCGTGGTGCCTGAGGTGGTTCATACTCACTGAAAGTTGCCTATTCCCAACCATACTTTTTACGTGATCACTGGACCTACATAGTATCGCTTCCCCCGAGCTCAGTGTTTCTTTTCTCCAAGGTGTGCAAAAAGATGCTTCAATCATAAAAATAGTTGTGTATTCAAAATATACTTGAGTAATAAGGCACGTTATTTCACACAAAGATTTGCGAAAATTATTAAAAGCATGCAAGTCTGTCATGAGAAAGTTCAAGTAATTCAGCTGGCCGATGAGTGGCTGGGAGTCAATGACTCTGTCAACTCCTATGACTCACTCTTAGGTGAAGAAAATCATGTCATTACCAAACGTTAAAGAAAAAAAAAAAAAAAAAAAAAGTAACCCAGAGGGAGTCGAATGAGAAGGTTTTTGTGTTGATAGGGATGTAGCTTAGGCCTAACTAAATCAACGCTTCATCAGCACAAATACAGTACATGAAACTGGGAACTGTCAAGTTATGTAATAGTAATCACACTGAGGTTCATGTGAAAATGGGACAAAAATATTGGGCTACGAACTTTATTCATATCATTTTCTTGTTCTCTCATCCTCTATGGGCGCACATCATTTTACTTACGCATCCTTTCCGAATGTTATAGATCTGCTAACTTACATTAGTATGGAGGGAAAAATATTCCCGTCCGCAGCTATGGTGATGGAAGGAAGGAGGGACGGGGGATAAGTTTTGGCATTACGTAAATGTGTATGTGGTTAGTTAAGCGTTACTGAGTGATAAGGGCAGCAGATGTAAGTTTTGGTGAAAGCTTTGCATTATTTTGTCATGCCCCTCTGTACACAATAAGGCACACCCAAGTTACGGCGAATATGCATTATAGGCACGTGCCTAGTTAGACTACAGCTGCTTCGGCCCCTGCTGGATATGGTTGGAGTGAATGATGAAATTAACTTACATCCAGTAGGCTACCTTAGAGGGAAGTACATGTGCTGAAGAGTGAACAAGGAATTCGTGCTGGATTACGTAACTGCAGACATAAATATATGTACTTGGAGGACAGTCTTGCAAATGAGATTAAAAAGAATGAGACTGGGCATCAGCGTGTAATACTGTATTTGGGGGAATTATATATATATATATATATATATATATATATATATATATATATATATATATATATATATTACACCCTTATATGAATTGAGGGCTATGGCGGTCGTATTTTCGTGGGCTTGGACGGTTTCTAGCACCTCATCCTTTGCGGTTTATTTGTATACTACGCCTTCATGTAGCCTACTCGCGTGTGCTGTCATGTCTTTTTAGCACCGACATATACTGGATAAATAACATATAAAAGAATATTAACGTTCCTATGTAAAAATAAATTACCGTTCATTCTTTTTAACTTGGAAGAGTTCTTTGTCCTTCTGCAGCCTATTTTCCGTAGCTCAGTGACTAGTAAGAAAATACTACGACTCTGCATCCCTTCCACAGCACTTTTTCATGACTAGCGCCGTATGTCAGTGTTAATTTTTTGTTACAGCTCAGTATTCAGGCTCAAGAGATGGCAATTTTGCGCCTAGTTAAAATGAACAGAGTACCGTATAGGAGGGAGGAGACGGTAGAGACCCTCCCCGACGAGAACACGGCCATGATGTAATGCACTCGCTTCACTTCAGCTATACCATTTTTACCCTGTCATCAGTCCATCTTGAACGCTGAGTTGTGGCAAAAATTAACACTGGAATATGGTGCTCGTCACGAAAAGTGCCATAATAGAGAGAGGGGGGGGGGGAAGACGAAATAATCTGCAAAAAGACAATAAATCTGGGCCAAGTAAAGGTGAAAGAACTTAGGCATAAAACTGCCATCCCTTCATCATGAGTGGTTAGCTCTGACAAAACATTAAAGCTAAAATATGGTATTAGTCACGAAGAAGTATTATGGAAAAGACGTAGATACGAAAAATGGACTGCAAAAGGACGAAAATGGCCACCAAATGAATGTGAGAAGTGCGCTGTAGAGTATGATGGGGGAATGTGGTGGCAGGAGTCGATGTTCGTTTTTTTTTTTGGGGGGGGGGAGGAGATAAGGCCATTACTAGCAGGTGGCGGCAGTTTACAATGGATATGGAAGGAAAAAGGGAGATAATTATTAAGCCTGTTAATCCGATGACTTTTCATATTAATTCTGATATCTCCAGACGATTTCATTTGGTTAAATGTGACCGAAATGGAGGAGCCATGTATGACATTCTTTGATCCTTTACTTTTAGAGGCGCCTCGCGAGTACAGTTAACGCGTCCGATGATGACGGGGACAAACTGTGCGTCATCGGACTAAAAGGAAACATGATACCTGCATCCTGAATGTGTCCAACCTTCACAAGTGGTAGGCAGGGAGAGAGAGAGAGAGAGAGAGAGAGAGAGAGAGAGAGAGAGAGAGAGGTGCATTGCAAGTGGCATATGGGGCATCGTAACACTGTTTTTGCGATTAATTATTATATTACACCCTTTTCTCCTCGTGTAAGCTATTGAATCAAACTATATCGGTTTTAGATTATACGAGAACCTCAGGGTGCAACGATTTGCAGTAGGTGCTACAAAGCCTCCTGTGTCACCCTGAATACGGCCTAATGGCACTCTATTTATGCCGTAAAAGTATAAGGCGGCTTCATGTTATGACCCCAGGCTCATTTGACTGCCATCCGTGTGGACTGCAGGCTGACACTGACCTCCTGCAGTTCATTGGGGGATAGGGAGGTAGCTCAGAGCAGTGGCGCAGCCAACTGCCTGGCTATGGAGGGAA
The DNA here is from genome assembly GCF_032717465.1 of Coenobita brevimanus. Classification (NCBI taxonomy): domain Eukaryota; kingdom Metazoa; phylum Arthropoda; class Malacostraca; order Decapoda; family Coenobitidae; genus Coenobita; species Coenobita brevimanus. The sequence goes on from NC_137046.1 coordinate 29,671,725, forward strand.
GAGGCGTGTGGGGAGCCTGAAGTCGATATATGTGTGTGTGTATGTGTGTGTGTGTGTGTGTGTGTGTGTGTTTACCTATAGCACAACCGTTAAGTGCAGATATCATAAATAGTGCGCACAAGGTGATAAAAGCATGGAATTTCTCACATTATATCTTTAGGCCCAAGAGATCATTTTCAGATAGGGAACCACCTTGAGGGTCTAATCCTGTGACCTTGGATGACGTTCAAATTCTAGGTGAAGAGAAACATTATTTTAGGGTAAGAGGTCACTCCAGTCACACGTTTACCAATTACGTCTTCACAGGCTCAGTATTTGTATTGCTGTCAAAACCCTCTCACTGCCAGGTGACATTTAATCTCTGGCATCCGACGATGTAATACCAACTTCCTCTAACCGTCTTCAGATGAATTTATAACTGGAGAGACCTCCCATGTAGTGAGTTTATGAATGCTATGACTAACTCCTCCAGTTTAAAAAAAATTTCCCTTATGCTGAAAAACTTCGGTTGTAATAAGAGTAAAGTGGTAAATACGTGATGGACATGCTGGAATTAGCCTACTTATTCTGGCTGACGTCGGATGATTTGACTAAATTGGAGACATTCAGCAACTGAAGGATTGAAATTTAGTTCAAATAACCTTTGTCGAGTGCTGAGCAAAATAGGTTCAATTTGTCATTCATCAGACCATTTAAAGTCCTCTAAACGTCGTTTAAGTTCCTCTATTTTTCGCTGCCCATCGTTTTATAGACGTTTTTGCATTCTACGCAAAGGGGTGTATTTTGAATTCGTTTTTACAATATCTGTAGCCGCATCAGTGGTAAATACGGAATAAATACCCTACCTCTCATTTTCGCTATTTAAACTGATTTGTCCTCAGGTGTAAATGTGGGTGCACATAACGATCACTTACCGACAACGGACACGTCACACGGATTTCAGGTTTAGGCCTAACTCACCACCTCCCTCCCTCAGCCAGCAAACGTGACCTCCTGTCACCAAACGTAGCTGGATACATTTCAGGTCTAAACATTGCCTTTACTCTAAACATCACTCATTTAAAGCGACATGATCTTCGTTATGTGTACAATTTCTACACGTCAAGTTTACCTGGACTTTATTTTGCTATCGGATGTCTCCCAGTTTGATCGAATTTACCATTTTCTCATGTACTTTGTTTACTCCAGGGTATGGTGCTGTGAGGATGATAGGGTGTTTATTTTGTTGCAGGTACTTCATTTAAGAAATAAGCTACCTCTTTTTACATGAATATATATATCCTATGTAAACGCACATAACTGGGGCAACGAACTTGTCAGCCTTCACCATAAGCTGCTGCTGTGTTGTTGCTCAAAGAGAAACACTTTCAAGAGCGACTGGCCCATGAGGGACGCAACGTGAGGGGAATGATCCCTCTCGGAGTTCCGTTATTCAACTTCAGGTTTAATTTCCAGTAAGTTTACTTTTACTTCAATCAATCTTAACATATTACACTTCCTTCGTACTTTAATGAATTAATACTTTTCAGATAAGAAATTATTAAAGAGTAAGATATGCCTTTAGGTGGGAGAGCGAGACTTCTTTGCTGCCGGCAGGTCACGTGGAATATCACGCTTACAGACCCAGCGCGCTACCTCGGCCACACCAGTTGCACCACACTGATGCGCTTATAAAGGTAATGAAGTGCTAGTACTGCGGATAATTTACTAACAGTGGAAGTGAAACAAGACTATTTAACAAATGAATGTAAGGATAGGGTAGAGATATATCGAGCGGAGAAGGGAGAGCGTGCGCATGCTCGGCGATGCGGGAACGAGCACACCAGGGCCACGTGAGGTGTGACGTCAACCTTAGGGCCACGTGACGGGTGGTGTGCTCACCTCACCCTCGCCAGAGCACTGCAGACACCATCGCAGATCAGTAATACTTTCTTAGTTCCGTGATATCTGACAAGGTTTCAGTGGATACTCACATAAAGTGGAGTCTGGAAAGTGGGTGAGGCTGGGAGTGCAGTGAACAGTGTAGCACAAAATGTACCTAGAGCTGTCGACCAATAAATTACGTGAAAATGGATAACTACAACTACGAGGACGGAGGCCCTCTCGGGCAGCGACTCAAAGTGGAGAGGTGAGTTGTGTGTACAGTAATGGGCGTGGAATGGGAGTGTGGGATGGTGGGCAGTACCTCCCCGTTCCTCACCTGTAAGTTAGTCAATTAACAGAATTACCTTACTCGCACCTCGGTATTATTGTCGTGCATTTTTCTTGTGAATACAGAGTGGGTTAGTAATCAAGTACCAGTGCAATCATTTCTCTCCTAATACTGAATCGATGCCGGAAGACACGGGGACGTTGAGCCCGTTTGTGAAGCTGCCACCGGTATTGACAGCTTAAATCCTTCGTTGTTTAGTTGCATTTTTTCCCGCCCGTACTGTAAAAACACAGAATTAAACGTAAATTTCATCAGATTGCGCGTGTGAAGAATAAGTGTCACTATTACACGAAAAACTGAAACCTGTAAAACCATGCCGTTACATGAGTGGAGAGAGTATTTTAGAACTATTATAATTATCAGGTATGTTTCTGGATATGGCCAAATTTGCTTGACGAAACCTAGTGTTATACCAAGCTACATGGTTTGACCCAAACCGTGACATGCTTCGGTCCTAAACTTTTCTTATAGTTTATTACTAAACATGTATTATGTCAAATTTGATATGTTCATCGAGAATTGATCATTTCAACATAACCTAAAGTATAGGTATGGTGAAAATTAATTTCTAAATTTTACATTCAGTGTATTTAAACGATAAATGAATAGGCCGTGATATGAAGTACAGGTGTAATATGAAGGCTGTAAAGGGACATACATGAAGGTGTATTGGCGCCCACGTTAACATATGGTTGTGAGAATAGTATGGCATGAGAGCGACAAGTCAAGACTTAGAGCAATCGAAGTGGGATTGAGGAATGTGTGTGATCTGCATATAGTGAATGGGATGGTAGTGTGATTCGCGAATGATGAAAAAGGAAGTCTTGATTAATAGGATGAAGAAAGTGAGTACTGGTATGCTTAGGTGGTATGGTCATATGGCGAGAATGTAATAAGAATGGCGGTGAAATGGGTATATTGTACATGAGTGTTGAAAGTGGTAGAAAGCGTGGCAGGCTATGAAAATGATGGAAGAACTGTGAGGAGAGGTTTGGAAGCTGGGATGGGTCGGAGGCTGATAGCTGGCTAGAAGAGGTAGTCTGTTTATTAAGAAGCGCATATAGGTTTGGTATCTCCCACCTTCCACTTTTTTAAAAACAGTCAGTGAGCTGATTGACAAACGTATGTGAGCTAATCAAAATATAAAAGTATAATTATGGGTAGACCTGTAAAATGGAACCAGGATTCCGGGGGCTGGAGTCAATATGGATGATTGTGTGACTTATTTCCCTTGGCATGGTAATGATAGAATTCTCAGTTTTGTCGTTCTCTTTCACTGTCTCTGGATCCTAACTGACCTATCTTTAAGTAGGAGAGAGGGTCAACTCAGGATTATGATGATATTGATTTTTAAGAAGTTCTAGTATGCTTTTGACCACACATTTTTCCTCTTTATATAAACTCTTTCCTCACTGAATTTGAGGTTAACTGGTCACGAACAGAATATAAATTAAAATATGAAACGTGTCCGAAAGAAAGCTTACAACTATATATATATATATATATATATATATATATATATATATATATATATATATAACTATATATATATATATATATATATATATAACTATATATATATATATATATATATATATATATATATATAATCATCTTCATCATCATCATCAGCCGTTTGAGTATCCAATGCAGGATCGGCCAATGTACCTCTACCAAGTGGCTTAGGCTGTCTGTTAGAGATTGTCTGTAGGGTGAAAGTGCTTGTAAGTGTAATTGTAGTGTTGGAGTGGCTTTGGATGTGTATGTAGTCTGTGAACCAAGTGCAATCGGCCCGCGCAAGCCGACTGTGTGCAAGCATACTTTACAGTAAGCGACTCTGGTTCAACCACAGCACCCCTTGTGTCCGCCAATGCAGTACGTGCCCGGGTGAACACTCCCAAAGTTTATTACCCTGGCAGGGCGCGAACCGTGGCCCACCCGTGTACGAAACGCACACTCTACCACAGAGGCTCCCTATATATATATATATATATATATATATATATATATATATATGTACCGGTGTATATATACATACCAGTGTATATATATGTATGTATGTATATGTACCGGTGTAAATATATGTATGTATATATATGTACAATACCTGTGTAAATATATGTATATTTATGTACCGTTGTACATATATATTATATATATAAATTATATACATATATATATATATATATATGTATATCTGTGTGTGTGTGTGTGTGTGTGTGTGTGTGTGTGTGTGTGTGTGTTTGTGTGTGTGTGTGCGTGTATATATATACACACACACACACACAGATATATATATATATAGCATCATCATCATCATCATCCGGACCTCCTTTCCCACCCTAGGGCAGGGTGAGGAGTAGCAACGTGGTCCAGACAGCCTAAGTTTGCCAAAGCCAATGGGCCACGGTTCCATTCACTCATCATTCAAGCCGCCGGAATCCTGCCTCTATCTGATACGCCAAAAGCATTAACCACGTTCTGTAGCTTCACATAAACGTATCCGATAGAGTCAATCCGAACAGTGTCACGTTAAAAAGGGGTGCCAAATCCCTGAACATGCACTTCTCCTCACAATATTCATCCAGCCAGCTCGGTCTCTTGTCAGGCCCCTAGCCTCACCGACTTTCAGATCTCTCTTCCTCTCACGCTCATCCATCATATCCCTCCACCTTCTCAGCCTACCTCGTCTCCTCTCTCCTTCAAATTCGCCCAGATATACCTTTTTTACTACTATTGTTATCCATTCTCTTCACATGACCACACCATCTTCGTACACTCTCTTCGATTCTGGTGTCCACAGACTTCCTCACTCCATATCTTTCACGAATCACATTATTTCATATCCTATTCCCTCTCTGTGCTCCACATACATTCCTCTACATTCCCATCTCCAATGCTCTCACCCTTGACTTTTTATTTTCATGCCACACCATAGTCTCCCATCCACATGTTAAGGCTGACATTAACACTCTTTCATGTAAGCCTCGTGCAGCTGCAACACTCAAGCCTCTGTTTCTTATTAAGGCCTTCATAGCACTGACCAGCTAGTTTCCTTCCTTGTGTTACCCAACTTTCCACTTCTTTTGCACATTTTCTTCGCTCTTCTATTACTGTTCCCAGGTGTTTGAACTCTCTCACCAATTCCAGTCTCTCTCCATTTACGGTAACATCACACTGGGAATACACACACACACACACACACACACACACACACACACACACACACACACACAGCATATTTCGGGTCAGACATGCTGAGCTATTCAGATAAGTTTCTGAAGAATATGGGTGTTACAATGTGTCTTATTTTGAAACTGCTAAGTGTTCTTATTAGTATAGTAGTTGCTTTAACTATTAATTGGGCTATTGAATATACATTTAGGCGATTTCTGTTACATATTTGAATACCAGATAAAGTGCGGAGGCAGCAAGGAGATTCACGACCAATGTGTTAGTGTCCTCGCCAACTTATGGACATGAGACTGGAATGGCAAAAGGGAAAAGGTGACTGTTTAGACCAGTGGTTCCCAACTTATGGGTAATTACCCACAAGTGGGTAATTTGGATAATTTGAGTGGGTAATGGAAGGCTGAGAATAAAGATATGTTCAGTAAGTTATATTTTTTTTCCTGAAGGTATGTAAGTAATGAGAGTACCGGTATGGCCATATATATTTTTAGTTTTTATTTGGAATTCAGTTCATTGAAAAGTTAAAGTATTTACTCACACATACATGTAAAAACTGAGATTATATAAACAGAAATAAAACATCAAGCCTTCAGTATATTTTTTGATAACCCTTATCTATTTATTTTATCATAGATATATACTAGTGTACTTACACTTGATGATGTGGGTAACACAAACTTGAAGAAGTCAGTAAACGGGTAATGTAATGAAAAAAGGTTGGGAACCACTGGTTTAGACATTTGTTTGAGTGCGTATAGTGAACAGGATTAAGCGTATTGTGATTGGTAAAAGATGTGGAGTAAGGAAGTTATATGGTGTATATAGACTGTACTGTAACGCTTGGCTATTACACCAAAACGTTGGCGGGCATTTCAAGCCGTTTTTTACTGATCTTAAAGGGCAGCTGATCTATAGGGTCGGGGAGCAGCACATATTGTCACGGGAGAAGTGCCCTGCCCTAATCCATTGTTTCACACATGAATATAGATGGCTTGCTTAGTGTGTAGGGTGGTTGTGAGTTTGTATGATGTAACCGACAAGATACGAACATGTGAAATTGCAGGAAGTGTTATGCTAAGCTCCTTCAGTCTGGTGGCGTGTTTTATTTACTTATTCTTGTTACCTCCAGACGATTTTATTCAGCTTTCGAGAAACCTGGTGTGGTGAGAGGTAAATGAACGTTGTATCCAACCCATCGTGTTCGAAAAATTTCTACAATGCTGACTGAAGGAGTCTTGAGAAAAAAAATAAATAAATCGTCAGATTGAAGTTTTCATGCTCGCCTCCGATTGGAAGTGAAGTTAGGTCACGAGAACTGATAAACACACTCAACCCAGTCGACCGCCGGAGTCAACAAGTCCACTGATAAAAGGGTAAAAAGTATTCGCTTAGGGTGTACGATCACTTGGCAAGGATGGACATAAACGAGTATAAGATGGTGAAAAAAGCTTTGTGCGAGTGACAAAGTGGGAGGAGGCATGGAAGGCCAAAAAGAAGGTGGATGGAAATGGTAAATGAATAAGTGAGAGAGTGAGGTGTGAAGTTTATGAAACTAAAGGGATCGGAATGAAGGAATGAAATGTGTACGGCAGAGCTCATGACAAATGTGTGGCACGCATTTGTTAATTCGAACTTACTTTATGCAGCAGATGTTATGCACACTGATGTAAAAATGTGCAGATGTTTATGTTAAAGTCCAAAGCTTGAATCGTTATGTGGCCCATTACAAAGCGAATGTTGTTGAGATTGTTCTTACCCTTTCTAGCATTCCCATTCTTTCTCGATACTTACACTTAGATTACAGTTGCAGTATACCTCTATTTTCTTTGGTGCCTGTCAGTTTAATTGGTTGAAACCGACGTCCCAGACATGGCATTTAAAGGGATATTTTTAAGAATAGCTCTGACCATTGAAAAACGTACTCCTAACTTGTTGTCTGAGCGCTGAGTACATGAAACTGAAAAGTACAGTACCGGCAGCGAAGTTACCGATTGAAATGTTGGCGATTTGTTACCTAAACAAGTCAGTTACCTTTAGCGGTTAACTGGCAAGAAGTTAATGAACTTCCCTGCATCAACTCTCTCTCTTTCTCTCTCTCTCTCTCTCTCTCTGTATGTACAGTATATGTTTAATTCTGGGAAGTTAAGTTCATTAACTTTTTGCCAGTTAGCCGCTAAAGGTTTTACGTTAAACAGTAAACACGCCACTGTGAGATTAATTGTTGCCATGTAGAGAATTTTTCCGTCCTTATACCTCTTATTAACTTGATCGTCACTTTGAAAGTGATTGTCAGTGAAGTTCACCACCTCAAGACTCGATCCCTGTTTTTCCAGGAGGGTTTAGGTTGTTTGATAAAGTTAGGAGAGGTTAGATAGAGTTAGGTAGTGTAGGCTTAAATAATGTAAAAATCATCCCGAGGAAAGAAAACTCAGCACTCGGTGCTGAATTGGTTTACAGTAAAGATATATGCTAACCAGAGCAGCTGGGAGCAAGCAATGTAGAGGTGTATGGTATGTAGGAGGACTGCTGGGCCTTGATAGCAGGCTGTGAAGCCTATGCCCAGAGTCGGACAAAAAAAAAAAAAAAAAAAAAAAAAAATGGTCACTCACCTTAAATTAAATAGCCAAACCCGGGCCCTTACTCTTCTGATGGAGCAATAACCGATAAAGCAACTCTCCTTTTCACCGTAACTGAAAGGAAAGCACAACAATTTCCCCACGTGCGAACAGGCTGAGGTGAATAAGAGTACCCAAATGACAACAATTTATATTAGTCTTGTTTAGTACTGTGTGGTTGCTGGTGTTGTTTGCTTTCTCGTGGCTCACGTCTTGATATACGAGTACAGTGAGGCATTTCCACCTGTTCTCGCCAGTTATGTGACTTTTGTCCGTTGCTTTGAATCACTTGTTCAGAAACGTACGGTACCGAAGTTTATCGTACACCAACCTGAATTGTTATCGAGCATAACAAAGTTACTGCATATATATATATATATATATATATATATATATTGCCAGACGCCTCAATATATATATATATATATATATATATATATATATATTGCCAGACGCCTCAATCCCGTTTGGGGTGGCCACAAACAAATCGCCTCCAAGTCGCCCTGTCCCCCGCCATTTCACTGCCCTGCTCCCAACTAACCCCCCCCTCTCTCATATACCTCTCCACCCCATCCCTCCATCTCATCCTCGGCCTCCCCCTCCCTCTTCCCCCCTCCACCTCACAACCATAATTTGCGGGTGATGGTGGTAGGTTCTAGCAGAGGACGGAACATTAATCAAAGGTCAGACTCGTAATTCAAGATGGAGTGTATTTGCTTTGCACATGTATTTTTTCTTTTGTTCCCCGTGGCGTTGCTCCAAGGTGGTTATGTCAGGTGTGGTGCCGCCTGTATACCATCCTTCAGTCTGGTGACGTCCTATGTATTTTATCCTTGCTGTCTCCACACGATTATATTTAGCTGAGGGGAGAAGTTTTCGAGTTGTACAGGCTTCTTTGACTTCACTCGTAGGGGACACTCCTTAACTAAAATAATTTGTTATTAACAAAAATCAAACCATAAAAACACGTTGCATAGGACTGCAGATTTTAAGTCGGCCATGTTAATATAATCTGAAACAACCAAGATATGCCAACCCTCTATGGCTCACGTCATTGGTTCCTTTCGCTGCCATGGACATATTAGACCTGGAGATTTTATTCACGCGATATCCGTGCCGTTACATTCACGTGGAGAAAATCTGAATATTCCAAAGGTTATTCTGGACACGTGTCTAACCTTTAATAAGTATTCATCTCAGCTGAACCAAATCGTCTTGCGATAAACTAAGTGAATTTTGATGTGTCCACATAAAGCGATAGGGACATGGAACAAGTACAAGTAGAATGTACAAGTGTTCAGACAGCATGCCAAGTTGAGTGCATTCCGAAGCAGAGTTTGCTTTCCTCTCCATGGGTTTGGCAACTTGCTGTCAGCAACCATGGCTTTGCCTTGCATTTACAATCTCTGTTTTTATCTCTTCAATATGATGACAAAGTGGTTAGGTTATCTTGCTACCTCCACACGATTTTTAAAAGTTTAGCAGAGATGAATGACGATTAGGAATAGTTCCGTTTACCTCTCCGCAACCCCAAGTCTCGTAAGCTTAATAAAATTGTCCGAAGGTAATATGAACAAAAGCATTCGTCGACTGCGTGACCTGCGTCGTGCTAATAAAATGTCAAGCAGGGGGGGAGGGGGATAAAGAAGTGAGTGTGGTAAGCCAAGGAACGGGTGGGATGGGCTGTAATCGTTGATAATGGGGATGAGACAGGAAAGTATGCTCTGTAGGAAAAAAAAAAAAAAAGTGTTGAGATGAGGATAAATAAATGGGCGTGGGTAACAAAGCAATGAGTAGGATGAGTTAAAATACTGCGATGGGGAAGGGTCATGAGAGTATACCGCATAAAAGTGATATCACAGGAATAATACTGTCAATGTAGAGAAGACTGATTTCACAGTTTTCCTTCACAACAAGATAAGCTCACGTTGCTCCATGTGCTTGGTGTCTTGTGGGGAAGGCAAAAATACGCTACTGGAGAGGTGTTGAGATATGAGTTACAGGTTCATTGGAAGGTGTGACTGCGTGGCCTGTGTTGTGGGTCAGCGGGTTACAGTGTTGTTATGTAAGGCCTCCCACACTGGTTTCTTACCCTCTCAGCCACACACCACTCATACCCCTAACCCTACCCTCACCACACCTGTCACCTCCCCCCCCCCTTTCTCTCTCTCTCTCTCCCCCATCGCTGTGTCATCCTTACATTGATGCCGCTGATGACAGGAGTGTGTAAAGTAATGGGTGTTTTTAGTTCATAATGAACGCTTTAGGCTTAATAATTTCTGTTTTGGTATGTAACGAGGAAGTCAGCATGCTTGAAGAATGTGAGGATTCATTATGTATTTGTTTAAATGCAGCGGCATTAATAAGTCGGGAAAATTATAAGGACGCGAAAAATACCCTCCGCTAAGTTGTGACTCTTGCCGCGCGACTCACGTGTTGAGCCATGTGTGTGTGTGTGTGTGTGTGTGTGTGTGTGTGTGTGTGTTCCCCGCCTTCCCTCCCCATTCCTCACTCCCCCCCCCCTCCCTCATTTTCCCCGTCAGCCTTCCTGTAGTGTATTATATGCTGCTATAGGATCTGTCCCAGCTCTTCTTTGGCTATTTATATTGCGTATTATAGCGCAGCATGTTTTATTTTATTGATTTATTTTTTTGGTTATAATATTGATGTAGTCTGCATCAGCACATACAAGGGGACATGAAGTGTAACGCGGAGAATAAATAGCTAAGGAGGAGGTGTTACCAAGTCTCCAAAGCCGCTGAGAATACGACCTATTGTCCTGCTGGCTCTTCCGCCTACCCACGCATCGTCTCCACGTTGGCTGTCGCTTCTCTTCCCACTACACCAGCCAACTTGCCCAGTCTGCAGTGTGCCGAGGCCTCCCTTTCCCCTAATTTGTCCTTCACCTCATTACAGCCCTTCCCTAGCCTCACCCCTTCCCTCACCCTATCCCCATCCCCTTCCCGCAAGTCTTTTCTCACCATCCCATTTCTCTCTCCTTCCTTCACTCTCCCCCCTCGTTCGTCCTTCACTCACCCGTTCTCCTTCCGCTTCCCACATTCACCCATTTCCCGTCTTCATCCTTCACTCTCATCCCTTTCCCTTCCCATATTCCGACACCTTCCATTTCCCTTGTACTTCCATTTCCTTCTTTGTCTCACATTTATTTTCCTACCATCCCCCCCCCCTTCCATCACCTCTTGGTCTTCCACCTTTCCCTGCCCGAACCCTTTCCCTTGCTGTCACTCGTGAAAGGTGTAATGATGCTAACTTGCAAGTAAATGATGATTTTGTTGTTCATTCACGCTGACAGCTCACTGTCCACAGTATGCAGTGACCCTTCAGGTGATCTGTCGCTTGAGGTGTATATATATATATATATATATATATATATATATATATATATATATATATATATATATATGCTGATATCAAGGAAAAGATTAAAATGTCCCAATCGCTTTTGTGTAATCACATCAGATATAATTACAGAAAGCGCTCGGGACACTTGTCTTCCTTTCCTTGTGGATATCAGCATATAGGCTATATGAATCACGCGTAACCAAGTGATTTATTTGCATATCTATCAGTCTATGTGTATATATCTATCTATCGATCTATACCTATCAATCTATCTATCTACCGGTATCTATCTATCTATACTGTATATATAAAAAGCCTACATCTTAAAAGTGATGGATGCTTACTTGGTAAATTGAGAGAAAAGCCGAATAAAGTATCAAAATAGTGATACGAGAATTTAAAAAAAAAAAAAAATGATATCCCGAGATGGACTAGTACATGCGGGACTCTTGTTACCTACAGCGAAAATACAGCCAACAGAAATGATTGAGATGAAAATGGGTATTCAGCGTGAAGCCGAGGGACCAGTTCACCAGGTGTGGATGAATTCGCTCATCATGCAGCTAGACACATAACATACAGCACACAACCTCTCCTCTCTTCAAATAGCACTTGATCAGCTTAAGTGAAAAGAGAAGCAAAGGAATCTTTGTGACATAATAATGGACTGCACAATTAGACTATGCGAAAATGCCTACATCAGAATTCTTTGGAAAAACCTGAATAGTGAGAAAAGAATAAGAAATAGTTAAATTATTGCATAGATATTATATACCGGTAGAAGAAAGAAGCATCTGTAAAAGTGCAACAATGGAATTCATGAAAATACAAGCATCCTGTATAACGAACGATCAATGATCTACCTCCCTGTGAGAGGAGATACGGTATGGGTAATGATTAGAAAAGGATATACAAAGCAGCATTTGAGGGCTTCTACCCTCAACCTCACGCTGCCCCAAACCTCACCTCTTCCTCCATCCTATTCCTTACCCTCAGCTCATTTCAGTACTTGTTCCTCAGCTTTACTCCTTCAGGCATTACTCTTTCCCATATTCGTATCTTCTCCCCTCAGCCCTGCTCACATTTGTCCATATCCGCACTCCTATCCTTACTCTTACCCACATCAGTATTCCTACCCTGACCCTTACCTTCACATTTTCCCACATTCGTATCCCTTCCACACCTCTTCCCTACAATCCCCCTCCCCATGTACAGTATATGCCCTCGTCGCCCATTTGTTTACTAACGTTGTTCCATTATTTATTTATTTATTGTAATTCACCCACCTTTAAATATCGCTTACTAAATCTCAAATTGTTTATATATACTGGTTGCATCTGAGCGTATTGGTTAGTCTTGATAACAATGTGTACTGTACTGGTCCTGTGCAATGTTGTCAGGTATGAAGTATTCAATGTACAGTCGATGGTTTTTAGCTAGTATCACCTGCTTGAAATTACATAATAATAATAATAACTTGTTTACAAGCTGTTTATGTTAAGACGGTGGTGGGTTGATAAGGGCAGATGCGTGTAGTTGTGAGTGATGGTAACACCTCTGACGATCAGTTAATGAATGATTTAATGTTTGACCATGGTAACAAGGGAATATTGTTCGGTATCCTGTACGAGGCTGTTAAGGAGACTTCATTGTAATCTCTAACAGGGCCATCAGTTTCTCCCTTACCGTTCATGATTATATTTCATGTGCCGGTATTTTTTCTTTCTAGGCATTTTGTAAGAAGGCGTGATATATTTTAGTAGCTTTGAGTAAAGATGTGATTAATGCTATGTGTACACTGTACACATTTGGAAATCATTTGCTGCCTATTAGGATGTGATGTACTGGCTCGCGTGATATTTAGACTTGTCTAATAATAATTTCTTTTTATTATACAACATTCCTACTCGAGGAGGATTACTTCACGAAATGTCATTGCCAAGCCTGAACTGGTGTTGATCGTGACAGTGTTATTTGAAAAATAAGGCAGAGGAAACTGCTGGAGGTATTGACTTAGCAACAGTCTCCCACTTCCTTACCACAGCGTGTGACCGGAAACATGTCTTGTGTGTCAGTCCATATGATGGCTACTGCAGCACCAGTACGTCCCCAGGGCAAAGTAAAAGCCACAGTCTACCTTTTCTCATGCTAACCAAGAACGAATCAGGAAGGTGTGCCTGTAGTGAGGGGAGAGCATATAAAATGGATGTGTTGCGATGGTCATGTTGTATGTTAGTTTGTAACCCGACACGGTGCAGACATGTGCTTTCGCATGAAGGGACACTACCACGGCTGGATTCAAACTTAGGGATCTTAGCCGGGAAGCTGTTATAACCACCGACCCACCCACCCCCAGCTACAAATCCAAGTTAGTCATTTATCAAATCGTTAGTAGGGAATTATGGAATCTTGGTGTGGTGGTGGATTATCCGTAGAAATTTTCTTGAGCCTCTTATTTTGTCCAAGCAAGCGGGTAAATTATTGGTTCGCGAGAGAAGACGGTAGACCAAAGTGAAAACGCAGTGATAACCTACAAGAAAATAATCGACGGTTTTCAAAAGCAAGCAGTGAGGTAGGGCAGCGTAGAGGGAAGGAGTAGTAAAGGAGCGAAGAAACGAGCATTAGGGGAGGGGAATGGAGAAAAGTAGTAGCATGATCCTGAAGTGATAGATGTAGAAGGAAGAAGAGGACGGGAGAAGGGAAAGAGAGTAGGTGAGGAGCGCCGAAGGGATGAGTACCGTAGCAACAGCACCGTATTCAAAAAGTATCAGCCAGTTTTTGCAATTAACAAATCTCTACAGCAGTTAAGTATTGGAAATATATATATTTTTTCACATTTTCCACTTATTTCTGTGATTTGATTGTGAAGTGCGTGTGACAGCTGTATGAGTGAAATTAAAAGTGTAAACAAACAGCCTTCCTTATACACGACTAAAGCTGAAGAAAGTCTACGAATAAGGAGGCAGGTAGTGTGACGGGGTAGTCGGGGCGGCAGCAATTTTTCGAACATTCCACCACTATATCACACTCCCTCATGGTGCACCTTGTTTCCTTCCTTTTACCAGTTAAATGACTTTCCCTTATATCTTGACTGTAAATAATTTCTATGTTATTTTCATCCCTTTCTTTCCTCCACACTCTTATTCACCCATTCTCCGCTCTCTCCTCACTACCTCCCTCTTTCCTCTGTTTTTTATTCATTCTCTCCCTGACATTTTATCACCCAGTCTTTCTTCTCAACACGCCTGCTACCTCTCCGTCTCCGTACCCGTTCACACCACCCTCCCCTCCCCTCCCCTACCGTCAGTTCCCTCTCATCCCTCCCTCTCCCCCCTTATTGGCACCCCTGCCTGGCCTGGCTGCCTCGTGTCCAAGGTCAGCAACGTGACTAGTGTTGTGGCTACGTTATCTCTTGCCATTGTGGCCGCATCGTATCACACCCCAAACTTCCATAAATAACCTCTACACTCACACCGCACAAGTTCACCAACACACTATCAATTTCGTGTTGTAACTGTGATTTGTTTGCACAAGGACAAGGAAAGGAGAGCGCAGTCTTCCGGTATATCTTGCTTCTCCCACAAAACCAGATCTAAGTTACAACAGGTAATCGGCCGTAAAATGTACAAGAATTCCAACCAGTGCAGCTTCCATCACACTGGTGCACTGACTCGTCTAGTTAGCAATGGTGATGAACAATGAACACGTAATTATAAAAGCTTAGTTTATGAACAGCCGTGTCTGAGGTGACACATGCTATACCAACACATGGGTGCGTCACTGTTGGTGTGGTGGTTCAGTTTTATCAATATGAACGTCTGTGCAACTTTGGTCTCGCCTCGCCTCACCTTTGGTTATGCCAGGCGTTCTTAAGAAGTGCCTCAGTACTCTCAGGGAGTATTGCAATGGGTTCTTGGGGGTATCCAGAGAGCAATCCTGGAAAAAAAAAAAGTTTCGACTACGGTAATACACGCTGGGAACAGTAATGAAAAAATAATTGTGTATGAATGTTATTTTGTTGAAAACAAGTCCACAGATTTCAGCTGTTTTCTCATAACCATTCGCTTTTCTCTTTTTCAGAGGAAAATGAGTGAATGGAGCAATAATATTAGAGAGAGGGTGTCAAAGTAGGAAAAGTTTAAGAACCATTGGTTTATGCTGACTGCAGTGTGTGTGTGTGTGTGTGCGTGTGTGTGTGTGTGTGTGTGTGTGTCAAAATGCATGATTGTTTCAATATGTATGTTTGTGTTTGACAGTGTATGTGTAATTTAATGTTTGTTTAAATGTATGAATGTGTATGTGCAGTATGTGTATTTGTGTGTATGTGTATGCTTGGATTGGTAGGTGTGTGTGTTTGTACCTCCCACTCGCGACGGGTGGGGGGGGGATTGGGGGATGGCAGGAGGGAGGGAGGGTCACGTGGCAGTCCATGCTCTGGTGTGGCCGAGTGTCTGGTTCGATCCTCAGTTTGAGTGGGAGGCAGGAATGAGGGGGGGGGGGAGAAGGGAGTCACTGCCAGACGTACGACCACATGTGTCAGGTGGATGTATTCACGTAGGTTTGGGAGGCACGCGGAAATCTCCCCCTTAACGATTTATTTTTCATTGTAAACGTTATTACTGTCCTGTGAGTTAATTACGTCCTTTAAATATAGCCATTAGCTGCACAAATAACATACTGGCGATTTAGAACCTATCATAATGTAAAACTGAAGAGGTAAAAAAAGATGTGCAAGAGTCTCCCTCGTCAACGAGAATACGGCCACTGAGGTGGGAGGACATGGGCGGGGAGAGGATGGGGGAGGGGAGAGGGGGGTGTTCAGGGTCAGGAACGTGAGGGTGGGGATGCTTGTGACGTAATGGACTCACACACTAACGCTCGTCCGCAACGATCAACTAACCAAATCCACACCACTCGTTATCTGCGTAACGAAACCTACACGTACCAGTGTCTATTATGATCTTCACCGTCGGTGTCTTGTACGTACCTACAGTAATTAATCAAGCCTACGCCACACCACCGTCTTCTGTTTCACTGTGTGTGTCTTGTATCTGTCCTGCCAGCTTCCTACTCCCTCCGTGACTGTCCCCTTTCATGGATTAAAATAAGTATTGGCTAATGGACGGGAGAACAAGTGGCCGCTGTTTGCTTTGTGCTCGTACAGTATGGTGTATTAATTTGGTGGCTTCATAAATCTCACTTGTAATACTGAGTCCTACAACTCTTAACCTAACAGTTCGTCCAGGGTGTACAAGACATACACGCACGCACGCATATATGAATATGACAAATATTGCGTGCAATATTGCATATGTTGATGTTGAACACACACACACACACACACACACACACGTGACTCTTGCGTTTTTAATGATAGTTTTATCCTTTGCACTCTTAGGATGAATGTATTACCGGCATTTTATTCATGTCATCTCTAGACAGTTCTGCTGACCTCGACACTTTTTAAACTGGAGATGTTAGATACAGCTTTCCATTAACCCCTTAACTAACTACTTGTAAATGACATCCTTCCTAAGTCAGTATCTAACATGCACGGCATGTGGTCCACCTACTCCAGTGATGTTTGTCTATTTGCTAATTTCTTCATATACATCCCTTCTCTCCAAACGGTTTTGCCTATTCCAAACAATAGTTCTTTTACCATGACTTAGCGCAAATTTTTGTCCTTCTGGAGCTTGTTTCACATAGCTCAGTGGCAGAAAAAGACAATACTGCGGCTCTCCATCCTCCCATACCACTTGTGCGCTGTATTCTAGCGTTTATCTGTTGCTACAACTTGGCATGCAAGATCGAGGGATGGCAGTTTTAGGCTAAATTAAGGTAAAACGCGTACAGTCACTATTTGCAACCCATAATCTTCGTATTTATTCGTAAAACCAGCCTTTATCTTCGTATTTATTCGTAAAACCAGCTTATGTTTGTACTTCTAAAGTAACAACTCTATTTTTTCCTACAGTATATTCACTTTCAGGCTTCCAAATTGACTTATCAAACTTTGCACCTCTTCTTCCACCCAAGAACAGAACATGGTCAACATAAACAACCACTGCCAGTCCCATTCCTACAGCATCCTTTTCTCAGTAACAGTTTTGATGACAGCCCCATCACTTAACACATCTCCCAATGCATCACCTAAGACAGAGGAGTTACCAAACCCATCACATAACACTGTTCTTATCGCAACACATAACAATTACGTCTCATCATTTAAGATTCGCAGTCACACTCACAATTCCCAGTCTCTTCACAAAATATAGCACAGTTACCCATTTCATCACATAACCTAGCATAGTTCCCAGTCTCATAACATAACATAGCACAGTTCCCAATATCTTCAGATAATACCACAGTCCCCATTCTCAGGACATAGCATAGCAGTTACCAGTCTCTTCAGATAACAGCACAGTTCCCAGTCTCTTCACGTAACGTAGCATATCCCAATCTCATCACATAACCTAGCAGAGCTCCCAGTTTCATCACATACCATAGCACAGTTCCCAATCTCATCAAATAACGTAGCACAATTCCCAGTCCCATCACATACCATAGCACAATTGCCAGTCTCATACCACAGCACAGTTCCCAGTCCCATCACATACCATAGCACAGTTCCCAGTCCCATCACATACCATAACACAGTTCCCAGTCCCATCACATACCATAGCACAGTTCCCAGTCCCATCACATACCATAGCACAGTTCCTAATTCCTTCACTCAGGGTATATCTATAGCCACGTGTATTTTCTTAATCCAGGTTTAATACACAATTATGCAGCTCAAACTTCTGATGGAAAGGTTCACTGTTCATCCTGTTTAGTTTACCTCAAGCCCCTGCTGTTTATCCTCTGTTGAACCCATCACCAGCCACTGTACTGTACACCCTCTGTTCATCCCATCACCAGCCACTGTACACCCTCTGTTCAACCCATTACCAGCCACTGTACACCCTTTGTTCAACCCATTACCAGCCACTGTACACCCTCTGTTCATCCCATCACCAGCCACTGTACTGTACATCCTCTGTTCATCCCATCACCACCACTGTACACCCTCTGTTCAACCCATCACCAGCCACTGTACACCCTCTGTTCAACCCATCACCAGCCACTGTACACCCTCTGTTCATCCCATCACCACCACTGTACACCCTCTATTCAACCCATCACCAGCCACTGTACACCCTCTGTTCAACCCATTACCAGCCACTGTACACCCTCTGTTCATCCCATCACCACCACTGTACACCCTCTATTCAACCCATCACCAGCCACTGTACACCCTCTGTTCAACCCATTACCCGCCACTGTACACCCTCTGTTCATCCCATTACCAGCCACTGTACACCCTCTGTTCAACCCATTACCAGCCACTGTACACCCTCTGTTCAACCCATTACCAGCCACTGTACACCCTCTGTTCAACCCATTACCAGCCACTGTACACCCTCTGTCCAACCCATCACCAGCCACTGTACATCCTCTGTTCATCCCATCACCAGCCACTGTACACCCTCTGTTCAACCCATCACCACCACTGTACACCCTCTGTTCATCCCATCACCACCACTGTACACCCTCTGTTCATCCCATCACCACCACTGTACATCCTCTGTTCATCCCATCACCAGCCACTGTACAACCTCTGTTCATCCCATCACCACCACTGTACATCCTCTCTTCATCCCATCACCAGCCACTGTACATCCTCTGTTCATCCCATCACCACCACTGTACATCCTCTGTTCATCCCATCACCACCACTGTACACCCTCTGTTCATCCCATCACCACCACTGTACATCCTCTGTTCATCCCATCACCACCACTGTACATCCTCTGTTCAACCCATCACCACCACTGTACATCCTCTGTTCATCCCATCACCACCTCTGTACACCCTCTGTTCATCCCATCACCACCACTGTACACCCTCTGTTCATCCCATCACCACCACTGTACACCCTCTGTTCAACCCATCACCAGCCACTGTACATCCTCTGTTCATCCCATCACCAACCACTGTACACCCTCTGTTCAACCCATCACCAGCCACTGTACACCCTCTGTTCATCCCATCACCACCACTGTACACCCTCTGTTCATCCCATCACCACCACTGTACACCCTTTGTTCATCCCATCACCACCACTGTACATCCTCTGTTCAACCCATCACCAGCCACTGTACATCCTTTGTTCAACCCATTACCAGCCACTGTACACCCTCTGTTCATCCCATCACCAGCCACTGTACATCCTCTGTTCAACCCATCACCAGCCACTGTACATCCTCTGTTCAACCCATCACCAGCCACTGTACATCCTCTGTTCAACCCATTACCAGCCACTGTACATCCTCTGTTCATCCCATCACCAGCCACTGTACATACTCTGTTCATCCCATCACCAGCCACTGTACACCCTCTGTTCATCCCATCACCAGCCACTGTACACCCTCTGTTCATCCCATCACCAGCCACTGTACACCCTCTGTACATCCTCTGTTCAACCCATCACTTCCGTTACCATAAGTCCTGTTGCATTACCCCTTTCAGTCTGGTGTCGCCTTGTTTATACTCTCCTATTTACCACTATGCCATGCTATTCAACTTTACCCCTTCTCCTGGTTTTATATTTTATCCCTACTTCATTGGCGATAGTAACCAGCAGCAAAAGGGTTATTAAGGACTACATCTAATATTCCTAATCAGAATAAAAATTGTCTGAAGTTAGGAAGAATAAGTCATCGGCGTGAAGGAGATGAGACAGGCATCAACAGCAGGCAGTATCAGTGAGGAGTGTGTTCCAAGATGTCACAATTGCTGCTGTTAATTAGGGAGAACTAGCAAGTGTATGTCATAAGTAGCAGTGGATCTTTAATATGCAGTTTTTCTTCAGTGTAATGAGGACGTGTAATGGCAAAAGTGGATGCTAAAAACAAGATGACTAACCGACTTATAATTAGGACTGTATTTAGTAAGGAATGGTTTAATGAAGTCTGTAAGTTATCCTCCACTTCCAAAAATCTCTTCAAGGCTCAGTAAAATCGTCTGTTGGCAGTAGGATGATAATACAGTTGACGTACGCAGCTCCTGTCATGGTAACCTATGTTTTGTCATTAACATTTTTACACCCGCGAGTGGGTTAGTGTTAGAGGGGTACGGTTTTGATCGGTGTGTATGTGTGTGTGTGTATGTGTGTGTGTGTGTGTGTGTGTGTGTGTGTGTGTGTGTGTGTGGGTGGGTGGGTGTGGGTGTGAAATAACAAACGAATTATATCCGATTTTAACCAAGTTTGGTGGAAGGATCAAGAGTTTGCCAAAAGGCTGAACTACCGGGTTTGAGAACACTAGGTCAGAGGTCGGGGTTACATGGAGGGGTTACATGGAGAAATCAACATAAAGTTTTTGTTCGATTTAGACACAGCATGGTGGAAAGGCTGGAGGTACGGGAAAAAATATATTTGGATTTTGAGAACAATCTGCCGGAGGTCAAGGTCACACGGTAGGTGAAAGTTCAACCCGTATATGTGCCTCTGTGTGTGAACTAAATAACTGAAAGAATTTTGATATGATACATACCAGAGTGAAAGGAAATGCTGAAGATAAACCAAGGAGTTGGATTTGTTTTTTTAACAACAAATCAAAAGTCAAAGTCACAAGACAAGGACAAATGAAAATTTATTTTCCAATTAGACCGAACTTTGTGGAAAGGTTCATGATAAGGCAAGAATGAAGGGATTCGATTTTGAGATCAATCAGGCAAAGGTCCAAGTCCCAGGGAAAGGTCGACGATATACGGTAGGTCATAATGGCAAGGTCAAATTAATTGTTTAAAGATTCAATGCTTGACGAAGGGGTTATGGGTACTGCAAAGACTTAGTTTGTTGAACAGTTTGTCAAAGGTAAATGCCAAAGGTCAGGCTCAGATGTTCAACACATTAATTCAATTTTTATTCGATTCGGATCAAACTTATGGAGGACGGAGTTTTAGCCACGGATGAAAAGATTTGGTTTTAAGAGAAATATATCAAATATTATGGTAGCAAGGGAAGGTCAACAGCAGTTTTAATCTGATGCTTGATGGAGACAGTGGAGGAGTTGAAGATCAGGCAAGAACAGTGCTTCTGTTTTGGGAACATTCGGTCGAAGTCAAAGGTCACAGGACAGAGTCGAATACTTTGTCATTAGACCCATGTAGGGTGCAGATGTGGCACTGTCTTAGTGTTTATTCTGTCTCGTATCAGATATTTGACTGAATTTTAAGTCAGGGGTTTAACGCAAACGTTATCTTATCGTTCTAGAATACAAAGCAAGAACAGCATAAAGATAAATGGTGCATGGCTCGTGTAAGATACGAAGTACTCTTGATACTGTGTCTTGGTGTCGCAGCGCCGCGACTTGTTCAAATAGGAGAATTTTTCAACCTTTGAAAAAGTAGCCCATTTGAGAGAGACGTCAGTTTCGGCTCGAACTGGCCCCTCTTTTACTGGGGAGATGCAACTTTTCCCATACTGGGTATAATTCTTGTGGTGCTGGTAATGTGAAGTCATAACGGGGGTGCACACCAGAACTGGCCCCTCGCTCTTTAATGCTAGGGTTAAAGAGGTGAGGCCCTTTCTGGGTAGTTCGTCATCCGTGAACTGGGACCGAAATAGATTAGCAGTAGGTGTGGTCTGTAAGGATATGGACTGGCATTGTAGGTGGGGGAAATAGCGGCAATGATTGATGATGGTGAAGAAAATACTACTACTACTACTACTACTATAATAATAATAATAATAATAATAACAATAATAACTTGTAGTAGTAGTACTAGCAGCTGTAGTAGTAAACAGCATTAGTATTATCTAATCGACGTTATGATCGTCAGGATCTTAAAGGGATGGTGGTAGTGGGATATTTGACGATAATGGTTACAGATAGTCGGACAAACAAATGTTTTGCTTCACATGATGAAACATTTATGCTTTACTCGGCAATATTGATGGTATGTTATCAGCTTCACGGCAGGAAACAGAGACCAACAGATACACAACCGCGATCCAACACGTAATTTTAAAAACTACTGATATCTGTATCTACATCCTGTACATCCCTGGCGATGTCCGCATCATGTATGTCATTTATTTTATTTTATTTTATTTTAATAATGCAGAGCGGATAACCAGTATATGTTGCGTAAAACGGTTCACAAATGTTCAAGTAGTCATGCACTCGTTTTGTTTCATTCGAGTGTTATTCGGCACAACATCATCTAGAGACTTCGGCTGCATAAGTGAGAAGGGAAGAAATATCCAACAGCACAGGGTCAACATACTACCCTCCCTCTTCTCCCCCCCCCTTTCTGTCTGTCTGTCTGTCACACACACACACACACACACACACACACACACACACAGGCGCGCGCGCGCGCCTGTGACGTCAAGCAGCATCACCACGTGGAATTATAATACCGCACTGAATTTGTGAAGGCCTTACACGCTGTATCCAACAGAAGTCAACCTCCGAGCCCCGGCGTGACGTCCATAAAGTCTTATATCATATTAGAAAGTCAAGGAGGCGTCAGTGTGCTCCGGCCAGTGGCTTTTATGTGGGCCAGGGTTCACAGGGAGGGAACACGGACTTATAACACACCATACACCCTCCAGTCTTCCTCCGGCCCTCCTGTCTCCGTCCTTCCCTTCTTGCACATAGGCCCATCCAACTGTACTGTTCAAAAGCAATATGCGTACATGAGTGATGCTTATAGAATAAAAAGTCAAAGCGGTACATAACTAAATGAATCATGCACACTTTGATGACATGCAGGTATGAATGCAATATCACATGAGCACGTGATGACAAATGTTGTATAACTGGCAGGAAAATCAAAGAAAGAGGACCACAGACAGAGACCTTTTGTTTGTGTATAGGTGTTTTACCCTGAAGATGTCGTGGAATACATATGAACGCTCGGGGATCCACTTTCTTTGATTTTATTGCGAGCTATACAACACATGCTGATATATACACAATTCATACGATATCCACTGCATTTTGTCTGTCTGCCTAACGCTGTTGCCCGACGCCACATTCCATGAAGTATGACACAAACAAATGAACCACAAGCATTTTTTTGTCTCAACCCAGTGACGACCCGTCTCCCATGACATACCATCCTACCTTATATTTTCTCACCCTATCTCTCAAAGTTGTTCTCGCTCTCGCTCTCCGCCTTCTTTCAACCCTCTTTTCATACGCTCAGTCACACATACTCCTTTCGCTTCAGATGGATGAATTTTCTCAGAGTGTTCCCCTGTTTTATCCACCTCTGCACTACATTCTTCACAAAACCTTTCATTTATCTAATCCCTCCCTGTTATTTCACAGGTACATGAAACATGAATTCATGTAGTGTACTTGGGTATAGACGGGGGAGCGAGGGGGGAGGAAAACTGAATCCCCCAAATCTGGGTTTGCGGAATATCTTATACTCTCATCCTCTTACAACTTAGATAACTCTGACAAAAAAAAAAAAAAAAAGTTGCTAAACCCATATTTACCCTCAAAGTACCGTCTCTTAATTGTAAATACGATCATTTCAATAAAAGGAAAGCTGCAACTCCATAGAATCTTATACCATCAGAAACTTCATGTTGATGCTAGGCAACATGATTAACTTTTATTTAACGAGCGCCAGTGTGGTGATGTAATTGTTCAGATTTTGTTACTGATAACTCACTGTGACACTTCTCTTGGCCTCGCGCTGTTTAACTTAAGGTTTTGCCTACTTAAAGTTTTTATAGTCAGTTGTATCAGCTACTTTCCGTCAGCTATGACCCTCTCTTCTTTCTATACCTGCAGTAAATACTCTTTAGTCTTAGTCATCCCCCCAGTATCCAAACTAAATCTGCACTAACGTTCATATATATTTACGTGAAACGGCCATAACACAGAACAATAATACACAGGCTGGCGACAACAGCAAGAGACATTTCACTGTTATATGTACGCTTTTGCCATCTTTCTGTTCATTATTAATCCAATGCCATTCCAACCTATTTGCAGCCTTCAGTTCTACATTGTTTGCTTCTTCCCATCATTCTCCCGTTGCTCATCTTTTGAGTTATAATTTTCACTACGAAATTTTAGTTCATTTAAAAAAAATAAGAATCGAAACAACTAGGCAACCCTTCGAAAACGATTTCTGCACAGGATAACATGAAAGAAACGTTACCTGTGCATAATACAGGGGTAAATACTGAAATATGAACTGTAATGGCATGCCTGTGATACTGCCATCATGTCACGTTTATTAGTGCGTGACATCGTGCAGCAGGAGGCAGTAAGTGGGCGAGAAACGTGTCTACACACCGTCATCACTACTCACCGTAGTGTTCACCCTTGTTAACCACACACATGCCAGTCAAAAAGAATATCTTTCTGTCTATTTGTAGCCAAAGGCCTCAATCCCGGATGGGGTGGCTACAAACGGATCGCCTCCATGTTACCTTGACCTCCGCCATCAGGCTGCCCTTTCTCCAACTTACTTCCCCTCCCTCTTTATTCATATTCTTCACAAACCCATCCCTCAGTCACTCACATGCACATTCAATCTTTCATTCTCCATTCTTTCATTCCTCATGGCCAAATATCGAAAGGTACTTCTTCAAATGCTTTCCATCATGTTCATATCAACACCACAACGCTCCTTCACTTGTTCATCTCTCCACGCAGCTCCACTTGATACTCTCAAGTGACGTATTTCCACTGGACTAGTCTTACTTTTGACTAGTGTCTTTCAGAGTCCAAACTTCTCTTTCATACGTTCGAGGTGTGATCACAGTACGCTACGTAGAGCCTTCCACGCACACATCCATATTACGTATCACCACTCTCTGAAAAGGTAACTATATTGTCTGCGTAACAGAACACCTGTAGAGCACATTCTATCTCTTCTCCAAATGAATGTTTATAGTGTCAGATTTGATCTGGCCTGAGGAAAAAAACGAACGAACAAATCATCATTTAGGAAGAAGGCAGCGGCAGTATTGGTAGAGGTGGTCTGTAGTCCTAATGAACTAAGGCTGGAATCCCGTCTGGGGCAGCGAACAGTTCAAGGATTTGAATTTCATTAAAAGGAGACTTTATTAATCTACCATAAGGCCCGCAGATGTTGTAAAATTACCCCTACTAATACTAATACATCAGTCCTGTATGAGACAGCCCTAGCACGTATTCAATATGGACGGTGGGTGTTAGCGCCGAAGTGGTGACATGTGGAGGTGTATGGTGTGTCGGAGGACTACTGGGCCATGCGAACGGGATGTGAAGCCTATGCCCAGTGTCGGACACACACACACACACACACAACTACTGTATGCGGTATTTTGTTTATAAAATCAATGTCATCAACGGGGAAGGTCAATCATGTGATTTGACACACGTCCAAGAGAGATGGCTTGCTCTTCTTTTATTTACTTATTTATTTATTTATATATAGTATATAATATTTTTCAAGAACTCGCATGTTCAGATATGCTAACGTTAGTCTTCACCGATGCTTAATTAAGGGAGAAGTGCTGGTGAGTGGATGAGATAACAAAGGAGAGTGGAGGAGGTGGTGGTGTGCGGTACGACACTTTAGACAATCAATAACCTGGCGAGTGGCGAGGCTGGAGTTGTACAGGCGGCGACAAGGTCACATGGCAGCCACTGCGGGTGTCACCCACCAGCGGCTCTCGTTTTTGTTCTGATGGACGAGCAGTAAACTTTCTAAGCCTGACCTCAGTGACCTGCCACAGGCACCGCTTAGCAACATACTTCATATCTATTTATGCTGTAAGCTCTCTTGTAATTAGCGCTGGTAAGCGAGAGTTCCTGAGATGCCCCCAGAGTATCTTTGTATGCGATCCTTGCAGAAAGAAGAGATGAAAAGTTTTTAAAAATGCAACTTGTGATAGTTTATTTCACACATTACCTGATGAGATGAAAAGATAAACAGTTAACGAAGCCTCACAGAGTGACAACGAGCGATATAAAATATACCTACGGTAAGTCTATACACTAAACTGAAATAATTGTGCTGATTATTGAATTAGTGAAGATTCATACCTTGCACATTTATAACAAGATTCATTGTCACTCGAAAAATAGGACATCATCATCATTATCATCATAATCACCATCAGTTTGAAAGCTGAGATGAGTGAAGTCGCACATGAAGGGAAATGTAGGGACAGAGTCAACG
Organism: Coenobita brevimanus; assembly: GCF_032717465.1. Lineage (NCBI taxonomy): Eukaryota > Metazoa > Arthropoda > Malacostraca > Decapoda > Coenobitidae > Coenobita > Coenobita brevimanus. The sequence goes on from NC_137046.1 coordinate 29,698,356, forward strand.
GCAAATGAGTAGAATTATAATGGGGTTAATTCAACTTTTAGGCTGACAAGAGGGGCGCTGAGAATGCAACACCAGCCCCCACCAGGTGGTCTAAAGGCCAAACATTTGACACTGCCCAGCAACTCTGACCTTCGGCCATATGCTCTCAAAATCGAATTACTGTTTTCTTGCCTGACTCTTAACATTTCCACCAAGTTTGGTCCGAATCAGATCAAAACTGTTTTAGCTGACCTTGACTACTAACGTTTTCCCGTGTCCTTAAACGTTTGACTGATTATTCTCAATATTGAATTTCTTGATCATTGTCTCATCTTAAACTCTTCTCAAAGTTAGATGTAACTCGAATAATAACTGTTTAGCTCACTTTGCCATGGGACCTAACCTTTGACCTACTGTTCTCTATATCGGTAGGTCAACTCTTTGGTCAAGCCCCAGCCCCTCTGCCAACTTTGGTGCAGATCAGATGTAATTTACTATTTCACATAGACACAAAATTTGACCTTGCCTGTGACCTTGACTTATAACTGATTCTTACAATCGAACTCTTTTGTTCAAGCATTACCCTCAACCCTTCCAGCAAGTCTGGTTAAACAGGCTAAAGGCTGGTTAACGTGGCCGGGATTGGAAAACGTTTGACCCGGCCCTTAGACCTTGGCTTTTGACCATTTTCATCAAATTTGTTCGGCTTTTGGACTCTCCCCCTATACCTCCACCAAAGTTAGTTAAAATATGACAAAAACTTTATTTTCCACACACACACACACACACACACACACACACACACACACACACACACACACACACACGAAACAAGTGAAATAGACTACAAGAAATATCTGACTAACACTGTAGGAAGTAGCCTAACAAGTGGAATGTGATGGTCATCAGTTGGAAATAAACGTGACACAAAAACCTAATATTTTGAACAATCTGATGATGCTTTTTAAAAAATGGTTTATAACATTATAAGGGTTTGGGGAGGGCATGGTGAGCTAGCGCCCTTCATGAAGGTCGGGTCCTGCAGGTGACCTGGAAAGGACTGATAGGGAAAGTACCCTTCACTGGGAGGGGTTGCTGCTGAGCTGAGTAAATTCGTTTGGCGGTGGCAGATCGTATATTTGATCAGACGTCATCGTTTAGGAAAGGTTAATGGAGGCTTTGACCTCTTGCGAGGTGTCTCTCCGTTGTTAATAAAACTGCCTCGTGACAACAAGAATGAACTTTAAAAGACGACTTCGTAATCAATGCAGCTTAGGAATATAATATCACAGCCTGTGGTAGTCCTATTTGTTATATAGAGTGGCTTTATGGAATCTGCAAAATAGGAGAAACATACAGATACAATAACTTTTTTTGTACAGTGCATCTTATGAAGGTACGTGAAGGCAGTGCAGGAAACTGAATAAACACTATCAAATGATCAAGCAATACGGTAAGTACACAAATTGGAATCAGGACATTTGATTTATATATTGTATGTGCAGGTACGTGGAGAGCCAATGGGAGGGGGTGGGGGCGGGTTGTTTGCCAGCGGACCAGAGTGGAGGGTTGGGGGCGTTAAGCTTGGGTGTGCCAAGTCTGAGATGTTACTGATCGTGTCCAATGTATTTGCCTCTGCAATCTTCAGGGACGTCTTCCTTGGATGACATAATCTCCAGGAGGGTTCCTTCGGCTACAGGCGCCAATGATGGAGACAAGTTGATACGACGCCGACACTGGCGTCAAGCATCTGAAGATAAGCTGATCGATGGAATGGTGTCCTGAGATGAACTGACACCGAGCTGTGACTTTCAGTTAGGTGTTACTGAGCAAGGTTTTGGGACTTGTCCGATGTCCTGAGATGGACTGACACTGAAATGTGCCTGTCACCGAGCTGTGGCAAAGTAGACAATAGAACTCCTGTCCAGGTAATCCGACTATCCCAAGGCCACCCAGTGTACAGCTGAGTTGGACTGATGCGTTGTAAGAAACTTTGGATCTCCCTGTAGAAAGGCGAATATCTCTATACCAACAAGCAGAGTACTGGATGGTAGACTGTCAGTTCTTGCTTCGAACGTTACGTGTTCAAGCTACTTCCTGGTCTTCTGCATCGCTCCCTGGTTCATCATTGTCGTAGGAGACGACAGAGTTGACAGGACTATCCTCCTCCGTGTCTGAGGAATCGAACTGAGAACTCCAATGGGCGTGGTGGCACGATACTTTCATCGTCGGTGGTTTCTCTGTCAGGAAGTACGGACATGGATCGCCCGCACCAAGGGCAGACTTGGCGAAAGGCGGCAAGGACAAGTGTTGCACCTGACTCGCTTCCGTTTGATTCCGGCCTCAGTTCCGGGGATCACAAGCAGGGACATCTAAGCTATATCCCCGACCGTCCCAGCATCATTCCTACACAAGTGTCGCTGGTACCATCGCGTTTGTCATCCATCAAGTACTTGTGTGTGTGTGTGTGTGTGTGTGTGTGTATATATATATATATATATATATATATATATATATATATATATATATATATATATATATATATCCTCTGTGGTAAAGTGTGCGTTTTCGTACACTGAAGAACGAGGGTTCGCGCCCCGCCAGGGTAATAAACTTTGAAAGCGTTCTTCTGGTCACGTACTGCATTGGCAGACACTGGTTGAACCAGTATCGCATACTAAAGTATGCTTGCACCCAGTCGGCTTGCGTGGGCCGATTACAATTGGCTCACAGACTACACACACATCCAAAGCCATTCCAACACAACAATTACACTTACAAGCACTTCTAACCCTACATACAATCTCTACTAGACAGCCTAAGCCACTTGGTAGAGATACATTGTATCGTCCCCACTTCGGTGGGGATAGGCCGGTCCTGCAGTGGACACTCAAACGGCTATATATATATATATATATATATATATATATATATATATATATATATATATATATATATATATATATATATAAACGGCTGATATATATATATATATATATATATATATATATATATATATATAAACGGCTGATATATATATATATATATATATATATATATATATATATATATATATATATCGCTCTGTCTAATACAGTAGTACATTCTCGTTACATAATGATTTTTTTTTTTTAATGTACAAGCATGCATCGTTTATATTTCGTACATTTTCTTATTCAAGCTTAAATTTCTTTTCCCCTTTCATGAACAGTGTTAACTGTGTTCCTGTTATACAGTTTGTGAGTACGCATGAGCAGGCTAACGCAGGAAAGGAAAATATAAGGAAAATACACTTAGAAGATGGTACAGGGAAGGGAAGAGAAGGGAGGTGGGAAGCAGCAGGTCTTTTACGTCATTGGTGGGGAAAGATCTTGTCCTCAGCCGCGAATAATGGACACAGGCTATTTTGTTAGAAGCTGAAATACGCGTTACATTCTTGCAATATGATGTAGCATAACTACCGGTACTTGTATTGAACACTGTATATGGTAGGTGAACCGGTACTATACGGTGCTCTAATGTGGTACTGTACATGTCCAAGGCTGTATAATGCCTTCAGTACTACAGCATAACGTACAGTACAACGATACATTACAAGCTTATTGTCAACAATGTATCGATGGGCTGTGCTGAATTTTTATGGATGGGAATAATAAAGACAACTCATTTTCTTAAAATAATTTTATCTTATTTTTTACTGTAACTTTGCTCGTTTACTTGATTGACCATAAGTGAAGGGAAAAAATGTATACATGTGGTGGACTATAAATGTACGATTCACGATGCTGTGTTGTACGATACTTGAAATATTTTGTGTTTTTTCAGAGACATTATTTAAAACAAATAGCCTGTCAGTCTACTCTGTGACAGATAAGAAACAGACGGTCTTGAATGTGGCAGTATTTTATCTATGTGTATGTTAAGCAAGTCAGTGTACTATCATAACTTGATGTTAAAAATAAAGGCTTTGTCACGACTACTGTTGAATCATATGAATCCAAATCTAGGCCCGTTCGATGTTGTCAGCTTCCTGATCTTACCGTGTTGCATGAATATATATCTCACGAAACCACTCATTGTTATAACCTAGATTTTTTTTGTTTTTATTTGCCATGACCTGCTAATTTCTCAGTCACTTACCGATGCGTGTTCTGTTTTCAGGCTGTTTTGTTCTCTAATTTTCCACCGTACTTTTACGTTCGCTACACCTTCATGCCCCTCGTCAATTCCAGTCTCGACATGCTACCTGACTGTTGTGGATTCACGAAGCAGTAGTGTGTATTCGATACTTTTTCGTTATTTTTTTTTTTATGATAATACTCTGGACAAAATGAGAGATAACTTTTCTTTTTAAAAAGACTAATTGGAATTGGTCACTTTGTGGGAAGAACAACGTACCGGAACCAGTCTCGAATACAGTGAAATATGTTCCGAAGATACAGTATTTCATTGCTATGGCCTCTATATAGGCCCTCAGGCAAAAAGTGAATAAGTAAACAAATAAATAAAGACAACATAAAATAGTAGTACGATTATGAAAGTATTTCAGGAATACCTGCGGTGAAAAAACACGTTTCTTTGGAAAAATTTTGATACTTTAATATTCCTTACAGAAGATTTTACTTACGATTTTCGTCCGTCCAACAATGTAATTTAGTTTGAAAGCCGTAACAGACTGGAAAAGTTTATTTGGCGAAGTGTGTAATCAGTGGCAGGGTATATAGAGGACAACTGATGATGGTGACGTTGTTAAAAATTATGAGAAAACACGGAAAACGAAAGTAGCTGAAGACTCAGGGAGTGTAGATGTTAGAATAGAGAGAATTCAGAGACACTATCTCTGATGTTGTTTGGCTCAAGACTCACGTGAACGTGAATCTGGTGGACTGCAAGCTGAAGGCCTGTGGTCCCACCGTCCCCCCTTTTTTTTAATTCATGGAAAGTCCAGCTAGTCTTGAAACTTCATTTGTAAAATGTTATTCCAGTTCGTAATGAGAATGATTTTTCGTCACCTTCACCACATTTCCCGTTGCCATCAAAATCCAGTACACTTCTCCAACTTTTGAGAGAAAAGTCTTTCAGCAGAAGAAAGACCAGCTCTTAAAAAAAAAAAAAAAAAAAAAAAAAAAAAAAAAAAAAAAAGGTAACTGGCAGGAAAGCACTTTCGAAAGGGGGAGGGGGACGTGATTCCCAGCAGAATTACCACAATGGGTTTAGACAATCTAAAATCAAAGTGTGTGTTTGTTCTACTGGTTTTAGTCACACGAGTACAATAATATAGATAAAAGCAAGTGCAGAGATCTTTATTGCATACAGTTTGGTAAATAACGTTCTTTAAAAAAAAAAAAAAAAATCTTTACACTGCCGAAAACAAAAGGGCGTACGGCCCAGCCTCACCCCTCCCTTCAAAAAAAAAAAAAAAAAAAAAAACTGACGGAAATGCGCACGGTCATTCGGTTCCTTAGAATGGGTACTTCCATAGCCGTAGTTATCCCTGAAAGGATTAACAGAAAATGATTTTACAGAAAACGTCTCTTTGGGAGGGGAACATCAGTAAATATAGAGAGCTTGTCTGCCCCACTGTTGCTCCATTTATAACTCCTGTTGTTTTCTGCTTTATTATCTACATTACAAATAGTGATGTACTAGGGCACATTCTTACCCTAGCCTAACTTCCTTTCATTGAAAGCTAATGCCCTGGCCCGTTAGTGTGTGTGTGTGTGTTCTTACCTTACCGAATTGTATCTTTACAGGAACGAGTCAAGCTCGTACTGTCCCGTGTCTTAAACCATATTTATCGTACATATCCTTAAATTTGTGAATTGTTTTGGCACACACTATTTCATTCGGTAGTGCATTCCATTGATCAATTGCTCTGTTTGGGAAACTGAATTTCCTTACGTCTTTATCACCTCTCCTTATGCAGTTTTTTGCAGTGTCCTCTTGCTGATGCTTCTCCATATGTTAAGTAATCATTTATTTGTGTGTGTGTGTGTGTGTGTGTGTGTGTGTGTGTGTGTGTGTAATTCACCGGGTCGGTCAGGATCACATGATGGTCGTGATCGTCAGTGTGTGTGTGTGTGTGTGTGTGTGTGTGTGTGTGTGTGTGTGTGTGTGTTGGGTGTCCTGAGAGGAAAAGGAATAACTGTGAAATGATAGATGAGGGAATTCTAAGCAAAAAAATGCTATATAAACATGGGGCCAAATCTCAACCGTTACTAAATTAGTTACTTATGGCCTTATGGGTTAATTATGAGGGAGACCATTTTCGATCACTCTTAAGGCAGTCAGTAATTATAGCTCTGTAACGGATGGTGATGGATTCATGTCCATATGGGATTTTTTGCGTTGAATTCCCTGATCCGTCATTTCCCATTGTAGTGACCTTTCTTCCCGCGACACCTTGTATGTCTTGTTATTTCCCATTGTAGTGACCTTCCCGCGACACCTTGTATGTCTTGTCATTTCCCATTGTAGTGACCTTTCTTCCCGCGACACCTTGTATGTCTATCTGTCTACTGCCAGATGCCTTAATCCCGTCAGGGGTGGCCACAAACAAATCGCTTCCATGTCGCCTTGTCCCCCCGCCATTCCACTGCCCTCCCCCCAACTCACACCCTCCTCTCATATACCTCTCCACTCCATCCCTCCATCTCATCCTCGGCCTCTCCTTCCCCTCTCCCCCCTCTACCTCACTTACACTCTCCTTGTTAATCTCTCGCTTTCCATCCTCTCCACATGGCCAAACCACCTCAGTGTATTTCACCTAACGCTTTCTGTCACATCCACACCTCAACTCTCCTTCACTTCCTCATTTGTCGGTCTCTCTCTCCGCATGCATCCCTCAGATAACTCATTTCCACTGCTCTCTCTTGACTTGTGTCCTTCCAGTAAGGTCCAAGCTTTACTTCCATACGATAGAGTTGGTATCACAGTACTGTCATGTTATCATGCAGCGACTTATATATATATATATTTTTTTTTCATGCTCACTTCCCTATTTCTGTCACCACTTTCAAAGAACCTTTTATATGTGTGTGGATACTTATGTATATACATGAGTATATGCGTGCATAGATATGTATGTACGTCTATGGATCTACAGTTTATACTGTCTATCTATCTATCTATTGCCAGACGCCATAATCCCGTAAGGGGTGCCCATTTGACTTCGAGTTATTTGTTTTACAGAGAGGGGCACTAACCCTCCACCAACCGACTTGACACGTAGGGAGCACGTATGGTTTGGTTATATGGTTACCACCCAGCGTTGTAAATGGTTTCTTGGTTTACAGGAAACCATTTGGCTTGTCACTCAATGTAAAGCCACCTGTAACGGAAAGAAAAGCAATAAATAGTGACAGGAAAGATGGGAGAAATAGGAAGAGAGGAGGGCAGGCACAGAAAAAGAATGATAAAGGCTAAGGAAGAAGCAGGCAGCACTACATCAAGTGAGTGGATGATGGTCGCCGCCACCTACCACTAGTATATACTGACCTGTGCATATATAATTATATGCCTGTATTTCTAACATACTTTTGCATTAGGCCCAATTCACACTATACGGACGGTCGCGCTCCGCGCACGGTCAGGTCAAATATCATTACATGCATTTCAGTGGAAGTATTCACACTGGCAGTAACGGTCAAGGAACGCTCCACTCTTGCTCCGCTCACGATCCATTCAAAAGATATTTTGACCGGAGCGAGAGTGGACCGTGAGCGGAGCGAACCGACACTGTGAAGACCCGCCACGGTCTCGCTCAGCTCCAGTCTTGATTCAGCCCTCGTACGGACGTATATTGCTGCTCTGAATCTGTTGAAAACATGCCTTTCCTTCATGATTCCACACATAATGTAACACTGAAGGAATAAATGGTGATCCTCTGTACCTTTACCTCTGATTACCTTTCAGTCATGCTGAATGATTAATCTAAGTCACATCTTTCACATATTACCTTAGACACAGAGCAAGTTTTTCCCTCGGAGTGATTGCTCCTCTTGAATGATGTGTCTTCCTTTTTCAGGTCTTCCTCAATTTCTTATAGTATTTTTTCAAATGTTCCACTGTTCATTCTAAAATAGCTGTGAAATTTACTCTTATCATCAATCAGATGAGGAAACAGTGTATGGCATTCCCTTTCACTTTTCCTATCTTGCAAGATTGGATGAACCCACACTTTCTTTTCCGACTTTGTTTTCTTCTTGTTTCTTCTTCATCCAGTGCAATGGCGATCATTGCCAACTCGGCTCGTGAAAAGACACACATCTTCCGTCAATAGTGGTGGTACTCCTACTGTTGAGGGAGAGGGGATGACGGGACCGTGAGCGAAGCGAGAGCGGACCGGACGTGTGAATGCACCAGGACCGTGAGCAAAGCGAGAGTGGAACGTGACCGTCCCTATAGTGTGAATAGGGCCTTCGTGTTTCTGTTGTGTATCTTTTTGTTCTGTATGATACAATTTTGTATTTATTTAATCATTTACTTATTTTACAAGTAGTGTTGTGTGTCCTACCTGTGTTTGCAGTTGTATTCAGTACAACTTTCGTCCCATGTATGCGTCAACGTATCCCTTTGCTGTCATGTAAGCCTCCTGTTTGGCCTTCAGCGACAACTAAAAAAAAAAAAAAAATCATTGCACTCTACATGTATATTCAGGGAATGGTCATTAGAAAATTATTTGATGAGCTTTATTAGTTTGCCGGAATTGGTGTAGTTCTTTTGTATTGCTGTTGATGAAATCTTGGAACATTCCATCTTCTATTTGTATTTATTCAGTACCAGAGGCTTTTAGCGTCTCATACCTCCCTTTTCAGATTATACGCTGATATCTTATATACACATAGCGTGTATATATATATATATTTATATATATCTATCTATATATATATATATCTATATATATATATATACTGTATTATAGCTGCCGGTACTAACTGTTTTTATTTTCTCCACAGAAGTCTCAACTTCGGCCCCCTGAATGACGATGACGAGTACAGCTTCACAAAGAAAAAGGCGGTTCGGGTAAGTGCAGTTGTGGTGTCGTAACTGGTCAGTAATGTATATGTTTGTACCATGACCAGCCTCTTTATATCACATATTTGGGAACGATATCCAAGCATTCTGAAGCATTTCACAAGATACCCTACCATCACAAACTTGCTAGATGACCTTTCTCCTCGACCCCATTGTCATGTTGTGTTAAACCATGGGCTATGATTTCATCCTCCCTATCTTCATCCTCGCATTGTTAGACCGCACAAAAACAATATTATACTGCCACGCGCAGGCAGTATTGTTTCCAGTTCTTGTGTCGCGCGGCGACGGTGGTGGTGGTGGTGGTAGTGTTGGCGGGGTTTGGGGGGAGGGGGTGTTGTTTAGTGGGAAGGGTGCTGTCAGACAGCCACATTCACAGTGACGTCAGGGTGGGACAAGTCACCTGGGGGCATATTCTCTTCATTTTTATTATGTTCGTATATATATTTTTATACTTATGTGTTAAATAATACAGGTACCAAACACTTCACAACCCACCTACACTGAACTCGTGTGAAAATAAGACAAAACAAAATCAGTCGATTCCTAATCATAATTTGTTGTTATGGAGACATATTCATTGTCGAAACTGACTAAGATGCTATACGAATAAGGTCCGTGGACCCAGATCCAGAACTAAGACGCGGGGACGGGACGGGACGGGCTGTACGACCTTTTGGTAGAAGGGGGAGGGCAGGGTCACCTTGCCTCTTGTCTCGCCTTGCATCACTCCTGCCCTTCCTTATCACAGCCTAAATCGCTCTACCTCTCCCCCTTATTTCAGTTTCTCCTCTGCTTTGTAAACTCAAAGAATTTATTAGGTGAGGGTAGAGATACGCGTGTTGGGCATCCGTTGATCAGTGTTTGTGGTTATAATTTCAAACCGAGTACTCTGATGTTTTACAAGAGCAGATGATGAATGATAACACCTTTTACCAGGCAATAAGTGGCTATTCATACCGGTTCCCACTCTTATACGTGTCTTTAGCATACAAGCTTATTTCGAAACATATTCCCGACTTTTATAATCATGACAAATGATAATTATAAAAAGTAGCTAACACTTATTAGAAAAAAGATTACAAGTAAAGAAGGGCAACAAGCTAAAGCTTTGAATTTCAGTATGAGTTGCCTCTGTGGGTCTGTAATATCGTGGGTGATTCTACATTTTTTTTCTTTTCATGTTTCAGCTCTGGTTATAATAGACAGTAGTTTGCCGTGGTCAGTCCTGCGTGACACGCATCTTCACATGTCAGCATTTCGGAGCTAATACCCACCGTTCATACTGAGTACATCCTAGGGCTTTCTTATTCAAGACAGGTGACTGTTAGTGGGGATATTTTCATATGTTGGTGTGCCTTACTGAAGGTCAGTAGACTTTTTTTTTTTTTTTTTAACGAAATTCGTTATGTCTATCAACTGGTCCCTGCACAGACCTGGGAACGAAATTGCGCCCGCTTGGGCAACAGCTTAATACTGTTTCCACTGGAGCATACACTGAGTACCTCTGTCGCAAGGAACCAACAGTTTTCAGTAAAGCTTGTCGAGTTCTTGTTCATTTATACTGTATATCATTATGACATGGCATTATTTACGAGGTAAAATCATATTTGCAATGTCTCTCTGTAGAGACAGAATGCTTTGGAAGAGTTTGGCTTGGACCATTTTAAATGAGTCATTCTGTTAATCGCGATTCTTTTCTTTCTTTATGTCACTTCTTGTCCTTTCTCCTCGTCTTTCTTTACCTCACCTTTGCCTTTCCCAGTTGTTCTCTTCTTCTCACCCTAGTTTTCTCCCAGCCTTCGTATCCCTATCCTCCTCCAGCCACTGTGGCACCCTTCCTGTCATAGTTCATTCATAGTCATAAATAGTCCACCAAAAGCATTAGATCTCGCTCTGGCGCTCTTAATCTCTAGATCTCTTGACAGTTTTCTCCAAAAACCTCTTGTCCTTTCTGCCTTGTATTGCCTCTCCTTCAGTTTCGTGTCCCCCCACTCTCTTCTACTTTGCATTCATACCTTCTTTTTCATTTTTTTTTTTCTTGCATGCTCTACATTTCCTTCCTTTTGCCTGTGGTTTATCTTTTGCGTCTCCGCCTCACAATGTAGAGATCGTATAATGGTTAGCGTTTTCTTATGCTTCTCTTCACTTTCGGTTCTACGACTCTAGTTTCTTCCCCATCTTGGACTGTAGTTTCCTTCCCATCTCGTCAGTCTTTCCCTTCCCTACCTTCCCAGAGCCCAGCGCGCCACTTAGCTCCTACCCGCGGCCATGTCCGCGTGAGACAAGACAAGACAGAGGGCTTTAGGGTGAGGTGATGGGTGAGGGCAGAGGGCAGGGCGGCACAGGCATGACGTCAGGCTAGTGGTGCTGGTCGGTGTCAGGACAGCCACGTGACCATCCCTCACGCTTGGGCTCGCCACACCCGCCCCTCCTGTGTCACCACTGCTGCCCTACGCCCTGTACCTGTCCTGTCCTGCTTCTTTGTCATTATTAGACGTGTCAGCCCCTTCCTGTGCCAACGTCAGTCTCTTCCTCTGGGTCAACATTCAATCCTGTACGATAGTATCCCTGGGCAGTCTTGTCAGGTGGTCACATCCCCACTGACCTGTATACCCAGCAACAACTTCAGTCCCTCCTCTTACTGCAAGCCCAGCCCTTGCCCTTACATCCTTTATTGGCAATACCCCTGCCTTAATTACAACCCCTGCCCCAGTGACAACGCCTGCCCCAATGACAACGCCTGCCCTAATTACAACGCCTCTCCTAATTACAAGCCCTACCCTAATTACAAGCCCTACCCTAATGACAGCCCCTACCCTAATGACAACCCCTACCCCAATGACAACCCCTACCCCAATGACAACCCCTATCCCAATGACAACCCCTGCCCTAATGACCACCCCTGCCCTAATTACAACCCCTACCCCAATGACAACCCCTACCCTAATGACAATGCGTAACCCAATGACAACCCCTGCCCTAATTATAACCCCTACCCCAATGACAACCCCTGCCCTAATTATAACCCCTACGCCAATGACAACCCCTGCCCTAATTATAACCCCTACCCCAATGACAACCCCTGCCCTAATTATAACCCCTACGCCAATGACAACCCCTGCCCTAATTATAACCCCTACCCCAATGACAACCCCTGCCCTAATTATAACCCCTACGCCAATGACAACCCCTGCCCTAATTATAACCCCTACCCCAATGACAACCCCTGCCCTAATTATAACCCCTACGCCAATGACAACCCCTGCCCTAATGACAACCCCTGCCCTAATTATAACCCCTACCCCAATGACAACCCCTGCCCTAATGACAACCCCTACCCCAATGACAACCCCTACCCCAATGACAACCCCTACGCCAATGACCCCTACCCTAATTACAACCCCTACCCTAATTACAACCCCTACCGTTATTACTTCCCCTTCCCTAATTACACCCCTACCCTTATTACACCTCCAACCGTACCCTTATTATACCCCCTACCTTTATTACAACTTCTATCCTTATTATAATACCATGCCCTTATTACACTCCTACCCATATTACAATCCGTACCCTTGTGACTACCCCTTCCCTAATTACAACCCTTTCTTTAATTACAAGCCTTACCCTTATTACGGCCCCTACCCCTATTACATCCTCTATCCATCCTACACCGCTACCCTTCTTACACCGCTACCCTTCTTACACCCCCTACCCTTCTTACACCCCCTACCCTTAATATCACCACCAGCTCCCCACAACCGGTACCCTCACTGCTACCTCCACCGTTACTCCTGCCCCTACTCCTGTTCGACCAAATTTTGTCCGTTACTTGTAGGAACTGAATTTATGAAACTGGTAGTTTTCATGCTGTAAATCAACTCGTGCCTGACTGGTTTGGGTATCTGGAATAAAACACAGTTCTTTAAATGTCTGTTGTAGTTTATTTCTTTCGTTACCTAGAATAACTTAATCGGTATTGTTGTTACCAGTCATAATTGTATCACTTACAGAATACGAGTTTGGACTTATTACATTTCTTCATTTCTTAATGAAGCTAATTCGCATGTATTATGCTATAATTTTATATTGTGAGTGGTCACTGCTTATAACCGTTCATCGTATAAGGGGTCACTCCTGTCCAGGGTTGCACTGATACAAATCAGTTGGTTTATTTCTCGCTTTCGCTGTTTGACCCTGATGATTTTTTATGAACTGTAAAATAGTTCATCGTAAGTTGGACTAAATACGAAATTCTTCCTTTCAAACAAAAACGTAGTTTTTAGCACCTTTGATGCCTTAAGTTTCTCTTGAGCATACTAAAATTATCTGACTTTAGTCGCAATGCCTCACATGTTACAGAATTATTTTGGATTACTGACAAAATTACCGTGTATGAAATTAATGAATCCTTTCCACATTATTTACCTGTCAGGATTTTTTTTTTTTTTTTTTTTTTTGGGGGGGAAGGGGGCTATGCCAGAGCATTATGATGAACAAGTTATGTGCCTGTGTATACATGCCAAGAATTATTTTAAAACCACTATAATCCATTATAATACAAAAGTTCTAACAGATTGAATTAGTCGTACGGTAAACTATATGCAGACCAGTCACAAGAACAAATGGATTTTGCAGTGAGCACTCAGCAGCAGACCCTGTCCGGGGTGATAACCAAGTGACTGAAAATTTTTTAGAATATAAAAGATCTTTTTGCATGACATTTAATTATTTTGAGACAGCATTTTAATTCGTCTGAAAGTTGCAATGAAAACAACAATTGGGAACAAGGTGTAAAAGAAACTTTTAATGTAACGAAGAATATGGATAGAGACAACATTGCTACCTTAAAATTACCCAGGGATGGCCAGGAAATACAGCGTTTAACGCCCTGCTGATGCGAGTTGGTTAATATTACAAATTAGGTAATGTAGAATACGCGTTTCTATGACACCACAGTAGTATTATATCAGACCAGTTTAATAGAAACGTTTATTAAAAATATATCTGATCTGCCAACCAGTTCGTGTCACAAAGAAAAAAAAAAATCGTCGATTTCGTGTTGTACGTCGCATCATGAAACCGTCAAAGGGGAGAGCATAACGAAATGGGCGTGGTGAACAGCGGGATGGGCTGAACATTTGCTGGATAGTGGGGTTGGGGCAGGAAAGTATACCTTTTGAAAATGGATGTTGTATCATCAGTGGTCTGAATGAGATGAAGGTTTATTTTTAAAATATCCTCCACGGATTAAAGTACCTGGGTGGGAGGGTGAGGAGTCAGGAAATGGGTGTGGGAATAAAGAAATGAGTGGAAACAGCTGGAACACATACATGCATGTACTGTACCTATATACATGCATACATATTAGTATATACATACATGCAAATATGCATATACAAAAGATATATACATGCATATATATACATACCTTTTACATACATATATGCATACTCACACACGTGTGTGTGTGTGTGTGTGTGTGTACCATAGCCTACATATCACACACATACAGGAGCACCATTAGTAACAGCCCGCTCTTTGGCCACTTCTGCCAAACCACTAGTGAGGAAATACCGGCATGTTGTTTAGGAACACATGAAAACACATATCCCTGCAAAGTGGTGCACCATTTTGGTTGAATGTGATAGTTACCTGACGGTCTTCCAGATGTGGTGCAAAATCAATTAATTAAACAAACCACTCATGGCGTCAAGGTAAACAGTTATCATTTAGGTGTAATATTCTTTTTTGATACTAGAGCTGTTTCATTGCGATGACTTTTCTCCTGACAATCACCGGAAGGTTCACATAGCGCAAAGGTAATTCTCATTTACATTGGGTTAGAAACGGAGCTAACGTAACCGCATCCGTCACCTGTGACAGCGATATTCTATACTAACAACCACCATGCGATTTTACTGCGGTAAGATGAGAGGTTTGGGGAAAATGATGCAATAATGCCATCATAACTGATTACCGTACACAGCATTCACCTACACAATACACAGCGTTCACAGCATTCACGTCTTGTGTCATGTTATTGCTATACCATGAACAGTGCACTGAGGAGTGGACATTTGAGGACGCAGTGATATATCCTTTCACGTGATTTCATATACTGGCACCCTACCGAGGTTCCCATGATGATAAATACCGTACTGACTTTGCCACACAAACAGCCACTACGACGGTTTCCCCCTACACGTCTCACCCTACACTCCAAAAGCCTTCCGTTTCTTTGCTCATGCATGCAGCAGTGGGTGGGAGCAGCATACTTCTCCAGTGACAAAATGGTGTTCCCCGCCCCTACGACTCAGTTCCCCCACAGGACCCCTAAAACACAGCGTGAACATTTGTAGTAGAGCTACCCGTCTGCATCAGGCGTATGCAAGCCGACCCTTACAGTATATGCAATGAGCATACAGCTTCTGAATAACAACGGTACTTACTATGCATAAAAAAGCAGATGTTGCAAGTTATTTATGGTATTCTTATGAAAGCAGAGCAGCGTAGGGCAGGAACAACGGCCATTTTGCGGTATCCATTGTGAATGGTGTCACATTGTTTCCTGCTGATTGTGCTGCAATAATTCCAATGTACAGTGCAACATGTACAGGAACTTTTGTATGTGCAGAATATAAAACTGTGTACTACATGTGTACGTGTAGATTTTGGTATTGGGTGAGAGAGAGAGAGAGTGTGTGTGTGTGTGTGTTCTTACCTAATTGTTCTTACCTAATTGTATCTTTACAGGAATGAGTCAAGCTCGTACTGTCCCGTGTCTTAAACCATATTTATCGTACATATCCTTAAATTTGTGAATTGTTTTGGCACACACTATTTCATTCGGTAGTGCATTCCATTGATCAATTGCTCTGTTTAGGAAACTGAATTTCCTTACGTCTTTATCACCTCTCTTCTTATGCAGTTTTTTGCAGTGTCCTCTTGCTGATGCTTCTCCATATGTTAAGTAATCATTTATGTCTATTTTCTCCTTTCCTGATATGCACTTATATAGCATTATCATGTCACCTCTTTTCCTTCTCCCCTGTAGTGTTGGTATCTTCAGTTTATTTAGTCTTTCTTCATAGCTTAGGTCCCTTAAGCTTGGTATCCATCTTGTAGCGGCCCTTTGAACTTTTTCAATCTTGTCTATGTGCTTTTTGAGATGAGGACTCCAGACTATTGATGCATATTCCAGGGTTGGTCTAATGAATGATGTTATTATCCTTCTTAGCATGTCTTCATTTATGTATGTGAATGCTATTCACATATTTGCAAGCAGTGTATACATGTTCCGTACCTTCTCGCTGATGTGGTCAGCCGGAGATAGTCTGTTATTGATAATCACACCTAGGTCTTTCTCTCTTTCTGATGTGTATAGGGTTTTATTTCCTAACTTATAATCCCAATCAGGTCTTTTTCCACTTTTACCAAACTTGATTACATGACACTTGTCCACATTGAATTCCATTTGCCATGTACTACTCCATTCATGAAGTTTATTTAATTCTTCTTGTAGCTCCCTACAAGAGTCTGTGCTAGTAATTCTCCTTTGTATTTTTGCATCATCTGCAAACATATTCAGATAGCTCTCATTTCCAGTGTTACTGTTTATATCATTTATGTACACTAAAAACATGATTGGTGCCAGCACCGAACCCTGTGGTACTCCACTAGTCACTTCTTTCCATGATGAGTAGTTTCCTCTTAGTACTGTCCTCATTTCTCTTTTTATGAGAAAGTCTTGCATCCAACAAAACAGTTTGCCTCGAATTCCTCCTTGATGGTATAGCTTCCATAAAAGTCTTTGGTGTGGTACTGTGTCAAAAGCTTTCTTGAATTCTAAATAGATACTGTCCACCCATCCTTCCCTTTCCTGTATTGTGTTTGTTACTCTGTCATAGTAGCTCAACAGATTAGTAACACATGATTTTCCTTTTCTGAAACCAAACTGTCTTTCTGTTATCATACTGTGTTCTTCTAGATGATTTACCTAAGCTTTTCTTATAAGTTTTTCTAATACCTTGCTTACAACACTGGTCAATGATACTGGTCGGTAGTTGAGAGGATTTTGTCTATTTCCTTTCTTGAATAAGGGGACTATATTTGCTTTTTTCCAAATATCAGGTAGTTTCCCTTGACTCAAGGATTTCTTGAAAATTAAAAATAATGGTTTACTTAACTCCTTTGCACATTCTCGTAATACCCAACATGAAATTTCATCAGGACCACTTGCTTTTCCTCTGTCTAATCTACTTAACTCCTCCTGTATTACTTTTTCTGCTATTTGTATATCTTGTAGTATGTGTGGACATGCGTGTTCCACATAGTCCCTCTCAAAATTTTTTTCTTCTGTAAAAACTAATTGGAAATTCTTATTTAGTGCTTCACAAATATCTTTCTCATGTGTATAAGTGATTCCCTCGTCCGTAATGGATTGTATTATATCTTTTACTTTGGTTTTGCTTCTGATATAGCTGTAAAACAGCTTTGGTTGATCACTACTTTTATTTATTATATCCTCCTCAAACTGTTTTTGGGCTTCCCTCCTTATTCTTGTATAGTCGTTTCTTGCCTGTTTGTAATTGTTATGCGCCCTTTCACTATTGTGTCTTCTGTATCTATTCCACAACAAATCTCTTCTTTCTTTTGATTTTTTACATTCTGTATTGAACCATTTCTGTATTTTCTTATCTACTTCTTTGTGCTGTGGGATGTACTTCTAGACTCCTATTTCATAAAATTCACAAAATTTTTTATATACAGCATTTAAATCTTGTCCTCTAAGCTCATTTTCCCAATCAACTTCTAAGAAATACTTCTTTAGGTGTGTGTGTGTGTGTGTGTGTGTGTGTGTGTGTGTGTGTGTGTGTGTGTGTGTGTGTGTGTGTGTGTGTGTGTGTGTGTGTGTGTGTAGGTCCTATAGGATGATGACGGCTAGTGTAAGGGTAAAGAATGAAAGATAGTGTAGGGAAGTAAGGGTGTGGGTGAAGGTGAGGATGTGAATGAGGACAGGACTGGAGCACCACGTGGGCAGGACTCACGTGCCAGCCAACACCTGTCCTGCCAGGCAGCAAGACCAGCGGCGGGGGTTGGGAGGAGGTGCTGCCCTCCACATTAGCACCCTCAGGCCTTTGCACACTAACCATCCCTACGCCATTACTGCTGTTTGAAAGTTTTTACACATTTTAGTTTATAAACTACAGGAAAATAATAATGTTCATCGACAAAATAATCTTTATACTAAAAGTATTAAAAAAAAAGAAAGTCTGTCCTCCCTTTACACGTGCAGGGAAAGTTATTCATTAAATTAAATCGTACGTAAAAATATTATGTACCCTTCTGCTAGACGGAAATGTTTTGTAGATTTATGTCCATCATCCATCCCGCTAAGTAACAAGTAATGATAGGCCGGCACTGGACACGGCCTTACCAAACGGATTTCACATGCTGACCAAGTGCAAGTTTTTTTTTTCCTTTGCTGTGAAAGTGTATATAGATAGATAGATAGATAGACAGATAGATAGATATGTATGTATGTATGTGCGTATGTGGCTGAATCGGTAGAGAGGCGGCCTGCAGTCCTGATGGACCCAGGTTCGAATCCTGGCTGGGACAGGAACAGTTTAAGGATTTGAATTTCATAAAAGCAGACTTTGCTGATCTACCAGATGACCCCCCGACACGTCATAAAAGTACCCCCGCTACTACCAATACACCAGTCCTGTATGAGACAGCACTAGCGTGTATTCAATATGGACGGTGGGTGTTAGCGCCGAAGTGGTGACATGTGGAGGTGTAGGAGGACTACTGGGCCTTGGGATAGGCTACTGCCCCCGAGATATAGGCCCTGAAGCCTTTGCCCAGAGTCGGACACATTAAAATATTTTATATATGTGTGTGTGTGTGTGTGTGTATATATATATATATATATATATATATATATATATATATATATATATATATATATATATATATATATATATATATATATATATATATATATATTTATTTATTTAAGTTCAGAATATTTAGCAAATCATTTTATTTTTTTTAGTGATAGCGAATTTAAGGTGCAATTAAATACATTATCTCAGTGTGTATCTTTGAACTGAATGTTGTGACAGGGAGTTTGATGGTCTGTAAGGAAGGTAGAAACTTTAAGTACCGTATGTAATGAAAGCTGTGCACTGATATGTGTACTTTGCTGCGTCTTGAACAAGGGATTTTGAAACGATATATTTAAGTTACGATGATTTGGGTGGCATCCACAAGAGTGGCGTTCCACAGCCAGGTTAAATTTGTAATGTCTATCTATCTATAGCCCGACGCCCTAATCCCGCAAAGGGTGGCCGCAGACAAAACGCCTCCAAGTCGCTCTGTCACTCACCATTTGACTACCCTCCCCCCAACTCACCCCCCCCCTCCCTCATATACCTCTCAACTCCATCCCTCCACCTCATCCTCGGTCTGCCTCTCCCTCTCCCTCTCTCCACCTCACCTACATACACCCTCTTAGTCAGTCTTTCATTCTCCATTCTCTTCACATGTCCAAACCACCTCAGTGTATTTCTCCTAATCTTCTCAACCACATCCACATCCACCCCACAGCGTTCCTTCACTTCTTCATTCGTCAACCTGTCCCTCCACGTCACTCCACATGCTCCTCTCAAGTAACTCATTTCCACTGCTCTCACTCTTGACTTGTTCCCCTCTTGCAAGGTCCATGCCTCGCTTCCATACGTCAGGGTAGGGATCACAATACTATCATGCAGTGACTTCTTAACTTCCATACTCACCTCCCTGTTTCTCATCACTGCTTTCAGTGTACCAACAACCTTCCTTCCCTGCTGTACCCTTTCACGCACTTCATCCCCCAAAGTTCCATCCTTACTCATCACACTACCCAAGTACTTGAATGCACTCACATTCTCCATATCCTCACCATCCAACCTCACTGCACACTCTGTGACTTCATTCCTCTCAAACACCATAACTTTACTTTTGTTTACATTAACTTTCAGATTCCTCCTCCTACACACTGTCCCAAATTCATTCACCAAACCTTGCAACTCCCATTCATCTTCACTCAACAGTACTGTATCATCAGCAAACAGCAACACCGGAAGCTTCCAAATCTCATCCTCATTCATTAGAGCCACCCCCACATCCACTGCCCTACCCTGCACCTCCTTTACAACCCCATCCATGTATATATTAAACAGCCATGGAGACATCACACAACCCTGTTTCAGTCCCACATTGAGATCAAAGAACTCACTCAGCTCACCATCCACTCGCACCGTAACCCTAGCTCCTACGTACATACTCTTCACAGCACTCAACAATTTCCCCTCCACTCCATATATTCTTAATACCTTCCACATACCTTGCCTATCTATTCTGTCATAAGCTTTCTCCAAGTCCATGAAGGCAGCATACACTTTCCTTCCCTTCTCTAGATACTTCTCCACTAAACATCTTAGAACAAATATCGGATCTACACACCCTTTTCCCTTCCTAAATCCTCCTTGTTCTTCTCCAACTAGCTCCTCTGCCATATGCCTAACCCTATCAGTGAGTATTCTACCATATATTTTACCAGTCACACTAAGTAGGCAAATACCCTTATGGTTACCACATACTTCTCTCTCTCTCCTTTTCCTTTGTATAAAGGAACAATTATACCTGATTTCCAGTCCTCTGGAACTCTTCCCTCTTCCCAAGCCAATCTACACAACTTCCATATCCACTCCACAACAATCTCACCCCCATACCTAAGCATTTCACCACACACTCCATCAATTCCTGGGGCCTTTCCCAACTTAATGTTCTTCATCGCTTCCACTACTTCCGCCCTTCTGATCTCTTCCTCCCTCCTCTCATCTCTTCTTCTCCCAGCCATTCCCCAACCACTTATACTCGCACTGCTCTCACTCTCCACATTCAACAAATCCTCAAAGTGCTCCTTCCATCTCCTCAGTTTCTCTTTCTTCTCCATAAACAATCTATTATTCCTATCTTTCACTCCCCTACTATTTCCCCTTTCACACTGCCTTACTTTCTTTACCTCCTTCCAAAACAATTTCTTACTCTCCCTCCATTTCACACTCAGATTCCTCCCAAACTCTTCATCCACTTTCTTTTTACTCTCCTTCACCAGTCTCTTAACCTCCCTTCTCCTGCTCACATATACCTCTCTCTTCTCTCTCTCATCTTCTCCCCTACCTCTACTCGCTAACCATTCACTATATGCCTTCTTCTTTTGTTCCACTGCTCGTTTCACCTCATCATTTCACCATGCTGTCCCTTGCACACCCTTGCATCTCCTCCTCACTACACAAACCGCCTCAAGTCAAGAGTGAGAGCAGTGGAAATGAGTTACTTGAGAGGAGCATGTGGAGTGACGTGGAGGGACAGGTTGACGAATGAAGAAGTGAAGGAACGTTGTGGGGTGGATGTGGATGTGGTTGAGAAGATTAGGAGAAATACACTGAGGTGGTTTGGACATGTGAAGAGAATGGAGAATGAAAGACTGACTAAGAGGGTGTATGTAGGTGAGGTGCAGAGAGGGAGAGGGAGAGGCAGACCGAGGATGAGGTGGAGGGATGGAGTTGAGAGGTATATGAGGGAGGGGGGGGGTGAGTTGGGGGGAGGGTAGTCAAATGGTGGGTGACAGAGCGACTTGGAGGCGTTTTGTCTGCGGCCACCCTTTGCGGGATTAGGGCGTCGGGCTATAGATAGATAGACATTACAAATTTAACCTGGCTCTGGAACGCCACTCTTGTGGATGCCACCCAAATCATCGTAACTTAAATATATCGTTTCAAAATCCCTTGTTCAAGACGCAGCAAAGTACACATATCAGTGCATAGCTTTCATTACATACGGTACTTAAAGTTTCTACCTTCCTTACAGACCATCAAACTCCCTGTCACAACATTCAGTTCAAAGATACACACTGAGATAATGTATTTAATTGCACCTTAAATTCGCTATCACTAAAAAAAATAAAATGATTTGCTAAATATTCTGAACTTAAATAAATAAATATATTATGATTTGCTAAATATTCTGAACTTAAATAAATAAATAAATAAATATATATATATATATATATATATATATATATATATATATATATATATATATATATATATATATATATATAATGTAATGCACATAATTAGGGCGTAATGAAGCACACATTTGCTGCTTCAGTCATAAGAGATATTTGGTCTTGGTTAAATTGTCTCTTGTTTTTAATGTGCTGTAGTCGAGGAAGTTTTCTGTATAAATGAAATGTGTCCATCAGTCGTTATACAGCAAGGAAACGGTTGTATAACGATTTATTTATTGATTTATTTTTTGCTGAATGAGAACTTATTTGGTTCATTTACTCGTACTTAATGAAGCGTTTCATCCAACTTAAAAAGACTGGCAATTGGCACAGCACTTGCCAGCCGGTTCTCACAACTGTTAGATCACCTTGTGTATGTAAGTGTAGTTTTAGTTCAGTTCATTATGGGATCGGTAGCAAAGCAATATGTCACAGGAACAGATTATAAGCAAAGAACTAAAAAAGCTGCAGTTGGATTATATATATATATATATATATATATATATATATATATATATATATATATATATATATATATATATATATATATATATATATATATCTATAGTGAGTCCGGAAGTACAGCAGTGTGTGATTGAATGGAAGGAGGTGTCATCGAGACTGATGTGGGTGAAAGCGAAATTTGAACGTGAGTTGTGGGTGTTTGTGAGTGCATATGGGCCTGGTAGTGAAAGGGATGAAGAAGAGAGGGAGTCTTTCTGAAATGATGTTGATGAGTGTCTGCAGAGTTTTGGAGCGAATGTGAATGTGGTAATGATGGGAGACCTGAATGCTAGAGTGGGAAATGTAGCAGTTGAAGGTGTAGTTGGTATGCATGGTGTGCCTGGAAGAAATGAAAATGGGGAACGAATGATAGCGATGTGTGTTGAGCGAGAGATGGTGATTGGAAATACGCTGTTTGAGAAGAAAGATATTTATAAGTATACATGGGTGAGACAAGAGGGTGGAAGGGTTGTTGATAGAGCTTTGATGAACTATGTGGTTGTGTCTAGGAATGTAATAGGAAGATTGTTGGATGTGAGAGTTCTGAGAGGGGAGGGTGGAGGTATGTCTGACCACTACCTGGTGGAGGGAAAGTTAAGAGTAGGTGAGAGCTAGGAGGGTTAGGTGTGGCAGGGAGGTTTTGAAAGTGAGTGAGTTGGATAAAAGAGAGAAAAAGATAGAGTATCAGGAGAAATTGAAAGATGAGTGGAACGCACTGAAAGATCAGGAAAATGGCAGTGTGGAAGAGGAATGGCATTTGTTTAAGAGTGCTGTGGTGGGGCATGCAGAAGAGGTGTGTGGTGTGAGACGTGTGGGTGGTGGTGTAAGAAAAGGAAGTGAATGGTGGTGCGAGGAAGTAAGTATGGCTGTGGCTGAGAAGAGACGTGCATATGAAGTGTGGCTGCAGAGGAAGGATGAGATGTCATATGAAAGGTATAAGGAAAAGAGGAATAGGGCGAGAAGGGCTCTGCGTGATGCTAAAGTGGCAGCAGATGAGAGGTGGGGTAGGCGGCTTACAGAGAATTTTCAACAGAATAAGAAAATGTTTTGGAAGGAGGTGAAAAGGGTGCGAAAGGGAGAGTCTGGGAAGGAAGAACGAGTAAAAGCAGAGGATGGAAGGATGTTAACTGAGATGGATGCAGTAAGGAAGAGATGGGCAGAGTATATTGAAAGGTTGTTAAATGTAGAGGAGGAAAGGGTGGCTGAGATTGTGGCAGATGGAAGGGTGCAAGGAATATATGTGTTGGGAGAGTTGAATGATTCTTTGATCACGGAGGAGGAAGTGGAGAAGGCAGTAAAGGAGATGAAAACAGGGAAAGCTGCAGGTATGGATGGGTGTGCTGTGGAATGCCTGAAAGGTGGTGGAGTGACCATTGTTGACTGGTTAGTAAGATTGTTGAATGTGTGCTTTGTGAAAGGTTTGGTGCCAATTGACTGGGCAAGTGCTTGTGTGGTCCCGTTGTATAAAGGCAAGGGTGATAAGCATGAATGTACTAGCTTTAGGGGTATAAGTCTGTTGAGTGTTGTAGGTAAGGTTTATGGTAGAGTGTTAATTATGAGAGTTAGAGAGGGTACAAAGGGAGTGATTGGTGAAGAGCAGTGTGGCTTTAGGAGAGGGAGGGGATGTGTGGATCAGGTGTTTGCTTTGAGACAAGTGTGTGAAAAGTATTTAGCGAAAGGCAAGGATGTGTTTTGGGCATTCATGGATTTAGAGAAAGCGTATGATAGAATTGATAGGGAGGCTTTGTGGACTGTTTTAAGATTGTATGGACTTGATGGTAGGTTACTAAAAGGGATGAAAAGTTTTTATGTAAATAGTAGAGCGTGTATAAGAGTGGGAAATGCTGTGAGTGACTGGTTTCCTGTGAGAGTGGGGCTGCGACAGGGATGTGTGATGTCGCCTTGGTTGTTTAATATTTACATGGATGATGTTGTAAGGGAGGTGAATGCAAGAGTTTTAGGTGGAGGTCTGAGTCTGGTGAATGTTGATGGTGGAGAGTGGAATCTGAAGCAGCTGCTGTTTGCAGATGATACTGTACTGGTGGCTGATTCAGAGGAGAGATTGAGACAGTTGGTAGAGGAGTTTGGAAGGGTGTGTGAAAGGAGGAAATTGAAAGTAAATGAGAGTAAGAGTAAAGTGATGAAGTGTACGAGGTTGGTAGACGGTAGGGGGATGAATATAGTTTTGAATGGCGAGTTGCTTGAGGAGGTAGAGTAGAGTGTTTTAAATATCTAGGGTCACATGTTGCTGTGGATGGAAGAATAGATGCTGAAGTGAAGTTTAGAATAAATTAAGTAGGAAAGGTGCTGGGAGGAATGAAAAAAGTGTTTAGATGTCGTTCGCTTAGAATGGATGTAAAGAGAAGGTTGTATGAGGGTGTTGTGGTACCGACTGCGTTATATGGGGCTGAAACATGGAATATGGGTGTAGCAGAGAGGAAAAGTTTGAATGTAATGGAAATGAGGAGTATGTGTGGAGTGACACGTATGGATCGAGTGCGAAATGATGAAGTGCGAAGGAGAACTGGAGTTGTTCGGGAGATGGCTGGTATAGTTGAGCAGAGGGTGTTGCAATGGTTTGGGCATATGGAGAGAATGGATAATGAGCGATTGGTGAAAAAGATAACTAGATCTGATGTGAGAGGTGTAAGGCTGAGAGGAAGACCACGAATAGGATGGATGGACAGTGTGAAGAGAGCACTGGATGCGAGAGGGATGTCTGTTGAGCAAGGAAGAGTGGCTGTGCATGACAGAAATAAATGGAGAGAAATTGTGAATGAATAAGTGATGACGCAGCCCTGAGGGGATATTCTCCCGCATTTGGTCTGATCAGCTAGTCAGGTCAGGTG
The DNA here is from genome assembly GCF_032717465.1 of Coenobita brevimanus. Classification (NCBI taxonomy): domain Eukaryota; kingdom Metazoa; phylum Arthropoda; class Malacostraca; order Decapoda; family Coenobitidae; genus Coenobita; species Coenobita brevimanus. Next base: position 29,723,853 of record NC_137046.1, read on the forward strand.
CGGGTAAGGGTATGGGTCTGTTATGATGTGACAGGGGTAAACCAGCTCTGCTGTTGGGCCCTGCTGCGGATGTCACTGATTGCATTGCGCAGTTGACCCTTGTGCAGTGTGGTGCGGTGAGGATCTGTCCGTTCTTCCCTTGGGGCTAAGATGCGAATGAATGTGTTTGAATGGATGAGTAATTGGGGAGTGTGTCGTCCTGTCTCGGCTACCTCCCTTTCCTTGGGGGAAACAGCCTATATATATATATATAAGGAAACTGAATTTTTTGTTTGTATTGTAAATCCAATTATATACAGTTATAATGTTAGAAAACGTTCTTGTGACTGTTCTACCAAAAATATCAATCGCTTGTTCCCTACAATTTTTAAGAGTTCTCTCAGCGTATTTTTGTTTCGTGTTGATTATTGTGACCCTGTTCAAGCTGTGTTGTCCCATTGTTGACCTGAGGTAAGTTTTTATAGTTCATACGTCTCTGGCCACCGAAAAATAATTGTTCTATAGGTCACGGTGTTGCTGGAAGTGATGCCAGGATGGTTGCTGTGGCTGTAAACAATGGAAGTAGTTAAACATGTTTTTTCAGTCACGTACACCAGACTATTTTGACGGGTTGCATCGTTACTAAAGAGCTTTTTTTTTTTTTTTTTTTTTTTCCCAAGGTCTGTGAATGTACAAATCTTAAGCCGTTTTTTAACTCACGAGGACAGCTATACTCAGTTCTGTATCGCAGTTCGTACCGAATGTCTTGGTCACACTCTCCCTTCAGTGTGTGCTATTAGTTCAGTGATACATTTGTCAACAACCTGACAGCATATGTGGATCAGGTGGTGTTCTGTTATTGTTTGCAGAAGGAAATGCCGTGATTTCCCTCCAACTACTGCATCGAATCAGTGAAATGGCTTTTTTCATGGTGTTCTTTTCCCTTTGACAGCACGTCCCAGTAATTTCACGCCCATATTTTTTTTTCAGTAAGACTTTGTGATGTAATCCGCTGGAACTCAAAAATGGTTTCCTTTTGACATGTATTAATGATTTTAATGAGGAACTAAATAGAGGGGACCAATAACAATGCCACATCCAGAGGAACAGGACTCAGTGTATAGTTTAAAATATTTAATAATGTATTTATTATTCTGATCTGGTCCTTAAATTTAGCGAGTAGTGTGTCCGAATTTAGCCCTCCTCCCCCAGCCCCCAGCAAATACGCCTGTGTCCCTCTCCCAACATATCCCTCAGCCCGGCGATGTTCAGCGCTTAAAGAGGGACAAGAGTTAGATTCCAGGCAGAGACAGAAAGTTTGATTATCTGAATTTCTTTAAAACAGTCTACAGATCTGTCAAAAGACATCCCCGCTGTTACTATAACCCTAGTATATTAAACCCAAACTGGTGTCTAGTGAATGTGTGGCCACGTAGGCAAACTCTTGGGCCTCATCGAACCGACTATCAAAATCTATGGCCAAAGTTCGACATATCAAAGAAAAAAAAAAAAGTCATGTTAAGACGCATTTATGGCCAAGAAATACCGTATACCAGCAGATATGTATGATTGTAATGAACAACAGATGATGAATATGGCCACGCCTACAGGTTTTTCTGTCATCGTAAGACTCTCTCTCTCTCTCTCTCTCTCTCTCTCTCTCTCTCTCTCTCTCTCTCTCCCAAAACGTTGTTGGTTTAGAGCGCGTCCACACGTGTACTCAAACATAAGTTGACAGCACAGCTGGCAACATGTTGGGGAACATGTTTGCAGCAGTATCTGAACAGATGTATGCAAACATACTTCAATACAGCTTCGAACTCTAGCAGCAGAGGTGATGGGATAAGTGTCCATACCAGGCAGCTGAGACTTCATCATGATGTTACCAACATGATCTGGACGCTGTTGTTCCCAACATGTTTGCAGCGTGTTCGTTACTGTGTTGCATACATGTTTCCAACACTTGTTTGAGCGCACGTGTGACGCGGCCTTAGGCTACAGACGTGCAGGATTTGTGTACGAAAAACTGGGAACAAAATCTAAAAGGAAAATTTTGGGGCTTTGAATTCAAAGAGTTCTCACGTGAGGGTTCAGGTGTGTGTGTGTGTGTGTGTGTGTGTGTGTGTGTGTGTGTGTGTGTGTGTGTGTGTGTGTGTGTGTGTGTGTGTGTGTGTGTGTGTGTGTGTGTGGATGGTGGACAGATGGTGGGATAGGTTGGTTAACAAAAGCTGAGGTGCTTGTAGTCAGGCACTGCATTTGGCAGCTAATGCAGGTGCTGTACAATGATGGTGGGTTGTGAACTGATATTTTGTTGGTAGGCCGATTGATGGTGGAGGTTTTAGCAGATTTTTTTTCCCTTCATACACAGGACTGTATTTGTTTTCCGTAGTTTGTTTTGTCTGCTACGGTGCCCAGGATTTCCAGTACAGTATTTTAAATGTAATGTGTCCAAGCATCTGAAAACAAATGGATATTTAATTTTTTTCCTTAAGTAAAATTTTTTTGCAGGTTGTCTGTCTTGTATTCTTTCTTTTCTGCATAAAGAATAAGACAGACAGATGTTTGGAAGCGGCTACACATGAAGCTGTTGAATGGACTTTGTGTATGACGGTTGTTGAATGGGTGGACATGAGGTAGGACTGTTCAACAGATGTGGCGTTTGTGTGTCTGTATTGTGATCAAATATGGTGTGGTAGTGGTGGTGGTGGTAGTGGTGTTGGATATTGGGGTGGTGACTGGTGTTATCTGTCTAGTAATGGTAGGTGGGGTGGTGGTGGTATGCATATATTTTAGGTGGTGGCAGCCATGGGTGTTGTACGAAAAGACCTGGGATGAACGAGAACAAGTGTGTTGTTTATCGTGCACAGGTGTGAATATTATTATACAGATGTTCGATGGCAAGATTATATTTACTTGGCACGTTGGTGGACACGTGTGTGTGGGTGGCAGCCAGGACAGGTGTGACTGTAATTATAAATGGGGTTGTTGTGGCCGGCGACTGTGTAACCCACGTGCTGTAGCATAATTGTCCATGCTAATATGTGGTGAGGGTAGAGAGCTCGGTAGTGAAAGGTGTGGTGGTAACATTTGGTAGTGACAGGTGTGTGGTGACGTGTGGCAGTATATTCGGATGTGTGACGGAAGGTGCGGCAAGGAGACATGAAGGTCGGTAGGATTAAAATTGTGGAGACAGGTGTATGGCAGACAGGTGTGCCATATATGAACAGATAAGAGTCTACAAAGGCGTTGATGGACAGGAAGATCATGTACGCAGAGCTGGGGTATTGAAGGAGTTGAGGCGATTGTGGTGAGTAGGTGGTGGTGATGGTGGTGGGAAATTATTACTCCAGGGTAGAAGATGCTTCTTTCAGGTTAGATAGATGCAGTGCTGGGCAGAAGAATAGTGAGAGCGGGGCAAACGTGTGATAGTCGTGAGTGTAGCAGGTGTGCGGCAATGTGTGGTGGTGTGTGGCGTGGAGGTGTGTGGCGTGGAGGCGGTGTGGCACAGGTGTTGTGTTGTGGTGGAGGCCGGAGATGACAGGATAGGGTAGACTAGCATGGAACACCTGGCTCAGAGACGGGACAGTAAGACACCCCTCCTCTCCTCCTGCCATCCCACCCCTGATTTGCTTGGGAGTCTGGCTTCAAGGTGACCAAGATCGGCCATTCTTGTGTCGTGGTGATGGTTGTGACTAATGACGAGTCATGTCCTATTCACTCTTTCGGCCAGGCTGCTTTTGTCCACGGCTAGCAAATGTTATCAGTTTGCTACCTCCCCACCAAGACATCGTCTTCAATGTCACTTTCTCTTCCATCATACCTTCCTTATCGCTTTCCAGGGTTCCTTTATTCGTATGTAATTTTCTGTCTCGCTCATTGGAAGGTGCGATCAAGCAGTCAGAGCTTGAGTGGCAATAGGGTGTTCAGGAGACAGTGGTCGAAGTGTTGAATTGATGTCCACTATGAATTAGCGCGTTCCAGGCATATACCCTCTGACGTATTACTGTATACATCACTAAGATTTCCAGTATGTTCTTCTTGTATGAGGTATTCATATCTGAAATCACAACCAGGAAAGTAAGTGCTAAGTCCTCGAAGCGTATAAAGAATGACTGAGAAGACTTACTGCTATATGAATCAGTAAACTTCTAGAAGGGCATACCATTCCAAGAATGAAAATGTTCAGTGTGAGTGCGGTAAAGCAACGGGGAAATGCAGCACTTTGGAGGCGTCCCAGACTTTCCACACCACTTATAAATATTTTCGTGAACAAATGCGTTAAACACAATCAGAGTGGTGTAAATTACCTACTGAGTTGCCATTAGGAATTTTAGTTTTCCCTGTATAGTAGCAAGTGTGTACTGTTTCACATGGTACAGATTGTCATATTTGTGTTTTATATATAAAAAAAAAAAACGCGAGCAAATTAAACCACTTGCAAATAGATCAGGAAATGAAGTTTGCCTTTGCAAAAGTCAGATATCGAGGCAAGTATGATATTTATCATTATAATTTTCGTACAGTGAAGTAAACAGTCTAGTAAGAAGATGAAAAAAAAAAACAGCCATTGGTCAATCATACCATAGCTAAGTTGATCGTTCCTATTAACCTAAAGCTTTCAGACTCTGGTCCCTTCTCACGACCACCTTTTATATCAGAGTCTGTCTACTGTCACTAGTCCAAAAGCCATCGTTTGTTCCTTCACATGTTATCAGGTGAGGGGATGTGTTGTTGTGCAGGGAGGATGCCATTGTTATGATTGGCCAGGTCTGGAGGAGGAGGGCTGGGAGGGTAAGGGGTCGGGTCCCGCCTAGATGAAGGCTGACTGTGACATTACCAGGACCAGATCACATCTGGGGGTCACCTCAGCCCTTACTCCTACTATGTTCCCTCTCCCCACCTACCGTAACGTCCCACCCAGACATGTTTCCACTTCCAACCATCCTGTCATCTTCCATCCTCCCAGATCTCGTGGTACCATCCTCATGTCACCCAACCTTGCTCACACTTGTCTCCGCCCAACCCACTCCTGGAACCATTATCAACAAATCTCTTGTATAGACACATTTTCTATTTCTTGGTTTTTATATCTAATCCATGTTTCTTTCCAGATTTGACCATACCATACCAAATCCTCCATTCCCTTCATACTCAGTCTTATGTAAGCGCACTCGAGTTGCACCCGAGAATTGTTTCACTCCAGTCCCCCCCCCCCCACACTTTTCCTGCCCATGCCTCCCGTCTTCGGTACTGTAGGGTAAGGCATGAGGCAGGGGAGCGGAAGGGGTAAGAGAGGCCAGAGAGCGAGGGTACGTTGTGGAGGAGAGGAGCGGTTGGATAGAAAAAGATGAACATGAGGATGAGAGTGTGGAGTAAGGAGGTCGTGTAGGGAGGGCAAGAGAGGAATTAAGAGGAGCCTGAGGGAGAGGTAGTCGCCACACAGGAGGGAAAGAGCGTAGTAGTAACAAAGGGCCTACTGGCAACACAACTGTAGAAGGATGGCATGCACGCAACAGAATGGTTTGGCCAGCAGGGGGGAAAAAACGATGGGAAACAGAAAAACTGTAAGAATGACGAAAGGGGTGGGAAATGAATCTGAAAGATGAACCCAAAAAATGTGAACAAAAGGTAAGGAATGGTGTGAAAAAGGGTCAGATAATGGTGTGTGTGTGTGTGTGTGTGTGTGTGTGTGTGTGTGTGTGTGTGTGTGTCCATTCTTAGCCCGTCAACATCGTCCATCCCTTTCACCTCACTGAAGGACCATTTCTGTTTTTTCCCACTAACAGTATTTAACCACCAGTGCCTCCCCCCCTCCCTCACTTACTACCCCCCTCCCCTCCTTTTGTTTCCTACCCTACTCTACCTTACCCCTTCCCTCCACCCTCCTACTCTCCCCCACCCCCCAACACTCCACCCTCCTTCTCTCCCCCACCCCCCAACTCTCCACCCTCCTACTCTCCCCCACCCCCAACTCTCCACCCTCCTATTCTCCCCCACCCCCCAACTCTCCACCCTCCTACTCTCCCCCACCCCCCAACTCTCCACCCTCCTACTCTCCCCAACCCCCCAACTCTTCACCCTCCTACTCTCCCCCACCCCCCAACTCTCCACCCTCCTACTCTCCCCCACCCCCCAACTCTCCACCCTCCTACTCTCCTCCACCCCTTCTACTCTCGCCAACCCCCCTACTCTTCACTCTCCTACTCTCACCCATCCCTTCTACTCTCCCCTACCCCTCTACTCTTCACCCTCCTACTCTCCCCCATCCCTTCTACTCTCCCCTACCCCTCTACTCTTCACCCTCCTACTCTCCCCCATCCCTTCTACTCTCCCCTACCCCTCTACTCTTCACCCTCCTACTCTCCCCTACCCCCTATTCATCACCCTCCTACTCTCCCCTACCCCCTATTCATCACCCTCCTACTCTCCCCTACCCCTTCTACTCCTCACCCTCGTACTCTCCCCTACCCTTCCTACTCTTCTCCACCCCCTACTCTTCCCCACCCTTCTACTTTCCCCCCACCCCTCCTACTTTCCCCTCTCCTACTCTCCCCCACTCCTCCCACTCTTCACCCTCCTACTCTCCCCCACCCCTCCTACTCTTCACCCTCCTACTCTCCCCCACCCCTCCTACTCTTCACCCTCCTACTCTACCCCACCCCTCCTACTCTCCCCTACCCCTCCTACTCTTCACCCTCCTACTCTCCCCCACCCCTCCTACTCTCCCCTACCCCTCCTACTCTTCACCCTCCTACTCTCCCCCACCCCTCCTACCCTCCCCTACCCCTCCTACTCTTCACCCTCCTACTCTCCCCCACCCCTCCTACCCTCCCCTACCCCTCCTACTCTCCCCCACCCCTCCTACTCTTCACCCTCCTACTCTCCCCTACCCCTCCTACTCTCCCCCACCCCTCCTACTCTTCACCCTCCTACTCTCCCCCACCCCTCCTACCCTCCTCTACCCCTCCTACTCTTCACCCTCCTACTCTCCCCTACTCCTCCTACTCTCCCCCACACCTCCTACTCTCCCCCACCCCTCCTACTCTTCACCCTCCTACTCTCCCCCACCCCTCCTACCCTCCTCTACCCCTCCTACTCTCCCCTACTCCTCCTACTCTCCCCCACCCCTCCTACTCTTCACCCTCCTACTCTCCCCTACCCCTCCTACTCTCCCCCACCCCTCCTACTCTTCACCCTCCTACTCTCCCCCACCCCTCCTACCCTCCTCTACCCCTCCTACTCTTCACCCTCCTACTCTCCCCTACTCCTCCTACTCTCCCCCACCCCTCCTACTCTTCACCCTCCTACTCTCCCCCACCCCTCCTACCCTCCTCTACCCCTCCTACTCTCCCCTACTCCTCCTACTCTCCCCCACCCTCCTACTCTTCACCCTCTTACTCTCCTCTACCCCTCCTACTCTGCCACACCTCTTTCTTTTCCCCCCTCTTCCTCATCCCCATGTCTCCCCTCTCTTCTTCCTCCCCTCCACTCTGTTTCCCCTCCAGTCCATGTCCCTTCCTCATCACTCTAGTTTCATATTTCATTTGACATCGTTTCCCTTGCCACCGCTTTGCCGTCCCAGGCCTCGTCTCCAAAGGTCCCTTCTCTTGTCATTCTTCTGTTCTTTCCCTTCCCTTCATATTGGTTCCCTTCCGTTTGCAATCCTCCTCTTTCTTTCATTGCCTTGGTTCTTCCCTTCATTCCCTTCCTGGTGCTCTCCTCCCCCCTTCTCTTGTTGGCATTCACCTCAGTTTTTACCCTCTCCTGTCCCCCCCCCCCTGTCCTTCCCGCCCCCTCCCGGTATCTTTACACCAACCTTCCTCTTCCTCCCTCACCCACCCTATCGCCCTTATCTTCATCTTGCCCTCCCTCTCTCCTCCCCTTCTCCTCCTTGTCGCTCCTCTCTTCCCCCACTCTGTTTCCTACCCCTTCCCTTTCCCTTCCCGCTCCCCTTTCCCTTCCCCTTTCCCTTCCCCCTCCTTTTTCCCTTCCTCCTCCCAGTCCCCCTCTTCCTCCCCCTTCGTGCTATCTTCACCCTGGCCTCCCTCGCTCCTCCTCCTCCCTGTTGCTCTTATCTTCATCTATTCCTCCCTCACTCCTCCCTTTCCCCACTTCCTCCCCTCCCCTTCCCCTCCCCCTCTGTTTGTTATCTTCACCCCGGCCTCCCTCTCCCATCGCCACCCCTTACATCACCACTCCCCCTGCCTTTCCTGTAAGCACTCCCACATCTCCGGCACTCCCCGGCACCGCCCTTGCTTGTCACCCCCCGTCAGCACACTGCCTGTCACTCACATCAGCCCAGCATGTCACCTTTTTAGCACTGTCTCTCACACCACACTGCCTCTACTCACCCTCCCAAGTTCCAGCACTTCATTCCCAGCTATTTTCTCCTCCCCTGCCTTCCCCCCCCCCCTCCCTCGCCACCGTAGCCTGGCCAATCATTGCGCCCCTCCCTCCTCTGGCCTCTGCCTCGTACTCAGTCACCCCACCAACACGTGCTTGGCCACCACCACCTCCCTTACCCCTACCACCACTCCCTCCCTCCCTCCCTCCCTCCCTCCCCTCTCATTCCTCAGCGCCATCTCCCTCGTCTGTCTCTCCCCCTTTCTTCACGACTCCTCTCTTTCCTCCCTTCCCGCTCTTCTCTCATTCGTTCTCCTTCTCTCACTTCCCCCTCTCACCCTTCGTGCAATGTTCCTCGTCAGTACTCACTGCTCCTGCTAATAACACCCGTGTTTGCCAGTCTCTGCTCGACTTTTTCGTCAACCTCTCACTTCACTCACCTGTCAGGTTTCCTGGAAATTAACCACCTTCCGTACTGTACCTGCAGTCTTCACATTTGCAGTACGGCGACGCTTTATATTCATGTTACTTCCACACGGATCTGTTCAAGTTAAGAAAGTCCATACGTTGTTAAGAAACTCTAAACCATTTGCATTCATCACCTGAGGCTGGTAACGTACCATAACTTATACTTATTTCTTCTACCCCCTGAATATAATACTTCGTTGTAAGAGAGCCCTGATGGTGAAGGGTTTAATCTGCTTCCCACTAACCCTTTGTCTCAACATATATCTGTACTAAAGCATGAGACTCATGCTTTTACAGACATAACCCCTTCACTACCATCACGTATAACTTTACCATACAGTATTCCTGCTGTCACTAAAAACTTTTATTTGGCTTCATGGGGCTTTTGGAACGGGAGGGGTGAACAACAACCTTCATTAACCAGTTCACTGCCAGAGATCCAGCACAAGTTGAATATAATGCTCTGATGATAGCTTGATTAAAGAAAGAAAAAACGCCATCGTTCTGAAGGTGTATTCTACCAGCCGTATCCACTGACGCCTCGGACAGTCTGTCTGTCTGTCTGTCTCTCTCTCTCTCTCTCTCGTACTTCTGCTCTTTTCCGCCATCTCTTGTCACAGCCTAAGTTGCATCCCTTTTCTGCTGGCCGGTGTCCGTATTCTCGCAGGCTTGGGAGGTCAGTTTTTCTACTCGCTACTGTTCCCTGTATATATATTACCTAAATTATAATGTCATCAGTGTTTCCAGCAGTAACATTTAACAGAGTAATGGCAGTGATATGAGCAGAAATAAACCGGTAAATATGAGGTGCTTGGACCCAGTCTTAACCCCCGTCAGTCGGATGATCTATTGCTTTAATTTAGTCTTACTATCAACAGACGATTTTATTTGATTCAACTTAAGGAGCTTTAATACTGAAGGGGTTAGTGAATGGCCATTTTCAACTTCACTACGACAACCCTCTCTTAAGCCGAAAGGAAGCGTCCGGAGATAGGTAAAATAACATGAAAAATAAGGTGAAGGAGTCAGGGGTTTATTCAACAAAAGTGCCACTTAAGATACAACCCTGTACTCTCTAACTTGGCCCAGATGTGTACCTTTGCAGCTTATTTCACACAGCTTATCACTAGAAGAGACAATACTGATTCTACATCCTGTTCATAGCACTTCTTCGTGATTGGAACTATATTCTAGTGTTAATCTCTTATTACAACTCTCTATTCAAGATGGAGAGATCACGGTTTTAGGCAAAATCAGAGTAAAAGGAGTAAAAGAGCTTGACGAATCAATTTTGGCTCCTGTTTTCGTCGTTAATGAGGCTCGCCAGCTCGTCTTCATTAGCAGGTCATTTTGGAATAAGATAGGTCATTTTAGAATAAGATCGCTTAACACCCTTCTATGAGTTATCTAGCCATCGTATACTGACGGCACAATGAATTTAGTAACACGGAATGCTTGCACTGTTTTTACTTTAACTTCACCTAAATTGTCGGCTCTTCATCTTGAATTCTCATCAGTAATTAACATTAACATAGAATATGATGCTGGTCACGAAGAAGTACTATGGACAGGATGCTGAGCCTCAGTATTGTCCTTTTGTATCGTCCACCAATTTGAAATAAGCTGCAACAGGACGAAAATCAGGACCTTGTTATAGTCAAACTAGTGTACTTCTTATAGGCAAAAAATACCCCTTTTCAGCCTCGTACGTCGATGCGATTATGGTGATGTGACATTCTCTGCTCTGTGCTGAATCTACCTGCCTGGCCCTCCTGGGTCATCCTCCGTCTTTCCTCCATTCTTCTCTCCTCCCATATCATTCCTCCTTTCCTCAGTCTTCCCCCATTTCTCCATTTCCCTCTCCTCATGTCCTCCCTTCCTCTTTCCTCCATTTCCCTCTCCTCTCACGTCTTCCCTCCCTCCCTCCCTCCTTCCTTCATATTCCCCACTCATGTCTTGATCTCCCAGCTTTCCTAAGTTTTCCTCTTCCCTCTTTCCTTCGTACTCCTCTCCACTCAAGGTCTCCCTCCATCTATCCTCCATTTTTCTCTCTCCCTCTCTTCCCACGTCTTCCTTCTCTCCTTCATAATTATTTTCTTCTCGTGTCTTCTCTCCCTCCCTCCATCTCTTTCCTCCCACTCTTGTCTTATTGTCTTCCATTATAAATACTGGGTACGTTTTTTTCTTTATTTCTTGTTGCTGTTTTCTGTTCTTCGCATTTTCTTGCCTTTAGAGAGGCGGCCTGCAGTTCTAAGGGACCCAGGATCGAATCCCGGCTGGGGCAGGAAGCAGTTTAAGGTTTTGAATTTCATAGAAGCAGACTGTACTGATCTACCAGAAGACCGGCCAACATGTAAAAATATCCCCGCTAATACCAGTACACACACACACACACACACACACACACACACACACACACACACACACACACACACACACACACACACACACACACACACACACACACACACACACACACACACACACAATTTTTTTCCTCATTTTTCTGTTATTTTAATCTTTTTCCTGTATCCTTCGTAGTCTCCTATTACCTTCGTATTGTTCATTCCTTGTGCTGTTTTTCTGTTGCCTGGTATGGGTGCTTGTCCGGGGTGTTCTTATGTGCAGTAATTCCCACACACTGAACCACCAGAATCTTCACAGCCAGGCTAGAGTGAATGACAGTGTGGAATATACCAGTAAATAACAGCGTGAAATATACCAGTGAATGACGGCGTGAAGTATACAAAAAGGTATAATATTCTGCTGCTGTGGAGACATCGTGAAAACTGGCTAAGACTCTTTAAGAAGACCCACCCAGTTCTTTGCGCCTCTGCATTTCCTTTATCACTCTTTTCGTACCTCTTGGAGCACCATATTCTCTCTCTCTCTCTCTCTCTCTCTCTCTCTAGGCCGTATTCTAAGTGCCATGGGAGGCAACGCAGCACTAGCTGTAGTGTATGTTATAACTTTTGTATGTATATAGTTTGCATCCGTAGCATTGTAGGGGATGTTAAGGTGTGACGCGTGTATAAATCGCTAGAGACGTGTTGTCAATGCTCTGAGGCCACCTACAATACCATTCCGCTTTTTAACACGTGCCTTGTCAACACTGGTTTTCTTTCATATCGTCATTCTTTTGAGGCGGCACCTCCTTCTTGGCCCACTTGGCAGCCCAGCCGGCACCTCCCCACCACTTTATTAATACCTCTCACCACCACCACTTCCTTTGACAAGGCCTTGAAACACCGCCACCTGACTCTTGTTAATGACGACCACATTTATTATTATTATTATTATTATTATTATTATTATTATTATTATTTTATTTCACTGGCTTGTACGGGAGGACGTTGTGTGATCTGTTTGTAACTGACGTGAGTGATCAGTTTCGAGTTTATTTTGTGCTTTTGTGAATATAAGTGGCATCCATTGTAAGTTTTTGCAGTAAACTCCGATTAGGTTTAACCTGTTCCGATTCTGAACTGGGGATTCCACGACGAATGATAAGATGCGGCAGCAGGAGGCTGCAAGTTTCCTCCTCGTTACATAATTGTACAGAGAACGGAGGGAGGGCGCCCTCCTGTGTTTGGATGGCACACAGGCAAGACGGGAACAGCCACCATGTGTGAAGGAAACATATACGAGAGGTCCTTGTTGGAGTCCAGTGTCCCTACAATACATTTCTTGTGCCGTGAATAATAAAAGGAAAAATACGAAAAACATAATTAACAAACATGGAGATTTGTTTATATTAAATATCGATTAAGATCTATAAATACGAGATGTGGATAAGAGTGTCTTGATTGCGGGTGAGTGGGTGAGGTGTGGGTGTGGGCAAGGAGGCCAGGTGTATTGTGGTATTGACTCTTGGGGCTTGGGGTTGCTGGCACCGATATGACAGCCAGATGCAACACGGCAGGGGCAGGGGGCAAAGGAGGGAGGGGAAGGCATAAAGGAAAGGGGAAGCGGGCGAAGAAAGGAGAGGAAAGGGCAAAGGAGAGGGAGAGGCAAAAGAGAGGGAGGGGCAAAGGAGGGGGAGGGGCAAAGGAGGGGGAGGGACAAAGAAGGGGGAGGGGCAAAGGAGAGGGAGGGACAAAAGATAGAGGGAAGAGAAAGGAAAGCAGGTGAAATGGATAAGATGATACGGGGGGACAGGACTTGGAGGAAGGTTGAGATGAGGCATAGGTGTAGGGGAAGGAATGGAAGAAAGTTGAAGGTGGGACAGGAAGGAGGAGGTTGGGGAAAGAGTATGGAAATTTAAAGACGCCATGGACAGGAAGAAAAGAGAGCAGTAATTAGATGTAAGAGAGGATGGGAGGAAAGGAAAATGAAAAGATGAACGAATGAATGGTACAGCAGAGACACACATGACACGATGTTGGCGAAATGAAGACATGGCCAGAGGGAGAGGATTGAGGCAGGGATTTTCGGAGAGGGAGGAGGCTGGGAGGGAGGGAGGGAGAGGGAGGAGGCAGGGAGGGAGGGAGGGAGAGCAAGAGGGAGGGAGGGAGGGGGTCTTCGAAGAGAAAGAGGGAGGGAGGGAGAGAGGAAGAGAAAGAGGGAGGGAGGAGGAGGAAGAGGAAAATGGAGGACGCGAGGAGGGTTTGATGGTATAGTATAGAGGGAAGAGGGAAAGGAGGGAGAGAGGAAGAGGATGAGGGAGGGAGGAAGGAAGAGGATGAGGGAGGGAGGAAACGGATGAGAGACGGGGAGAAATTGAAAGAGGGAGATAGAGAGAGGGGGGAAACGGAAAGGGGAAGGAAGGGAGGAAACAGAAGGAAGGAAGGATTGAAATGGAAGAAGATAAGGAAAAGTGGAAACTATAGTAGAAGTAACAGTTGTAAAGTCATTAAAAAAAAAAAAAAAAAAAAAAAAGGCAAGAAGAGAAAATGAGGAACACTAAAACGAGGAATGGGAGCAGAAGTACTATAGGGTCAGAGAGGAAGAGGGGAGTGGAAGCTGGAGGGCGGGAAGAGGTAAAATGAAGAAGACAGTAAGAGGGGAGGTAAAAGGGAGAGTGGCGGTAGGAAGAGAGGTAAATGGAAGAATGGCGGTAGGAAGGGAGGTAAAAGGGAGAATGGCGGTAGGAAGGGAGGTAATGGAATGGCGGTAGGAAGGGAAGTAATGGGGAGAGTAGCCCAAATGAGATGGAGGCATGTCAGTGAAAGAGGAAAACAAAAAAAAACACAGAAGGTAAAGGAAGTGGAGGCTAATGGTGCGTGGGAAGGATGGCTGGCAGAACAAGTCAATAAAAGATTAAGGAAGGAGAGAGTAAGGAAAAGAAAGGATGTGCGTGACGGAAGAAGGTGAGGCGGGAGAAAAGCAGTGAGATGGAGGACATGAAAGAATGGAACAAAGGAAAGGAGGAGGAGGAGATTAAAGGAGGGAATCATCCAGATCAGATGTGGAAAAAGAGCGAAGAAAGAACCTGAGATGTGTACACGAGAGCGGATAGGAGAGGAAAATGAGGACAGAGAAGATAAGGCAAAGATACAGAAGTCAGGGGAAGGAAGAGAGAGAGAGAGAGAGAGAGAGAGAGAGAGAGAGAGAGAGAGAGAGAGAGAGAGAGAGAGAGAGAGAGAGAGAGAGAGAGCGTAAGGAGAGGAGATAAGGAAGGAAAGGGGATAGGAATCACCGTGGGAAGAAAGGAAGAAGAGAGGAATTAGAGAAGGATAATGACGTAGGATGGAGGCGAAAGAAAGAGTGTAAAGATCTGGAATGGAGAAAAGGAATGAGCCAAGATGAGAGGCGGATGGGGGAGATGGGAGAGGGGTGGAAAGAGGGATGCAAGGGATGAGTGCTATAGAAGAGAGAGAGAGAGAGAGAGAGAGAGAGAGAGAAGGGGGTAGGCGGAAGGAGAAAAGAGGGGGAAAGGTGGAAAGAAGAGGGAGGAGAGGTGGAACGGGGAGAGGTGGTGCGGGGAGATGGTATTGGATGGTGAGGGGCGGGGCGGGGCGGGGAGGATGGTAGTGACGTCATGGGCCAGTGTAGCGGTCACGTGTTTTGTCGCTTCCCTATTTGTTACCAGAATGTGAGCCGTTCTTCCCCGCCTCCCTGTCTGCTGGACTTACCTGTTCTGCTTCCCCAACCCCAACCGGTCAGTAACCTCTTCATGCTTTCGTCTGGATTTCTACCTGGCTATTTAACTGGCCGTCAGTCCGTTTCCGTCTGGTCACTGACCTTGTTCATGGATCGTCTTACATGATCCTGCAGTATGTCGTACGCCACCCTCCTACCACCAGCTTCTATATTGCCGTCAGTAACTCGCATATTTATCCTGGAGTAAATGTCTGGGCATCGTTGACTAGGGAGCACCGATCGTATTTCACAGGAGCAATTGCCATTTGAATGTAATCACGCTGTGAATGTTGAGTCGTTCTTGGTGGAACAAGTTTTGGTCATGCGTACTGTATAATGTAATAATGACGTTGGTAGTTCAGACATTTCCTCGTCGAGTCTGTTGTCCTAGATTTACTGAAGATTTTTATTATTTGTTGTACTGGCTTTTTCAGCTTTATTCGAACAGTGGTTAATCATATAACAATGTAAAGTTTTTACTGACTCTCTTATCTTTTAGAATGGTAATATTAATTATAGGTAATATGTCATAGTCACCCTCCCTTATCGCGTACATTATCATTATAATGTTATTGGATATTCTCTGCCTGTCTTAGCTGTCATCTCCTTGTTCTTCCTGACCATCCAAGATGATTTCATCGGACTCTTCCTATCTTGCCTTCATATTTTCCTGCCAGCCATCCCCCCGCCCCTCCTTTTTTTCCCTCCACCTTTCCCAGCATCAGACCTACCTGCTGCCTCATAACCTACTTGCCTGCCGCCCAACCCTACCGATCACTTCCTTTCCCGGCTGGTCGTTTACTTTCTAAAATCATCTACGTATTTAGCTCTGTCCCGTCCTTTGTTGCTTCTGATGTGGCGATAATTAGATTGACCTCATCACCTACGTTCCCTCCGAGTTTTCCATCCTAGTTATCCTCTTTTCCTGTTTCAGTCCACACTTATGTACCACTTTAAGATACAAGTCATATCGCTGTTTATGTCGCCTTTGTTGTTGCTTCAGATCCAACACTCTCATTTCTTTTTATATCACACAGGTCTGCCTTTCTGCCTCATATAGGTCTACCTTGCAGCCTCTTGTTCGTTTATCTCTCCACCTGTGTGTGGTACGACAGATGATACAGCCTGCACCGGTTCAGGCGGTTTGTTAGCTCGCTCAGCCATATCTCACTCATATGGCCTTGTCCTTCATATTTTATCTTTAGGTTAAATATAAATATATGTGCGGTTGCCTTCTCGTGTGACAGGCGGCAGATGAAGTGTGTCCAGGGTGACGACAGAGCCAGAATACGGAGCCTGGCAGCCTGATTAATTATGGCTCCAGCAGACACGAGGCAGCCTGGGTCACGGGGGACATGTGGAGCTGCTGTATGTGCGTGGCGGGGACAGGGTGGACGTGGGTGGGAGGTTTGGGGGTGATGGTGTACAGTATGTGTGAGGGTGGACGTGGAAGGTTGGGGGTGATGGTGTATGTGTTGGGATGGACGTGGGAGTTTGGGGGTGCTGGTGTACGGTATGTGTTGGGGCTCTTGGCAAGTTGAGAGTGATGATGTATGTTAGGGGCAGGTTGTGGGAGGTTGGGGGTGATGGTGTACGTGTAGGGGTAGATGTGGCATGAGGCTGCCTGGGATGTATTTGTGTGTGTGTGGGGGGGGGGACATTAGAAATTGGGATGATAATGTGAAGTATGTGTGGGAGGAGAGGTAGGTGGGAGAACTAGAGGTTAATTGGGTGTGGGTGACGAAAATATTGATTGGAAGACCAGAATAATATGGCTGGGTCACTTTGATGTGAGGTGTGTGTGTGTGTGTGTGTGTGTGTGTGTGTGTGTGTGTGTGTGTATGTGTGTGTGTGTGTGAAGTGGTGAGTGGGAGAACATTACGTGAATAGGGTTTAGCTAACAAGATGTTTATTGAAGGTCAGCATGGTATTATGTTCATCTGAAGATATTAAGAATTAAATTGTATGCGGGGAGAATACTTAGGCCTTGTACGCACGCCACCCATAGTTTCGTCTCACTCTAAAATAATACGCTTGGCAAGAAGGCAGTCGTTGCCAGGGTTTCACACCGAGCGACGACATATGACTCTTTCTAAGCTTTTCCAGGGTGCGCAAGTCATGGCAAACTGTTCCTCGAGCAGTCTATCAAAGCACACCTTCTGCGTGAAGTACTGAGTAGGATTTGAGTGTGAGGAGAAACGGTGGGGGGCGAGTGTAGCTGTGGAGTGCAGGAAGGAAACGAAATGAGAAGAATGTTGGAATATGCTTGTGAAACAAGTAGGCTACTAAAAAATCGAGGAAACACATAAATTAGACGGTTGCTGCTCACTCAGCCCGAGTATATCTTTCTATACTTCATCGTTGGTACCTCCAGACGACTCGTCAGCCCAGGAAAGATATCGTTCTGAAGGGGTCAGTGATGGTTGTATCTAACCTCTCCAGGTGGGAGTCTTTCATTTACTGAATGAAATCGTCTGTGGTGACAAAAGTAAAACACAAAGCACGTCCTGGGACTGAGGAGGTTTAGTAGGTGGAAAAAAAGTGAAGTTAATAACTATTATTGGCGTGAAATAAATTGAAGATAACGAAAATGAAACAGTTTTCTTGTAATGTGAGAGAGGTGAAAGGATGCGTTGGTGTGGATGGTGAGGACGTGTGTTGGTGCCAGTAAAGGTGAGCACCCTTTATGTTGTGGCACGTGCGACAGGCCAGGGCCTTATTCTAGCTGTCATAGGAGGCTTTATAGTATCCCTTCCTTATAGATTTGTTTTGCATAGTACACCTTGATACTGGTATTATCTTGTATGTTATTTATTTCGTTTAATATATTACCAAAGGGTCATAAGGCTGTACTGTGCAGAAACTGTACATCACATAGAAGGTGTTACCGGTATATCTCCAGAGCCACTTTGATTAAGACCCCGAAGCGTATAGGCTGACAACACGATTGCGATATTGTGGTTTGTATAGCTTTGTGTGATAACGCTGTGGGAAGGGGATGCTATTCAGAGCCAATGCCGTACAGGTGTGGTTAACAGAGAAGGCGTGTATGGTGACCAGTGGTTGGGAAGAGGCGAGATGAATGTAACGATGACGTAGGGAGAGGTGGAAACTGCCCCCTGAGTAAGGTTAACCTCTTCACCAGGGGATTCATAAGTTTAAAACTTCGCCTGGATGGAAGAGACAGACAGACAGACAGACAGACAGACAGATCGTTCAGATAAGAGTAAGTAATGCAGATTGTTCTGGTCGTTCACTATTAGCAGTGTCTCCAAAAAAGATTAATAAGATAGTTTGCCACAGCAACGGAAAAAGAAAAGCATCCTGGTAAAGGGTTATAAAAAAAACATTTAAGTAGGGTATATTACGACTACTTGTACTCTTACCCATATACAACCTAAAGGCCCTTGGCGGAAGCGAGAACATAATTAAAAATGTAGTGATAGATTGCGAAAGCGGTAAATGAATATTGCTTCAATCCTCATCACAACGAAAATTCTTTAAGCTGATAAAGTCGTGGTACAGAAGAGGTAAGTATCAAATCTAGATATATTGAGAATTCGTGGGTGTGAGTGAAGTGAATGTGCACTTAGGGTTGAGACCTTGGGTGTAGACATGGAAAATTACCACCTGCCCTCATGTGTGACTCTGATACAGGAGACGAGACGACGGAGGCAGGTGTTGGGTGCTCTTCTATACCGTACCGGGCCAGAAGTGCAGTTTTTACAATGGCAGCCTAGGGAGCAGCACTTGTGTTTATAGGGTGGAAAAAATATAGGATGCAGAGAGGATGTATCTGGTGTTACTCGGTGAGCCCTCACTTCCCCGCCTGCCCTCCCCTCCGCCACTTGCACCACGTCATTAACAGTTCTATGGTGGAGGTCGGGAGAGGTGAAGGGAAGAGACTCCTGCCACGTGACCCCTCCAGTGCCCCCCCCCCTCCCTTTCATTTTATATTTATTTACTTATTTCTATTTCCGGTCGCGGGCCAACATGCTTGCAGTTGAAGGGGTATAGTGCAAACAGCGATATGGAAGAGACGAGTGATAAGGTAGGCAGGCTCCCTTATTAGTGCAAGTGCATGGCAATCCACGTGCAGGGTGACAGTCACGTGTGCCGATCCTCAGCCCCTTCCACACTGCTGCCGTAGTCTTGCCGTGCTGCCACTTCTTTCGCACACACAGCATTAAGTCCTCGCAATATGCACACACAAACTTTCATGCTATTCGTGTTATTGTTCGTACTAGTTAGTGTACTTTCAAAATACTGAATGTAAAGTACTGTATGGAGAAGGAGGGGTGGATGGGGGTGTAGGGGGAGTGTTATGTCTTGCGAGAGGTGGCAATTATAGCGAGTGGGGATGCCAGGTGATTTGGCCGTCCCGCCTGGAACATCTTGCTTTTCTTCGCTTAGCATTTTCTCCCTATCTCGGACTACACTGTCGACAAGTATAAATTGCACAAGGATTTGTATGATAATTGCTGAACCATGTTTGAGTGAAGAGGCGAGTTGGTAAACACAGAAGAATGGTGTTCATGTATTTGGCCGATGTGTTGAGTGGACCCGCACGTGACCGACGTATACATACCTACGCACACACACCAGACTTACACGGAGGACCCGCACACATGTCCACAGAGGCACAGCACAGACCCTGTCTCAGTCCTTCTCAGACCGTGGTCGAGAGAGGAGCTATTTGCGCTATGTGAAAGTGGCCAAAGTAGCTGAAAGTGATTGTGTTTTGTGGACAGTTGTTCGTTTTTAAGTTTGATCTGTAAGTTGCAAGAGTTACACCATTTTATTATGAGAATTTTAGCAAGAATTCTACCAGCAGTGAAGTTTTCATATACTTCAGGAAGGTGTTAAGCTTAGACTCAGTTGTAGGTTAACATTATTCATATTAAATGAAGGATTATATACTCTACATTACTGTAAACTGGAAGTGTTTATGGGATATAATAAATTTTACATGAAAAATTGGATTGACTTACATAGCATAGGGTGGTGTACTGTACAAGAGTACGTTGCGTTGGTGTTGGACAATATTATCACGTTTTCCTGTTGTGACTCAGCAATCTCTAACGTGCCCTTCGTCACCAGTATAAACAAAACTGTGCTACTGTGTTACTTGGGGATTTACTGAACATACACAAGGTCCAAATGACAATATTAGACGAAAAAGATTAAGCTGAATATTTGGACTGAACTCTACCTCGATAAAATTGTAAACACTGTTGAAGAATTTCACCGGTGAAATCATTGCCTGAACAAGAAGTTGACGTGAGATTACCAAGGGGTGCGTGGAGTGCTCATTTTTGGACCTGATCACCCCTGGGCGCGAGAGCCGGGCTGAGGCGAGCACGAGCACGGTCACGTGAGTCGCCAGCCCCCACACCCGCCCTCACCCCGCAGCACCCTGTAACTTTATTTCTTACCACGTACGGGATACAGTGATATGTTTTAAAGGCAACGACAGTGTGCGTGGATGTTTGCGTGTAAAGTTGCGTGTGCCGTCCCTGGCGGCGGGCAGTTGCCTGGAGAAGTAGTCAGGCCCACCCCCACCGTGCAGCCCCAGACACCCCGTCCCTGTCGGCCCCGTTCCTGCCCCCTGTGGGACCAGGGGTAAGAGAACCCCGGGCCCACCTGGTAATGGCCGCAGTGGTGAAGGAGGAAACAGAGGCTCCCTACAGCCTCTCTCTCCTTTTGGGTGATCGTAACCCTCGCTGCAGAGCCATGACCGCATCAGTGTTGGCTGGAGCACCCCAACCACCACCACCACAAAACCAGCAGAATATTCACGCCCAGACCCACACTTCCATTCAGCAGCACAACAGCCAGGTTTTGCCACAGCAGAATACCAATCAGCAAACAAGCGGTCAACACAATAGCCAGCACCCACATCCACAGCCTTCCTTGATGAACGGCATGGGTCCCTACGAGCGAGTTGCTGCCCACTCCCCCGCCAGCATGCCGCCTACAGAGCCAACCAAGCGCCACCCCTCCCCCAACAAACCTCCGGCCAACGTGAGTACCTACCCTACACCACTAGGCCCAAAAGGAATACGCTACTACTTTAGCCTCTCAGGCCGTTTCTCTGTCTCTGTACACACTACCAACCTTCATACTTCTCCACAACCCTTGTATTTTCCATATTAGCCTGCTCTGTCTAATGATTTCCTGTAACCCAGGAATCCATTTACACGCTAGGTGGTAGCCAAATAACGGGGCTATGTGGTGCATACTATGGTGTCCCTGTTGACTGGGTGGAGACGCAAATGTGGCGTCCATCCAAGAACCAAATCTCCACAGTTCCCGACGCCTTGCTGTGACAAGCGCTGTTTGCCGCAAGGGAACATAAGTTCACAGCACGGTCGGGCATGGAGAGGCGATTGCATGCCAGCGGTTGATGGGTCTGCGCCACCATACAGGCCGGAGTTATCATCATCATCTCTGTCCACATGCGCTATTTTTCAAGAACGTTGAGATACTAAATTACTTCTTTGCAGTAAGCTAAGCAGATATTGCCTGTCCTTTTAAAATTCTTTCACATTATTACTACAGTTACTTTGTGTCGCAGATTTGTTTCTTGTCATACTCCGCGACTCACTGTTATCTTTGTATGCCTGTCATTTGATGTTACATCTCACATCTACACCTCCTTCCTTTTGTGTTCTCTCCTACACTAGAGTCGCCGTCATTTTGGATGATCATCGCACCTTAGCCCTGCCATCCTGTAGTGTCACAAATCACAACCGTACATCTGATTTCCGTGTTATCGCATCTAATGTTATTGTAAGTGAATATCTGGTAAAGATTTACACACACACACAATATATATATATATATATATATATATATATATATATATATATATATATGATTGTGTGTGTGTGATTGTAAGTTACACAAGACAGCTATTATTGTCTTTCCTGACATCCACAATTAACCCCCTCTGTACTTTGATGTATGCGCCGTCCAGACCATTTTATTGAGTTTAGGTAAGACCTGAGGAGCTCTAAGGGTATCCATATGAACCCCTTCATTGCATGTTATGTAAGTTAAGATCGTCTGGCGGCACCTAGTCTTTCATCACATTTTTTTTTTTTCTACAGTGTAACAAATTCCTGAGCGTCTTTCATGTGGTCTGTTCGTATGTCGACAATATACTAAACATCGTTTGCAAATTGCAGGTATTAACTTGTATGTCCCGGTACCTGTTGAGGAAAGCACGTTTTGTAGTACATGTTACAACTAAAGGCATCGATACGGAATGGAGAAATGAGTAACGTATAGTCGTTTGAAAATGACGGGACAAGGTAAAGGAAGTATTAGTCATATCTTGGGTTGGAGACTTTACTGCATGATGGTGTATAAGGTAATGCAAGTACAGTTGAAGTCAGTAAGTAGGAGGCGTGGGAGCTCAAAAAAAAATTGTTTCCTATGGACAGTGAATGTAATAGCAGGTAGAAACAAACAAAAGAAAGGATCCGATAAATAACAGAAATAAGCAACACGAATGATTTAGCAACGGTAAGGAGATTCACTTGACCGTGGATGCGTCTTTTTCATAACTTCGTTGTCGACGTACCGGTAGTGGCGCTGTCTCCCATGTCATGGAAATGACAAGGTGGAACAGTATGCGAATGGTACCATAAAGGCTGTTGAAGGGGGCCGAAATTATTAAAAAAAAAAAAAAAATGTGGCCAATATCACAAGACTTCATCGCTTTCCTTGTATTTTCTTTTCTTATATACGAGTATGGTCCGTGTCATGCCACTGAGATGATGGGAAGTAGATGGTGATACAGGCTAGGCCTAGGCAAGTTAGTGTTGGTATATCCGTCGGTATTTGGGATAAAGAACTACTATCCGCGTATATCCTGCCTATCGAGAATGAATTGTTGGAGGTGGGACTAAGGAGCTGTAAAACCTAACCTTGTTCACCCCCACCATAAAATACCCGAACACTTGGGCATGATGGATGTGAAGACAGCGAAACGTTGCTTTTCATCTCTGAATAGTTGTTACGTCTGGTTGTGGTGGATCACACTCTGAAGCCATGGCGCTAGTGTATGATGCACTTGTAGTTGGTGCAGCAACCATTACTGATAGATACACATACACAAGTAGACATGTTTTCAATTTTTTCCTGGGCATATATTTAAAATATAGGGTGCTTTATGCGTTGGAATAGTTTTTGGGTGAGCGCTACAAGCAGAAGATGGACTGCATTACACTTTCTCCTTGAATTCATGTTTGCCCACTCCATGTTTTCATGGAATGGAAGTGAGCTGATTGCGCTGTCTGTGTATAAACTTCATTTAGGTAGGCAAAATGTCAGTTAGGTTTCACGGGGAGAAGAAAAATTGCAAAATGCATTTCTTGTAGCCAAGTCTTGTACTATTGCATCATCACACTGACGCTCGTTTTTTGAAATATTCTCTTGGTAGCTACTCCGGATCAACGTAGAGCTTTTGATGTTAGTATATTTTCTGCAGTTTCATTTTTCATGCTTTTAAAACATATGCCTTTTCAGTGTAATACAAATTATTTCAAAAGCAATCGTAAGAATGAATAAGTTTGCATTTTTTTTTTTTTTTCGTTTTGAATTTTAGGAGGAATGATTACATAGACCTTCCCCCGACCCAGTTGCAGGGGCAGAGTAATCCCCCATCCCCCCCAGGATGTAGGTCCATGTATATATTTCATGGTATTAAAAAAATTATGACTAACTTTCCAGAGCTCATACTGTACAGGTAACTACTGGTACCGTACCGCAGCGAAGCTGTTTGTGTATTAGGTATGTTGTTTAACGTAAGGTTTAATTGGTAATGGAAGAAGTGGTGGTGGTGGTGGTGGTAGTAGTAATAGTATTGGTGGTGGTGGTGGTGGTAGTACAATAGTAATAGTGGTGGTGGTGGTGGTAGTAGTACTAGTAGTAGTAGAAGTAGTAGTAGTATTGGTGGTGGTAGTACGGTAATACAATAGTAATAGTAGTAGTAGTAGTAGATCACCCCCAATTTGGTCGAACAGACCCATCAACAGCATGAAGGCAGTCGTCTTCTGCAGGGCTGGCCCTTGCATTGAACCCGTGTTCCATTTGGTGGACAGCGCCTCCCTGTGGAGAGGCGTGGGGAATGTGTGGAGGGTGGTTCCTGGATGGACGCCGCATTTGCGTCTCCACATAGTTAACAGGGGCACCATAGTGGGATCCACACCACCCTGCCATTTGTTTATATGGTTACCACCCAGCGTTATAAGTGGTTTCCTGGGTTACAGGAACCATTAGGCTTGTCACAGTGTCGAGTCACCGAAGGAGGAAGACAACACTACATCAGTCGAGTGGATGGTAGTCGCCACTGCCTACCACTAATGGTGGAGCAAGCAGAAGCAGCTACCCCAGGGCTGGCACGCTTGGAGCAACCATGTTTTTAACATTCCATGAGGCTATACCATATATAGTACTGGAATTAATAAAACTTCAGGTTAAAGATTACGTACTATTATATTGGTACATTTGCAGATCAACTCCGTTTGAGGCACGGTTACGACGCGTCTGGCACCGGTAGCTAGTCAGTGTTTGGATTTTATAGCTGCAGTTATTTGTGGTTCCAGCTGATTCATAGTTCTCCACTATATACCACTGTTTGATTTGTGTACTGCATTGTCTAACCATACTTTTTTTTTTTTTTTATTGTAACATCCTGTTTGTAGCTTAATTAATTCCAGTAACCTGTATGGGCATGGCAACAGTTTAATGAAATCACTGAGAGACATCGCTTGTGTCAGCCCTGAGGTAGCAACTGCTCTTTTAATTATCAACCCCCAACTCTTCGAGAGATAGCTACCAGTCTGGTATTTTATATCGGCTAATGTCAGACGGCTTTAGTTGACAGGACAGATAGGAAGAAAAAATACCTGTAGTTGCAGTAAACTTTATAGAATTAAGAACATCATATAGAATTCCAGCAAACTGCAGACGATTTAATTTACTTGACAAACTCATCACAGATTACACAGAAACACGTGGTTAAAGATACCGGGACCTACTAAATTTTAGTTCATTACACACTGTTACTTCATTTTCCTATAGCTGTTATTAATCAACTTTGCAGTGGCTGCCATCATGTAATTTAGTCTGCCAATTGTGGTTATAATGCAACAGTCATTGGCCGCCTGTCCCTGCGCATGGGTTCATAACTCTCGGCCACAATCGGAGGTTTCTCTATCACGGTATTAGATTGTATCAGAGGAGCAGTTAAGTAACACTTTCAGTACCAGGACATTTTATATTTTATTCTTGTAATTCCAGGCGTTCTTCATGTGACAGCTGGAGCTGTGGTAGCGGAGGAGTTACTCAGTTCAGTATAATGTTGACGTAAGGGTTGTACGAATGTAACAAAACTTCGAAATTGACATGCTTTTTTAACAAATCTGTGCACGTGAAACCACTGGAGGTTAAATAGCAGACATTCCGACTTTGATCCTGAAGTATTTCCTCTGGTGCTTTGACCGCCGCCCAGGGCTTCGGTGAGTGAAATATGAGTTTCTTTCAAGTTGACGGTAATCTAGGAAACCACTGAATACGTTGGGAGGTAACCAGCCAACTAAGTGGTCGTATGGTGTAGTGGGTCATGGCACTCGAATCGGTTGTAGATCATAAGGGTTTATCCTAAAGGGAAGTATGGTGTCAGTAGCTCATGCGCCTCATGCCATTAAGGGAAGAGCGACTGATCACTTTCAGTGTCTGGATGGAATTGCTTAGTCTCGGGCCCTTACCCTCCTGCTGGGTGAATAACAATTGTGTGTGTAGGTTATAGACCTTTTATATACCTTGTGTGCGTGTGTGTGTGTGTGTGTGTGTGTGTGTGTGTGTGTGTGTGTGTGTGTAATATATAGATAGACAGATAGATAATTAAGTAGGTAGGTAGAGACACTGTTCCACTAGTTAAAACAAAAGCCTAAAAATTAATCACAGTCTTTAAGTGCGTAGCAAAACCTTGTTGAAAATTACCGTAAAATAAAGCAGGTTTGTCTGATATTTTTGCTTCGTTGTAATAATGCTCCCTTAACTCATCTGGGTTATTACTACAGTACGTAAACGGTAAAAGGGTTTTAGTAATAGGATGGGCACCATCCTATAGGCCTATTTGTAAACCCTGTTAATATAATTTTTTTTTTCGTAAATAATTTCCAAATACATCATGTCTTTCGAGTTCAATCCATAAGTGTACAAAACGAGCAATGGTAATGATACTGATGATGATTACCATTTTCCTTTCATAAATGTTGATCGCTCATTCCATCATCATAAAAAAGAAAATTGGCGTTAACCATAATAACCTAAAGTACGACCTTGTGTTTAGGGGATTAAATGACTCTGACAGCTTCACCCCGAGGGTTGCCTCATCTGAATAAAATTATTTGTTGCTGGCCGTCATAAAATCTGGCGTTATCCGGAATAAAGTGCAGTGTACGTCCACGGTTTGAAGATGAATAAGGAGTGGCTGAGTTTACCGTATACCAGTATATGAGTAAATCTTGAATTTTAGGAGCTACCTAGCATGGGCCAACTGGCCTACTGCAGTTATCCTCGCATATGTTCTTATGTTGCAGTGGCCACGTGACGGCCAGCACGGGGCACCAGGGCTGAGCTGCGGTACCGTTCAACCTAATTTATTATGGTTATTTAAGGCACTCGTTGACCCACACGGCTTTCATGCCCTTTAACGCTGCATTAAGCCTAGGATAAAATGTACCTTATCGCACTCTACCGCTGCTACAGTGGCTTGCTCTCACCTCTCCCTGCTGGCACTCTCACTAATACCACCTGTCTCCTAGCATCAACATTTATTTAATTCAGTTTTCTGATATCATGCCGTCTTTGAGTGTAGTGTCTGTATCGATATTCAGCCTAGCTTAGTGTATCATGACGTTGGTGAAGATGATGATGAAATACGAGAGGAGCCCATACCCGTATGCCCCCTCTGAAAATTTGACGTCACTATGTCACGTGACGCGGGGGCTGGCGGTGACGTCACATGTCACGTGACATAGTTGGGCGGCAGTGTTGCCGCGCCTCACCGCAGTCGATCGATCACTGCAACATCAGGCACATCGTCGCCCACGTGCTGCAGGTGTGGACACAATAAAGTTACCAGATCTGCAGCAGGTGTTGGTCATAGCACACCTGTTTCCAGTGCATGATTTCCACGTACACTAATCAGATGTTAGAAATGCATATTACCCCAACGAAAGATGGGTTTGAGCGATGCTCGTGTGTTAGTGACGTAGGTGCGGTCATACCTGCAATAGAGAATCTCGAGCCAGTATTTAAACGTGTATGTACACGTGACCAGTAGTATATGATAGCTCATCCCTTAGGACCATTCTCACACTCTCCTCCAAGATATATGTATCTTGATTACCTCATTTCGCTCCACACGCCTGTTCACTGATTATTACTACTACTACTACTACCGTTGTAAGTGGTAGGTGGGGCAGCCCATCATCCACTCACTCGATGTAGTACTGCCCGCAGGTGACTGCGCTGAGTGACATGACCAGAAAACCATTTATTGCGCTGAATGGTAACCATATAAATAACGCCAGCTGGTCTAGTGGGTTAAGGCCCCCCCACCGGATGGAGCCTGTAAAGGTCTTGGTGTGAGGAGAGATGGATGGTTGGGGTTTATTGGCTGCATACTGCCACTGAAGGGGATTGAGGCTGGTCATCCTTGCCTTTAAAGTCGGGACGGAGTAGTCTAGCCCCGAGCCCCGACTCTCCTGATGAGGGCAAAAAAGGATGGATGGATGGATTATATTAAATCCTGGAAAAGCCCTGTCAGGGAATTGATGAAGCTTGACACAGAAGGCCTGTCAGCTTATTGTCTTTTGCGTCATAAGATTGCATTTTTATTAAGGCCGCATCAGGTTCTTTGAAAATAATATGGTACCACTAGCTGTTTAGTATTTAATATAGTACAAGGGGGCATTATTTTATAAAGGGAGGTTTTGTGTGTGTGTGTGTGTGTGTGTGTGTGTGTGTGTGTGTGTGTGTGTGTGTGTGTGTGTGTGTGTGTGTGTGTGTGTGAGAAAGCGAGAGAGAGAGAAGGGGGGGGGGAAATAAGGGAATTGGGTATTTCAAAAGGAAAGTGTAGAAGGGAATGATCGGAGGGGAATGCATGGTTTGGATTAGCGATATAAGAGTAGATTGCTGTAGAGATGCGTGTGCATGAGAGGACGTAGGCTTGACGGCAAAGGAATAATCAGGGGAAGGGAGTGCAAGGAGTACAAAGAAGAGAGGGAATACAATATACCGTAAGAATAAAAAATGAAAATATCGAAGGAAAAGATAATGCGAAAAGGAACGCAATAGAAGGGAATGCTGAAGGAAGGACAATGTCAAGATGTATCGGATAGAGACAATGGGTTAGAACAGGGTTGTTTTAAATTTTATTAGCTTGTATGCCCCCAAACCAAATAGGGCTCATATCCCAGCCTACGCACTCCAGTCTAATATATATATATATATATATATATATATATATATATATATAGTCCATAATTTATCTGTGGACAATTAAAAAAATAATCGTGGAGCTGCCAAAGAATATAAAGGGCCCGTAATAGTGGGAGGGAGTACCAAAGGAAAAAAGATGTGTGTTCATGGATGCATTATAGAGAAGGGTACCATGATGCCAAAATCAATGTAAGCTTAGGCAACGTGACGGTGGGAGGGAATATTAGAGGGAAACGGTACCATAGTAATGCCACTGGGAATGCGGGCTAGAAAATACTTAAAGGTGGTGGTGGTTTTGTGGACCAAGGTCATGTGTAGAGGTGATTGCAGATGACTTGTGGCTTCCTACCTTGATATCCCTTCCTGAATTGCGGATTACCAGGCGTAAACTCTGTGTGTGTGTGTGTGTGTGTGTGTGTGTGTGTGTGTGTGTGTGTGTGTGTGTGTGTGTGTGTGTGTGCGTGCGTTTGTGTTTGAGAGAGACGGGGGGAGGGGGGATGATGAAGGAAGGCTAATGGAAGGGTGATAATGAAGGATGGATGAAAACTAAACATGGGACGGTGAAGAAAGAGACCCAGAAATTGATGAAACACTAAATACGAAGAAGGATGAGTTAACGAGATACTCGTACAAGGATGAATGGAAAGAACAGGGGAAAGTGGTGAGTAAAGTAGACAGGCAATACAGAAGAGTTAAGGAAGCCCCAGAAAACAACGGTTAAGGAGTGGAAGGGAGATTTACGGTGAGGGGTGTGACATTGGATGGGGCGCAAGTTAGACCTTCAAACTGGAGGACACTTGAGGACCAGGCTGCGTGGGCGGGTCGGGGGGGCTTTTAAGAGCATGGGAGTAAAGAGCGAAGGGGAGGGAGGAAGGGAGGGTAGTGAGGGGAGCGGTCTCATCGTCAGTGAGAGGCGGATCGATATAGCTAGTCTTCCGGGTTATGGTGTTGCTGCCCCTCACCCCCACCCTGTTCCTCCCCGTCCCAATCCATCCCACTTGACTTTGTCCTATGCTCCACTTCATGATCCTTAGTCCATCCTTTATTGTAGTTCCTATAATATCCTGCATGATACATACACTATTGTATACTTTCTTTAACTCACCTTTACCGTATATAGCCTACTTGTTCTTTTTAATGTGTTATCCTTCACTTACTGTACCACCGTATTTTTCGTATCCCTGCCACTAATGCTCATATTACGTCACTGTATCCTTCCGTGCCACCGTCGCCCTCAGTGCAGCACGTGTCGTGTCACATCCCGCGGCTCTTTAAAGCACGTGTCGCCGCTGGTTTCCTACACGAGTTTTGGACGCTTTCCCAACATGTGACAAGGAAACCGTTTCCCCTCGCACGGTCATGCTATTTATACTGATTTATGAGAGTTCTTTTGAAGAAACCGATAAGAGATTAATCGGCGGAACGTTGATATCGGTGACTCTTGACATACACAGGACATCAGTATAGCCTGCAGTAGATGGAAGGCATATCCTCGCAGTACTACTCAAGTACCGGTATGTAGAGAAGGAGCCAATATAAGGAGGCATAGTGTGATAACAGCTTGATATGATGTGTCGGCAAAGCCGCTTGGGATAGTTACATATCTGAGGGGCAGCCGAATCTCAGTGCATGGGGTTGTGAAGGGAATCAGTGGTTAACAAAAAAAAAAAAAAAAAAAAAAAAAAAGTCGTGACCTTTACTGTACCAGTAACAGCCTATACAGTGTGGGAGCTGTTATATAGTGACAGGATCAACAACACAGTGGGAGGGCTGCGGTGATAATTGGGTCAGGGCTACCCAAGGGTGGATAGCGGGGATTGAAGCAAGACATGTGGTCACCGGTACCAGTCTATGATACAAAGATGAAGCGATGCACACACACACACACACACACACACACACACACACACACACACACACACACACACACACACACACAGGGATAGTAGTAAAACACCGGTAGCTGAAAGATGACATTTCCTGACTGGATGTTATGGTATTCAGGATGAATGGTATGGTATTCAGGAATAAGACTGCTTCTGAAACTAGTGCAGAGTAGGAGTACCGGTACTATCGCACTAATGGACATGTAAATGTTTATCAGTCTAATTTCGTGTACAGTTATTCACCGATCTTTAGCCCAGAAAATCCGGATGTCGACCCTTTTAGTTTTTCCTGCTGCTACCAGGTGAATTTATTCGACTTAGGGAGCATCTCATATTGAAGGGGTTTCCTGATGGTAGGTGTATCTAACTTCTTCAGTTCCAGAAGTCCATCCTAAGCTAAATAAGACGGTGTGAAGATGGCAAGAATGATATGAAAAAGACGTCCCCGAGCTCGGTAAGTTAAATGAAAACATCGCTCTGATTTTAGATATGGTGATTTTCGCTTCATGAAAAAAGTGTAATGAAATTTGATTTACACGCAGCTACGATGGATTTAAGAACATAAGAAGAGGCTAACTGCAGTAGGCCGGTTGGCCCATGCTAGGCAGCTCCTAGAAGAGTAACTGAACTTTCGATGTTTCGACTTCGTTATGGAAATGTTAGTTATCATAACAGACATTGGACTCACGTTGCTGAACTGTCCTAGGTACGGTATGCATGTGCTTCTACCTAGGGCTGTCCTCTCCCTCATTAGGCTATTCCTGGAAATGTCTCCATGTGTAAAATAGCGTCAGTCAGTCTCGGGTTCACATGTGCACTTGTCTCAGAGTATAGGTTTTGCCCAGGTTTTTATCCAGCTTTGCTGTTATTGACCTGAGCTTGTGTAAGAAAACATAGTTATCGGTACTTGACAGTTCACTGAAAGGCAGAGTTTACGACTACTGGAAATGGTTTACTGTGCTACTAATGTTACTTATCTCTGTTGATCTGTGCGCTGGTTCTTTGGAAAACTGCCAGTGAAGGAGACTCAAAGTGCAATTAATAGCTGTGCTGATTTAAACTAAGTGATCACCAAGCTTTGTTTGGTGGCACAGTATGTGTATCATATAGGAATTTGAGGTGCAGTCTCTAGACTGATAATCACAAGTAAAAAGTGAGAAATTAATTTTTATCATCCCGATGTCTTTTTTAAATTATACACACGAAGTGACAGGTAGCAAGTCAGTCTATAAACTGAAGCTAATCTGTGACATCCTGGAACGGCTCTCAAGAACAGGCCCATTCTGGCCCAGTACAAATGTACCGTAAAGGTACGGACAAATCCAGAGAGGACTTCTTTGCAAGGTACCAGTTTGTATCACAGCGACACTTTGTTAAGTTATAATCACGTTGGCGTTATTTACTTGGCCTCATTTCCACTTTATATAAGATGGTCATCCCAGATACGGGATTAGTAATGAATTGTGAATAGTCCGGTAAAAAAAAAAAAAATCTCGGTAACCTACGAGAGTACGGCGATAATTCTACCGGTAACAGTGGAATGTTAAGGGTCAACTAATTTTTGATATATGGTTCATTTACCCCTACTAACGAAAGTTTTTTTTTTTTTTTTCTCCCCCACACATCGGTGGGTAAGGTATGGCATTTTTCCAGGAGTAGGATGAAGAAGAGTTTCTTACCTAATCCTAGCAACCTTGCGCGTAACACAAGGCTTTTAGGGCTACTTGTGGTAAGTGGTACATTTTTTTTTCCTTGCCGTATTAAGGTATTACTTGCATTTGCTCTGAGTCTTTAGGTTTCATGGTCTTCTGTGTAGTGGGGCTGTCCAGTATTGCTGCGCAAGTTTATTGTATATTTCCTACCGCCAGACTTAACTACTTAGTCCAAGGGAGATACCGTATGTGATGGACAGTGAAAGAGTTAATTTTCCCTCTAATCGACTACAGTCGCCTGGTGGTATAAAGAAGAAAAGACGTCAACACTTTTTTTTAACCTACCGCATCATGTAAACATTCAGTGCTGGTGTGCTTTCAACACGCTTATAGCCCCCCCCCCCCATCTCTCTCTCTCTCTCTCTCTCTCTCTCTCTCTCTAACCTACCACTTACCCCCTCTCCCACACACCCTGTTATATGTAATTAAACATACTGGCTATATTGTATTTAGCCACTGTTCATGTTTACAAGGCGTCGTAGTGGGTCTGAAACTGTTGAGTCTCCCTAGTAAACAACTTGTCCAAATGTTGGCATTATCCTTCCTTAGCTACTGTACTCGGTAGAGGCAAAATCAGGCAATACTTGGCGGTTATCTTTCGGATATGAACAGAATTCAGAGATATTAGAGGCTGCGTAGCTGTGGAGGCAGAGAACAGAAAATGAGGGAGGAAGGGGAGTTTTTTCATAGTATTCAAAAACATTCAGCGATACACGTGTTCGAGCCGAAGCAGGAAGTGATCATTTAGCATTACCCAGCACGAGCTGTTTGTGTATGCGTGCCTAATTGTTTATCGCCCTACATTTTGCACGTGATTTGCCTGCCTGGGGTTTGGTCAAAAAAAAAAAAAAAAAAAAAAAAAATGTTCAGCTTTGCATTTTAACAAGGAATTTAGGAGGGCTAGGATTTTTCGGTAAGGTTAGGCGTTTCAGTACAGTAATTTAACACTGCTTAAGACAATTACGGAAAAGACTAGGATTAGGAAAGACTTTGTACCTAAGTAATTTAAAATCACCATTGTCTCGTTCAGTACGATTTTGTTTTTTACAGCCGTCATGTGTTTTTGTTCCAGCTTAAGGAAGTCCACTTGTATTGGAGAGATGACAAAAGGAGGTTATAAGGTGAAATGTGTGGGAGATATGAGGGCGTGAGTAAAAGTGTTATGATGATCCGTTATCGCGACCATACACTATCGATATAATAGCCTTGTTCATCCCTCACATGACCGATAAAGCCGAGTGGTGTCGGAGTGGAGCAACAGAACACGTGGGTGTAAGGGCACGTGGCCTCGTTGACAGCTCAACTGCAAACTCATTTCACTCGTCTTAGTCATATCGTTTCTCATTGCTTTACTCCCTTGTGAAGTATTTAAACTTGATTGCCAATATTAGCGACTGGATCGTTACCTCAGCCGTCCTTCACGCTTATGGTAGCCTATATATTATCAACCTATTTATTTTCATATTTATGGCTACAAAGCTCCACCTTGTTTTCCCTTTGCGTCCTCACCATCCCGTATTTTCTTTGTAACCTAAATAAACGGTCACATTCCTGCTCGTTCACCCAGTATTAGTCAGTCGCAGGGAGGAGGAAGAGAAAGGGGGGAGGAGTGAGATAGAGGTGGGGGGAAAGAGGGAAGGTGGCGGGGATGGTGAGGGGGAGTGGGGTGGATGAAAGTCACGTGTGGCCGGGCAAGGTGTGTATCAGCCAACCGTGGGAGGCGGGAGACTGGCGGGCTGAGGGGTGGGGCAGGGGAGGGGATAGCGACGGAGGGAGGGAGGAGGTCCGAGGTCGATCAGAAGCGCTGCCTCGTGCCTACCAATGTGTTTGTTCTTGTTTGTCTTGTCGTCTTTGAATTACGTCGAAGTCTTGACGGGAGTAAGACGAGGTTATTGGGATTGCCGGCTGAAGTGTGTGTGTGTGTGTGTGTGTGTGTGTGTGTGTGTGTGTGTGTGTGTGTGTGTGTGTGTGTGTGTGTGTGTGTGTGAATCCAGTCTCACGTTTCATGTCTTAGGGTAAGAGAGCTTGTTATTGTAGGTGTTAAGAGCAGGTTAGAAATAGGATGGATGGAAGAGAGGTGGAAAGAGTGAGATGAAGATTAGTGAATATCTGTAAGAGTTTGTACCGTATTCCAAGCAGCAAGAGATGAATGTAACGGGCAGTAACACAGGGATAGGAGAGGTGGGAGACAGGGTTAGCTGGGATGCGTGTAAGGGAGGTACAGCGCAGGAGTGAATATGAGACATGAAGGGAATAGGGAGAGGGCAACGAGGGGGAGGCCAGAGGAATGGGGAACAAGGGTATGGACCGAGGTTGGAGACCATAACGACAGGGCTAGGAGAGGGGAAAGAGACTTGTTTTGATCTAGGTTTGGTGGGAAAAGACAGAGTTGTCAGAAGCGGAGAGTGGGTTTTGAAAAGGCGAGATAAAAAGTTAGCTTTGTGTGTAAAATAAAGGGTTGGTGGAGTAGAGCTCGCGCCGCGTGTATAAAGGTAGCGGAAGTAATGGCTGATGTGTTTTTATGTTGCTTTTGGCACCGTAGTATTTGTGACGTACAGTAACCTAGTGATGAAACTGCTGGGGTGTTGTGAAGACGGCATCCCGGGCTGGTAATGAAGGTGATCATGGTAGCAGGCTGATACACGTGATCATTGTGGGAAGACAGGTGATGGGCGATATACAGTAATGTTTATATTAAATATTGATACTGTTAGTCATTGTAGCCTAATTAATGCTACCGGTACCAGTACTTCGTTAGATTAACTCAGAATATTCGTATTTCATGCATTCATAATACAGACATCAGTATAATGGAGACGGATTTTGAGAGGTCGATATTTGTACCTTTCATCAGTCTAAACAACGGTGTATTTATAAAAGAAATTTAATATTGCGTTTAATACTTTTCGACATTCATTCGACCTCGGCTTATTTGCTCGAATGGGAAATCAATTCTGTCACCGACGGGCTTGTTTGTTGAGATAATATTAGCTATCCGTATGTCAAAAGGACTAAATGAAACCTACATGGCCAGAACTTCTTACTGTGAGCTATCCAATTTGCGGTAAATTGTGCCAAATAGCCTTTGATAATTTCAGATATAATGCGCATATATTCAAGGTCAGTCAGATTTTAAAAAATCGAAATCATCCGAGGGAGGTCGGTTCGGTGTGCAAAAAAAAAAAAAAAAAAAAAAAAAAAAAAAAAAAAGTACGCAGGTGCTTACTCGTCATGTCAGAAGGTAGTAGACAGTTAATTTTAGAGTTGTATAGGATATTGTATGATTGGAAGCTTGCTGTACCCAAGTGAAAGTGACAGCAGCATCGGTGTTTCAGATTCAGAATGAACTTCAAATTAACTGTAATGTACCCGGTCTGAGAAATGATGTGACATCACTATTACCGTAGATATACAGTAGATGTAGCAGTACAGATATAAGAATTAAAGAAATCTGTAGAGGATAAGTGGTAAGTGGTAAGCAGAGAAATTTTGATGGTATGTGATAATGCCGACATTTGTATATATTTGGTAGATAGAATGGAGGACGGGGAGGGGTTGCTGGGGACACTGAGTTGCCACACGCCGCTGACGACCTGTACTTCATTACCAAAGACGAAGTACATTCAGGGCCGGATTACCAGGTGTAGGCAAAATGGGCAACTGCCTACTAGGCCACGGCCTGTTACAGGCCATCCCGACTTCCAGAGCGGAATAAACATACGCTTTGGGCGTCCAAATAAGGGCCATCACCCATCAGGCCATCAAAAAAGGCCATTATAGGTCATGCCATAATTTCACTGGAAATAACGAAAAAAAGATCTGTATGTTGCAGGCCAACCGTCTGCGTTGCCTACCAGGCCACAGCAGGGTTAATCCGGCACTAAATATATTGAACTTACCGGTATAATGTTAATATTATAGTGAACAGATTAATGAACATGGGACAGGGTACCACTACATCTTAAAAAGAAAAAAAAATAGTATACGTAGATTACCCTACATGATCAACAGTACCGGGTAACTTACTCCGTAATGGTGTCGGTGGGGTGGGAACACTATTATAGAGCTCAGTTGGTGGGAGTTGATAATCTCATTCTGTTGTCTAAT
Organism: Coenobita brevimanus; assembly: GCF_032717465.1. NCBI lineage: Eukaryota > Metazoa > Arthropoda > Malacostraca > Decapoda > Coenobitidae > Coenobita > Coenobita brevimanus. Next base: position 29,759,950 of record NC_137046.1, read on the forward strand.
CAATCCTTTCCCTTTGGACTTTCTAATATCCTGTCGTCATCATCATATGCTACTGGTGTGCCGAAAATACAGCCGGTTTCCATAAGGGCTTAGTGCTAAGCAGTGTCTAAAGCCGGGTTCTTAGCCACCGGTACGGGACCTACCCCAAACGGGTAAAAGGTTCCATACCTTGGGGTAAATGGGTAAATATAAAGCTACTGATAATAAATTTATACTAAATTAAACAAAATGCCATGGGAATTTAAAGTTTAATGAATTCACAGTTGAAAAGGCCGGCGTGCTGTTACTTTTTTCGTAAAAAATTTAGTCATCTTTCATGGTTATAACACATTGTGCATTCATAGAATAAGAATTTTGTCTTCTGCTATGTTTGCTATTTTGTTTGTTTTGCTAAAGTGACTACTGCCGTAATTGGTAAGGCACGATATACCGGTATAGTTTATGACGTGACTTTTTAGGGATGAGGGTGACGGGTCATGTCAACCCCAGTGGACAAAAAGCACACACATATAAACAACCTATGGTCTAAATATACAAGTACCAATAATAGCCGGTCTCCTTTGTTTTATGTTTTCGCTTTTAGTCAAGGTTTAATTATTTTGCGGAAACAACGTTCCCACTGAAAATTATTGCAACTGCTATTTACATCACAATGCTTAGTCCTGTGTAGTAAATGGATTGGAGCCTCGCGCTTAATGTTGGGGGGGAGGGGGGGCAGCACCCATGAGACCATGTCCGGTAGTTCAGTCTGACTTAGAGAAGTAAACAAATATAAATTCAGAACATGGAAAACTATATAATATTTTTTTCAGTTAATAATTTCCAGTACCGCATCTTACGAGGTAGCCTATAATGAATCACGTGATTTATGTTCATAAACCCAGTTGCAGACTTAGTGATCAGAAGACAAAGCATTGTGGTGCACATATCTGACCAGTATTTGTGGTGCACATAATTGGCTCCATCAGTATTTGGGATGCACATTATTGGCTCTTCAGTATTTTATTCGGTAGCTTTCCAGTACAGTTACATTGCTTAATTCAAGACTACACCGAGTTGGCGGCGCCCCTGTAGGCACAGGTTTAACAGTTACTCTTCCCACCCAGTTCAGTTGCCGTTATTTTATTAATAATAATGATTTATTAATTTATTTTCAGATAGAGAATGTGTGTGAAAAGCGTAAGCCTAAGCGATGGCCCGAGGAGTAGCCTATGTGATGAGAGGGGAGGGTTAAGGACAATTTTGACCAACTTGATCCGTTTGGCGTTACGGTTTGACCAACTAGATACCTGGTATCATTAACAAACCAAGCTTATGACAAAGTAATTTTCATTGTTACTTGTACTTAAGTAAAGCCACCTGAACTTGGATCCAAGCCTGAATTGTTGTTGACAAGAAAACAGACACCATGTAAATAATTCAACTAATTGACCCAGTCATGACATTTGGAGTTATTTATGACCAGACCAGTAGCAGGAGTGTACAATTTCGCCCCTCCCCCCCTCCCCCCTCGCCACCGTTCTATGGATAAAGGGGGTCCAGGTTCAGGCACCTTGATTAATATGGTACTTGATTTTGGTTTAGACCATTCTCCTGCCAGGAGGGAAACTTGGGTTTTTTGTCCTCCAAATATATTAATATAAAGTAGCTTGTGTACAAAAGAAAATATATTTTGTCCTCTCAGAGACCTCTCCTTTTATGTTTTAAAAAATCTCCACTTTCACTTTTGAAAGTAATTTTTTGACTGGGCTGACTCAGAAACAAACACTGGGGGGGTAACCGCTGCCCCGGTCGGGCCATCCCTAGTAAGCCTGTATAAGTCTAATGGTAGCAGGAGATTAGGCGTTTAAGGTCAGAGAAGAAGGTAGATTGATTGTAATATGTTATTTGTGGGAGTAGGCCTGAGCGGGGTATGGAAGTCGTGGGAGCAGTAAATTGACAGGGCGGAAACAGGTGAATGAAGTACATTACGAAGATGCACTCGACATGAGTTGCGCTCCCTTTTTAACGTGGCAGTCAACGAAATGGTCAAATGGCTTTATCTCTCAAGCCTGGAACTCTGAAACATTATTTTGTATGGATCGTTAGCCTGTGAGGTGAGGCAACATGGCTTGAATGGCAAGTGGATAGATCTTTTTTTTTTCTTTCTTTTTTTCTTTCTTTTACTGTGCAGTGTAGACTAAATTCTCTTACTACTGTACTTCCCTCTTCTCGTTTCTGGATCCCACCCACCCAAAGCATGGTGGAAAGATGGTTAGGATTATGGTAGTGATTTTAGTTCTTTTTTATAAAGGGACAAAACCAGCGTCTGGCGAGCAGGTTAGATGACAAAGAACAGGATACGGGTAATGGGAGAGGGAGGGAGGGAAAAAAGTGGCAGAGAGGTAGAGGGAGGGAAGCTGTGAGTGGCAGCCGGCGTGCGGCTCCCCAACACGTGACCTGAGTGCCTTCAGAGAATCACCTTAGGGCTAGAGTTGACTCGCCTGTTGTATTATATATATATATATATATATATATATATATATATCTATATATATATATATATATATATATATATTATTTTTTATTTATTCATTTTTAAGTTTAGTGTGTGTGTGTGTGTGTGTGTGTGTGTGAGAGAGAGAGAGAGAGAGAGAATATTTAAGATAAGTGAAAATGGAGAAAAGACTGGAAGTAAAGCCGGTATTAGACAGGAATATTGGTAGACTGAAAAATAGTACAAGATGGCCAGTGTCCTGTTACCTCAAGGGAAACTACAAGTACGGTAGTACAAAATCTACCGTAGTACATTTTTTAATCAGACATGCACACAATAACAAAATAATTCTCTACCCCCTATTGGGTGAACAGCTTAGTCATGCGCGTCTTCATTTTCGTAATATAACACGTCAAAGGGGTTGCTGTTACGTGGCCACCCTTTAGGGAGGGACGAGGCTGGCAAGAGACGCAACAGTAGTAGGGGGGTGGAGTGATGGAAGATAAAGATAACTATACTGTGCTAGAAAAAATTATCGGTTTTCCTGGGGGACAAAAGTAGGGATGGTGGAAACCAAGACAAATGACCTGATCGAGGAAGGACACGCAGCGGGAGGGCTAGGGATGGAAGGTGTCAGGTATTAGGGATGGAAGGAATACAGCATGAAGGAAGGAGAAATGAAGCTAGTTATTTTAAGACATAAGGAAGGGGCTGATGATGTCCTGATGACGTGGATGGCTATGATGCTGTCAGGCAAGAGGGAGGAAGAAGTGCAACGAGCGAGAGAGAAGCAGAAAAATGTATCGGTATGTACCCGTGGAGCTTTGACAGATGTGTCAAGATAAGGGTTGCTTTACAGGTGTGTCAGTGAGGGTGGCTTTACAGGTGTGGCAAGATGAGGGTGGCTTTACAGGTGTGGCAAGATGAGGGTGCCTTTACAGGTGTATTAGTGAGGGTGGCTTTACAGGTGTGTCAGTGAGGGTGGCTTTACAGGTGTGTCAGTGAGGGTGGCTTTACAGGTGTGTCAGTGAGGGTGGCTTTACAGATGTGTTAGTGAGGATGGCTTTACAGGTGTGGCAAGATGAGGTGGCTTTATAGGAGTGTCAGTGAGGGTGGCTTTACAGGTTTCAAGATGAAATTGGCTTAACAGATGTTTGTCACAGTCAGGGTAGCTTTACAGGTGTCAGTGAGGGTGGCTTTACAGGTGTGGCAAGATGAGGGTGGCTTTACAGGTGTGGCAAGATGAGGGTGGCTTTACAGGTGTGGCAAGATGAGGGTGGCTTTACAGGTGTGGCAAGATGAGGGTGGCTTTACAGGTGTGGCAAGATGAGGGTGGCTTTACAGGTGTGTCAGTGAGGGTGGCTTTACAGGTGTGTCAGTGAGGGTGGCTTTACAGGTGTGTCAGTGAAGGTGGTTTTGCAGGTGTCAGTGAGGGTGGTATACAGGTGTCAGTGAGGGTGGTTTTACAGGTGTCAGTGAGGGTGGTATACAGGTGTCAGTGAGGGTGGTATACAGGTGTCAGTGAGGGTGGTATACAGGTGTCAGTGAGGGTGGTATACAAGTGTCAGTGAGGGTGGTATACAGGTGTCAGTGAGGGTGGTATACAGGTGTCAGTGAGAGTGGTTTTGCTGGTGTCAGTAAGTGTGGTTTTACTGGTGTCAGTGAGGGTGGTTTTACAGGTGTATCATAGTGAGGATAACAGATGTGCCAGATTGAGATGGCTTTATAGTTGTGCTCGAGTGAGGATGACTACGTGGCTGAGGATGGAGGATGGCTACAGTTGTGTGAGGGTGGACAAGACACGAGTCAGTGAATGAAGGTGAATCATCCGGGGTTCCCTGGTGTGGGGTGGGAGGGTGCATGATAGTCACGTGGTAGTGGTGGTGGTGGTAGGTAGCAACAGGCTTGTCCTTCACACTAGTACATAGGAGATGGCTGACAACTGTGGTTTTCCTACACGTGCAAGCAGTCAGGGTGAGGGAGTTATGGGGCTGACGGGTTTCCGATGTTTTGTGTACCTTTACCATTCCCTTTGTGTACTCTTAGATCCTATATTGAATTGTGAGGTGATGTTATGAAGTTACAGATGGAACTTTGGTTGGAATTTGGCTGTGTGATGCTTTGGAAGAGACAATAACCTCTCGGTCAGGTTTAGTATTTTAGCTTGAACATATACTGTAGGCTAGTCTCTCAAATCTGAGCTGGTAAGTGCCGTATTAGTAACATTCATTAGTACTTTTTTTTTTCCTTGCACAAAAGGCGATGAGAACTTTCTAAGACATTCATATATGATATACATACCGGTACCTGTTGTCTGTGTGTATCCCATGTATCAAAATATACAAATGACTTTAAACAAAATAGGCCTATTGTACGAACAGTGTTCTGTCTCTTGTTGGCAAGAGTGATACTGCATTAACTTTTGGTAACCCTCCAGACGGTTCTGGAAATACTAGTAGAAATTTTAAGGATTAGTTCATTAACAAAGGGTGCAGACTCTGACCTTAGAGCGCCGGTTACCGGTATTGTACTTTATTACACACAGCACAGTTGGCACTTTTATTTTCGTGCGCACTGGTAAGCACTGCACCATCGCTGTGCTCAGCATCTGCGCGATACGAGTACTGATATCACTACACCAGGGGTTCTCTATATTGTTACTCGAGCCCCTCGCTAAGCCCGTTGCATGATCTGTTTTAATTCAGGTAATTTGGAATTTTTTTGTTTTTGATATTTGTCTACTGATAATACAGTGTCCTAAAATACTATTGTACACAGGAACACTTAAATACGAGTGAATGTAGAATGACAAACTGGAAAACGGCCTGATAAATTACAGTAATTGAAGAATTTGCAAAATATGCTCCATTTCGGTTTTGAGGATAAATTGTTGCTAGGGAGAAGATTCCGGTATATTCTTTACGTGTGTGAAGCTGTCAAATCAAGGCGGGATGGGGGAGAAAGACTGATGGTTAGAGTGCCAGTCAAAGCTGACAGCTTGTTCCTGGTGTTTGATTTGGTATTAGTTATAGGTTAACCGAAAAACCTTTCACAGAGGTACATTTGATAAAAGGTTACCGTAACAAATATTTTAATGCCCATTGTGGAAGTCGGGTATATCTGGTGGTTGGGTAAATCCATAAGTAACCAAGGTCTATTACCTTCCTGTGTTCGAGCTTCATGCTGCTATCAGCCGACGGTTCTATTAGCTGCGTTGCTTTGGTAGTGTGCTAGGTATTGTTCTCAGCCAAAGAATTAAATGAGTATCGGTAAAGAATGCAGTGATTTTCATCGCCGTGTTTTTTCTGTAAGTATGATATCAGGTAGTTAGCCTGTTCACTGACCTGGTCTGTCAGCGAACTACATGCTGTGGCACAGGATTGATGTCAGTGTAAGGAGACCTCTCCAGTACCTCAGTATAGACTGCTTTAAACATTTTCGTCTGTCCATCTTGCTCTGCATACACTACATAGTTCTTTTAAACCCGTCAGTTGTGTGTGTGTGTGTGTGTGTGTCCTTGGTAAACGGCCAGAATTTTTAACCAAGGAAAACTAAATCTTGCACACACGTAGACCTCTGCCCCCATTAGGTTTTAGGCCAGGTGGGACCAATGAAGATTTCTATCTACAACCGGAACGGGGGAAAGGGGACCATAGGGCCTCATTCCCCGATATTCTAGGCGTAATATAGACATGACAGGCGTTATTACTGGAGTGGATGGTGTACAAAATGGTTTAATAAAATGTCCTTTGTGGTGTAGCCTGTGTTAGGGTGGTGAAGGTGAAAGCGGTTGGTGTAGGTGGATGGTATAGGTGAGACATTGGTGTAGGTCGGAAGATGCTGTAGGTGGTGGTTTATGTCTGTCCATATACGGGTGTATACGGTACCGCCATATATTTTTTAGTCTAGAAAAATGATATCTGCAGTGATAGACCTTCACCAGTACTAAGCTTTAAATAGACTGGGACTAGTGAAGATCTCTAGGCCTATGTACCAGGGTTGTCATCGATTAAATCAAACTGATTTGATCATGTGATTAAATCATTGATTTTTTTTGCTTTAAAAAATCATGATTTCATTTTCTTTATTTTGATTTTTTTTATCTGAAAGTTAACAAAAATAAAATCTGAAGGTTTATAAAAATTGTGTACAACTTTGTGTTGTCATTCATTTATTCAGATATTTAAGCATTAAGGGAGCAGATTTTGAGTGCCATTAGAAAATGTTGCATTGTATAAAAAAAAATATTTTTACATTTGTGCAACCAAGTACTGAAATTATATGTACATCTGAAATAATGAGCCATAATTCAAAAACCAAAGCCATAAGACTAGGTGGGCTATGCCTGGTCACTTAAGGCCATGTCATAATATCAGCTTAAGATTTTTGTGTGGTAATATAATCAGCTTTGGAATATGCTGTCTTGATTACCACTGGCAACTCAGCCTTAACCAGTAGTGTACGGACAGAACTTGAACAGGTATGTATCTGGATTCTGGGCAATGGCTTTCAGCCTGAACCATCAGTGGATAGACAGGACATGAAGTTAACAGGGTTCAGTATACTGCTTTTGAAATATTAAATATATAATAAACAGAGAAATCAAATAAATAAAAAATCAAGTAAGTCGAATAAATAAAAAAAATAATTGATTTTTAATTTTTTTTGTTTTAATAAAAACAAATATCACCAACCCTGCTACGTACAGTACACCAGGGACCAGGAGGGGTTATTTTCCCCTTCCCGTTTCCTTTAAGCATGGCAGTTGTTACTGGAGCAGGCGGTGCAGATGACTGGCCAGTTTAAGAGGGATTTTTTTTTTTTTTTTTTACCTAGGAAAACGAAATTTAGCGTAGAGTTAGATGTCCACCCCGACCTTATTTTAAGCAGGATCTGATCCCCGGAGTGGGAGGCGTACAGGGCGGGTGATTTTGTAACAGGTACGGTGAAGTGGATAAAAGAATAACTTTATCTGTATGTCCATGACAGTGACATCCTTCACGGTGATGAGCTGTAGTGGTGATAGTAGTGATTATACTGGAAGCAGTGATAGCCCCGGGCTTTAACGCTTCTCATGGAGCAACATAGGATTGGATGGATGACCTGAAAAAGCTTGTATAAATCGAAGCGTTGTCAGCTTAATAAAGGAATGTCTTCAAAACGGTATTTATATTACATACAGGGTTTAAGTAACTGGGTTCAGTGACAGAAAATAAGGTAAATGTACCAAGGAAGTGGAAAGTTTGGGGGCAAAGGAAAGGAAAGTGGCAGGTGCCGTGAAGGCTTTGATACGAAACAGAAGCATGAACGTGGCAAGTGCAAGAGCATTGCATGAACGCGTACAAAATTCCACACAAACATATGGGTGAGAGACTGGTGTGATATGAAAATGAAAAGTCAAGAGGTTGAGCGGAAGAGACGATTCTTGAGAAGCGTATGTGGAGTGCGAAGACCTGATAGTATAAGCAATATTGTGATTCGTGAAAAGCGCGGACAAAGAAGTCCTTTCACAACAAAGATGGGGAGGGTGTTTAGAGGGTATGGTCATATGGGGAGAAGTTATATGAAAAGAATATAATTATGTGAGTGAATTTGATAGTGGGAGGAGGGGTGCTAGGCCAAGAAAGTGGTATATGATATGAATGATACGATAAATGAGTGTGTGAGAGGTATGTAGGCTGACGAGGCTTGGGAACTTAAAAGGGCCCAAGCTGCTTGGATTAATTTTGTATGAAGGAGTGTATGACAAAGATTTGCGCTCTCTCTCTCTCTCTCTCTCTGTCTAACAATGGTTGGATTGAGTGTCTGATTGGCAGTTTTGAAGCAGCGTTTGGAAAGATGTACCTGTAAGGTGGAGGCAGGATTGCGGGGGCTTGAATGGTGAATGAATGGATGTGTGGCCCATTTCCTTGGGAATTCTCTGAGTAGCTCTCCCACCGTCAGTCTTTTTCCTGGCTTTCTGTCATACCTCACTCCATTTGCAGGTGGGAAGACTATTATGATGATGATGACACATGAGCTGCGGGGTGTACAATTTTGCAGGTATCCGCAGTTAATGGAAGTACACAGGTGGTCAACCATAGGATTAGCTACCGGTACGTAGGACAAGAGAGAGACTATGTCAGTAAAGTTGCTTCCTTTTGCTTTGGGGCGTCATCCCGCTGGAACGGGTCCAGTGAGGATGTAATGGGATGAGGACCCTATGATCCCGGGTGTTGCCGAGGAAATCCCTTGGATTTCACAGGTAGTGGTGGTATTATAATAGTGAGAGATGGTGTGGTAGATACTAGTGGAGAGGGAGGGGGAGTCCACGTGACCCCAGACCCGTCCCCCTTTCCAACCCCACCCCATCTCACGTCACCCACAACGTCTCCAGCTGCAGTGTATTGTACGGTATTGCTTTGGTATTAGACACATCCTTCATTCTTGGTTATTTTGTGTTGTTGAAGTTTATTGTCTGGGGTGTTTGTTGTGATAATACAGTGTGTGGTGTTGGCGGGTGTAGTCCAACTGGCAGCCCTGGCGGCGGCCCCACCACGTGACCGCCCCCCCCCCTCCCGGGGCCCCCCACCCCAACCTCTCACCACTCGGCTCCAAACTTTTTTTTTTTTTTTTTTTTAATACCGGTATACTCCGGCCTCTTCATTGCCTTGATTTCTTTAACTGTAATACAAGTGTTTGCCAGCTGGCAGTAATGTATAAATGACGCCCATGTATAGGAGAGATTAACGGGAATGTTCAACCTTTTCGGAAGCTAAGTAAACGCGTGTTGGTAATGATGGAAGGAGTTATCGTAGATGTGTATTGTATCTTGAGTAAAGTGTCTTAGGAATCCAAACAAGGTATATCCGGTAGTAGGGTGCGGCACTGAGTTGCGAGCCGTAACACCAGGCAGCTGCCTCACATCACGGCCGCCGGGATGAAATGCTATTAATTCTGTATGGCAGAGTACGTCATGGCAGCAGTTGATGGCTGATACTATTGAAGGCTGTGTAGTGTGATGTGGTGGGTTAGGCCGGAACAGGGCCTCTGTACACCCACACCCACTACGTCAGCGACCAGCAGTATATTGGGAATGTTCACGTGACTCCCTGATGCCGCCACACCACAACGGGTTACGAGTCTTCCCAACATTTTTTTTTTTCCCACTAAGCACCGTTTATTTCTGTCTTGTTCAGTCGCACATTTGTATAGACAAGCGTTTGTGTGTGTGTGTGTGTGTGTGTGTGTGTGTGTGTGTGTGTGTGTGTGTGTGTGTGTGTGTGTGTGAGAGAGAGAGAGAGAGAGAGAGAGAGAGAATAGAATAGAATAGAATAATTTCGCACTGAAAATGAGAGAAGGTTGTGCATGTTTGACTGGGTGATCTTACCTAGAAGAAATGCAATATGATTCTTGTTAAACTGAAAAACTGGTTACGCATGATGTGAGGATGATAATTCATAATTCGAGCAGTCACGTGATGGAGATATGCACTGCAAGGTATGAGTATGCACTGTAGTGTGATAGGTACGGTAACCTAAAAGAGTGACTGATGAAGATCAGCGTACATGAACCATCCTTCTGCCAGCGTTGACAATAAGCTGTGTTTTTGTCGTCCAAGCTGGAGATTGGGATTCGAAGCGTGTCTTGGGGCGCTTGGTGTCTGTCCGCAAAAACAGTCCGGGATACGTAGAACCGAAAAATTACGTGATCACAAAGCAAACAGATGGGTTCGCCGATTATCCTCTGATGACTATGCAACTTATACACAGCCATTATTTGTGCTGAACTGGCTCTATATGTCGTTAATATTAGCCACCTGCACTCTAATTTATGTACATCGTGGTCATTTCATGATGTTCATCATTTACGTGTCCTTGCTGGCCATTATCACTCTCCCCAAGCTACACCAAGACTGCTCCCGACCACGCTTGGGTGAGATACGAAGACGGTCTTGGTTTCGATGACAAATGCTTGGGCCGGCTGCGTATCACTTTGGCCGACAAAAACGGGGCAGCTTGGTTTCACCGAAGATGGCTTCGAATCCGATCCGTCAGCTTGGACGACAAAAACGCGGCTCTCGTTCCGTACCGCATGTATAAAGTGATGCTATGTAACCAAAAGCTGTACCGACCTATGGCACGCCTGCCACTCTTCTATCAGTTAACATACACTCATTCTGATATTTTTATGGAAAATCATTAACTGTCGACGACCTGAAACTTAAAACACTTCTTTTGTCGTTATCAGACAGAAAATATCTATGGCTGCTGAGGACGGTGGGAAAAGGCAGTGTTTGAACATGTGGACTCATTTATTGTTCAAAATTAACAGCAGAAAGTTGGTTGACACATACCTTGCACCCCGATCCAAGATGCAAAAAGGAAAAACTGAAATGTATCTGAGTAGGCCGGGGGGTGTGGCGACAAAAAAAAAAAAAAAAAAGTTATATCTATCTATCTATTGCCAGACACCACAATCCCGTAAAGGGTGGCCATTTGACACTGAGTTTGTTGTTTTACAGGGAGGGACCTTAAAATTATCCTCCTTAATCTGTTAATGTTCATTAAATAGTGTATGTAGTTGTCTTAAAATGCTCACGTTAGCGAAGGTTCAGATCGCCTGTTGATTATCCTCTCGTTTTTTGCAGTAGCTTATTATATTCCTCGTCGGGACGTTGCAACCTTTATATGGTCTCATTGTAGCCCTCATTCTTGTAACATGCGACTACATTGGACACAAGCGACCCACCTATATTCTTTCCACCAAATGACTTATTCTGTATGCCTGATCCCTACACAATTCACCGTAATGCTTTGTTCCCATATGTTTCACCGACATAGGTAGTGTAGTAATGTGTTTTTCTCCCCCCAGGACCCGCTGTCGCACCGGATCATCGAGAAGCGACGACGGGACCGGATGAACAACTGCTTGGCGGACCTGAGCCGCCTCATCCCCACCTACTACCTCAAAAAAGGACGCGGCCGCATCGAGAAGACGGAGATCATTGAGATGGCCATTAAGTACATGAAGCATCTTCAAGCGCACGCCTGCAGCCAGATAGGTGAGCCACGTGAGTGTCTTGCCTTGTGGCCGTATTTTGTTTAGTCTGTGTTCAAGAGGAAGTTCGAGGCTTAAATTGGCTGAGGCACACTCAGTCAATAACCTGTCATCACAACCTTAGTCTTCACATTTTGAAACAGTGGACGAAGCGTATGAAAATATTCTCCAGTAACTACTCTGTTTTATATGACCAGTAATTTAATAAGTACGACATATATCTGTATATAACATATAAATCGTTTGTAGAGAAAAAATTTCCTAAAAAAAAAAAAAAAATGCGATAAGTAAAAGCGCCCAGTTTGAGATGATACCAGTGTAACGATATATATATATTTTTTTTGTACCTTCATAAATTTGTGTCTGTCCTTCAGTAACTTATAACAGTATATTGGTGTGCGTACCGGTGGTTAATAACTAACCAAACAGGTTATTATGACTAAGCACAAGTTTACCGTAACTAATATAATTGTTATGCGTTAGTGAAGACGTGGAGAAACTGAACTTTTGAAGGCAAATACATATATTGTCGATAGTTTCAGAAGGTTGGTTCTCAGGATCACATGTAAGCAATGCTATGGAGCCTGATAAGAAAAAAAAAAATAGTATTCCCTTGACGGGCGATACATTCAAATAGCTGACTCAGCTCCCATAACGTCCTAGGGGTTCATGTAGATGTCTTCGTTTTCACATGCACTTTAGTGCGGTGTCAACAAGTCTGCCGGATTTTATGCTCATGTGCATGGAGTACAGTATGTTGGTCCAAGGATTTTATGTTCTCTTCATATCCCATATAAGACCGTTACTGGAGTGTGAATCATGCACGTGGAACACTGGATATTCTTGCGATTAAAGACTTTTAGAACCTGTCTAGAGATCATGGACTAGATACATGGACGCTTTATCCGTTTCCTACATATCTCGTTTGAAAGAACTTTACTATGTTCAGGGCCGTTTGATCCTGCTAATTCAATAAAAATTTTGGAAAAATTTTCATTCTGAGAGTAGTATTCCCTGGTTGATATATTCATTTTTGCACCTGTTGTATGTACTCGTGGCCATAGGTACAAGCTTGCACGCATGCACAGTTCTGCTGACAGTAGATCTCTGCTGTTTGCCATGCCTAAACCTCTGGAATGCCCTGGTGTTGTTGTTCATAATTCCAGTAATGCCTTCAAGACTGCTTTTAACAGTACTCTTGGTGAGATTCTTGACATTTTGGATTTGCTTCCCATATCTGCTTTCTCCAAGTGCTTCATGAGCATTTCCAGGTCCGCTCTTTGTTTTCCTACTGTCTTTGTTTCTGGTGACTGGCGTAGCCATAGATTTTGGGCTACCTTCTCTTGACCCACACCTCTTATGGCATGACAGAGCGAATTGTTGTTAACCAAGTGAGTAAACAAATCGAATAAACTGTATGAACAAGCAAACATGACTCGTATCCCAGTTCGAGTGAAAAAGCTAAGTAGGCCTAATGGGGCGCGGTCATTGCCTGTTTCAGCACGAAACTGACTGCGAATGCTTCTTACTGATTAGTGACGCCCTTACAAAATGTGGATGTGTATAGTGTGCGTCTGTTCTAGTTTCATAGTCTGCACCCACTGATGACCCTGGCCGACACTGCGTCCAGAGTGGCCTCAGCACAAGGCCGTGGTATTTCTACTCATAAATGTCAACAAACCATCACACGACATACTGCCACCCCTCATATTATGCTCTACTACCTTATTTTTTCACCTGGTTTTCAGCAGACGTTACTTCCTTTTAGTTACCCCACTCACATTTCGCCTTCCACGTTAACCCTGGCTTAATGCCACTTAGGGAAAGGCATATATATGTGGACTAATTAACCTAGCCCAGGGCCCCTACATTCTCCATGGGGCAATAAAGGATTAGATAGGAGTTTTATGGTAAGGACAAGGTGTACGGTTAGTTCAAGTTTAGAGAATAAAGTAGTAGCGTTACACTAATTACTATTGTGATTCAGCTTCACTTAGACACCGTGGCACTGCACCGAGACTTCACTTCAGGTGATGTAAAACAGATAGGGGATGGTTTTGGTATACCGTACATTACGTAACATTTGAGTGACGTACCTTAGGCTTCATAATGTTGGTAATGCTGTCCCATGACGTAGTCTGCAGTAGCACATAATATTAGTCTATACCACTGGCCCGTCAGTGCCATACCGTAGTCTTGATCCAAGGAGAGAAAAAGAAAGCGCTCAGAGGTACACCACACACAAGCTCATTGTGCACGCAAGTGACGTGGCAGAATAACGTGAAAACCTTAAGAGTTACTCGATGCTTCAGATGCAGTATCCCGTTGCTTTTGTTGTCATGGGACAGAGAAATTAAAACATCGTTTCGTGCTTTCTGTTGGGTCACGAAGCATCGAAGTTGTGATCCATATACTGTATAGTGCAGTCTCCAGCACATGAAAATACCGTACCTCAGGCCTCCTATGTCCACTGAGAGAGAGAGAATGTTTACAGCTTGAGAGCAGGGGTTACCGTAGACAAAATAATTTGCTTATAGCTAGAATAAAATACTAAAGTGACTACTTGCTGTTTCAGTTGTGTAACGGGGAGAGGATACGAATGGGGATGAGGCGATTTAGTATGGTCAGTATCATGGAAGTCGGTCAGAAGACTAACTCGGATATGCTTATTATCAGGCAGTGATACAGAGTTGTTGAACATACATAGTGCCGTCTATGCAAGTGATATTCTCGAGAATATATAGATAGATAGATAGATAGATATAAATTAAGCCAGGTAGACGAAGTCGATGGTCATTATTTTTGTACGAAATGTATGTGTGTGTGTCTGAGTCGAAATTTCAAATCTCGGAAAGTATTGATTGTTGAAGGAAAAGTTACTAATAAAGGTTGTGTAGTCACAAGCTGAGTTCACATATCACTCAACCAGCATTGGAAGTCATCCAGGATAGATATATAATAGTCAAGTTTTCATCCAACAGTATTATTACAGTCTACCTGGCTCACAAATGACGGGTAGTCATACTCGTATACGAGTGTGTGTATCTGTCTATATATATATATATATATATATATATATATATATATATATATATATATATATATATATATATATATGTGTGTGTGTGTGTGTGTGTAGGATGATACATAATTCACTATACGTAAATCTGTCAGGCAGTCGTTTTGATGGGAATCGTTTAATTGGCATAGGAAAATTGGCTATAAAGAGACAATGGTTCAGATGGGAATCGTTCAAGTGGAAATCGTTGGTACTGCCGATTATTATAGGTGAACTGACTACCGTACTGTCAGAGTGGATGACATATTGGCTAGAATAAGATCACAATGTTGTGTGTTATCGTTACAGATTTTTTGTCTCTGATTTTCCTCACAATCAGATGTCGAAAGTTAAAGTGCATCTCACCAGGATTACCCTTCTCAATAATATGCATCACCATATTACCTTGTCAAGATAATTTGACGAAAATATTATTTGAGAGAAATAAAATGGCCTTAGCCTGCGGGTTAGAGTAGAATAAGCAGGGATGTATTACCCAAATAAAACTGCCTTAACATACCAGTTAGAAAAGTATGAAAGGTCTTTGTCCTGCAGTGGTTAATGGTGATGATAATCAGTGCCAGTTGCCGAGTTTTTAGTATGTAATGATGATTATCATATTTGTGTGTGTGTGTGTGTGTGTGTGTGTGTGTGTGTGTGTGTGTGCAAAAAGTTTTATTGAGGTACTGACCTTATAACAAATTGCAGATGAAATCGAGGCAATTGTTTCACCATAATTTTATTTCAGGTGATTTAGAGAGGAAAAATCTGTAGTTGCAACCACGAGTGTGTGTGTAATTCACCGGGTCGGTCAGGATCACTTGATGGTCGTGATTGTCAGCTTTTACCCTCCCGGAAGGGAGCTGAGAGCTCATATAGTCCGATCTAAGGGCAAGGCTGTGACCTTCACACACGCACACACCCGTCCCCTTGCTCAAGGGGGACAGTAACCACCCACTTCGTCAGTGAAACTTTTCGCAACCTGAGCGAGGCGCGAACTCCCGTCCACCAGTTGGCAAGCGGGAACGTTACCACTGCACCAGCGAGCGGTGTGTGTGTGTGTGTGTGTGTGTGTGTGTGTGTGTAAGGAAACTCAAAATGGTTGTGATAGTTTTAACCAGTGTTAGTGAAGTTAAGGGAGCAGTCTCATTTTTCATCTGGTAAAATGAATTTTTGTCTTCCGCCTTTAATTTTTCGCAGCTTTCAAAACTTTTTATACACCAAATGTGTGACCATATACTGCTATTCTGCCCAGAATTTCAGCACAATTGGACTTATTTTAAGTCGTGCAGAATTTTTTTTTTTTTTTTAATCGTATCTGCTCAGAACTGCTATAAGTTATAACAATTTCCTTTGACACACAGACAGGTGACACCTAAATGATGATTCGCTACTATTCCCATGTGTATATGAAATGTACAAGTACCGAAAAAAAAAAAAAAGTACTTTCCCAAAAAACCCTGGACATGCCCTCACTAAACATTAGTTTATAAAAAAAAATATTTAAGAATTAAAGATCGCCGATAGCTATGAATATAAATATTGCTTTCATGATTATAATGCAAACAAATTAAAAGAATCGGGTGATTACTAGCAAAGTAGTTACATTTTGAATGTGAAAAAACATTTCGAGAAAAGGGCATTTTTTGTTTTACTCTTCTGGAATTTTGTATAACACCGTGATAGTGTAACATAATACCAATAAAAAAATAATTATTACATACCTGACTCTGTTGGACAGTCTCAGGGAGGTCAGATTACAGTTGAGGTCAGTCAGGAGTCAGGTCACCTCAAGTGACATGAGTGGCACCTGGGGGCCGTCCTCGCCACTCCCCCACCCCACCATCTATAGCCATGTGCTAGCGAGTGGTACACCAATACCAAATTTCCCTCCCTAAATCTTTTATTCCTTATATTTACGGGGATCACTGAACAGATTGCCTACAAGACAGTCGCTGGTGCACTTGGCAGTGAGAGTGAAGTCTGTGTGCTTTGTTTACAATGAATTCAGTGTACCACCACATCTTCATACTTCAAGTTACAACGACACAGTCAGGATGGCATTACTCTCGTCAGCATCTGTACTTGTATGATGTTGTTGTGGAATCAACAGCCAGATGTGTAGTAGCAGCTGAAACAGGAGTTGGTGGCGTGATGGTGGCAGAAGGCTGCGACGTGTCACGAGTTGATGGTTGAGGTTCACTTTCGCTCTTTTTCCAACTTCTCTCCATTGCTTTCTTCCCCTTCTCAATCTGTCGCTGTTTTTTCTTGCTTAGGGGAGGCATTTCCACAGTCTGAACCGGGGAACAGTAAACAATATCGGGAGAATAGCCGACACAAACACAGAGTCGTAGCTGAAGCTACACCCCCTTCTAGTAAAATTAGCACCCTGAGCTGCTACTCCCGCTGCCGTACATCCACTGACCGCCTGAGTGGTGCCAAGAGTATCGTACAGTAATATTATGACATAACTCCCTTAAAAAAAAAAAATACCTAAAATGCAAAATAACAACGAAATGCAACGTGGTTCAGAATAGGACTTTGGGCCGTTTTACCCTTATGGCCATTAAAGTTTTAAAAAACGCGTGCTGGCAAAGCACGTGCTTATACGGCCGCCAAACCCGGTGAACATATGCGGTATGCCATAATTGTTTCACACCAATTTTTTGGAAAAAAGAAAAAAAAAAAATCTGACCCGAAAATCGAGTTTTCCCCCAGGGTCAGCCAATGGTACCTATTGTTTTTTAGAACAGTAGGTCAAAGGTTAAGGTAACATTGAACAGCAGGTCAAAGGTTAAAACATTGAACAGTTTTATTGATTCCGCTTCTGACTTGAGACCACTTACTGATTGCTCACTTAAGCTCCACCTACACATTGGTAGAGTTGCCAACAAAGCAGGTGGTATTGCAACCAGTAAAAAGTACAGTAAACCGAGACTCTTCATTCATTATCTCACCATATCTTACTCATATCCGTCTAGTAATTGAATTTTCTTCCCGTCCAGTACTTAAATTTTCTTCGTGTGTGGCATACCTGGTATGAAGGAGGTATCATCTTGTTTGAGGAAGTGCAGTGTCGGTGGACAAAACAAAATGCAGGATTATCCAGTTTGGTCTATGGTACTCATTTTACCAATCTTGGTCTATAATCAGTGCATGGAAGGTTGTTGAGGGCCGCCCTTGTCAAGGTGTGGAAGATCTTCGAAGGATTGTCACCCATCCAACCCCCTTGCAAGGACCCATGTTGAGAGTGAAATATGCAGTAGATTCTTCCGAGTGATCAGTTTCTGGAAGTTTGCCTTCAGCGGTCATGTTTTTTACTTGTTAGAGTTGAAGAAGAGATTAGTTGAACATCTGGATTGGAGATTTTATAAATTCTAACTTTGAGAAAGGCTAACTTGCTTGTCTCACTGACCACTAACTTGTCAGCTTAACTAACTTGCTTGCACTAAGGGCATGGGTGTTGTCCAGAACACGGGATTTGTGTGTATAGTAGCAGTTATCATATGTGCATCAAAACACTTTCCAGCAGTTGTCTGATAACTTTTCTTCTTGATTAATGTTATAATATACCGCTGGTGTATTGGCTTGTGTGGGGTACCGTCAGATCGGAACCCATCCTAGTACGAAATCTGATTTAGATCAAACTTGACGGCAGGCTTGAGGTTAAGGCAAGAATGAAAGGAGTCGATCTTGAGAATAGCCAAAGGTCAAGGTCACACGATTAGATCAAAGTTCAACCAGTGTGTGAGCAAAATAAAATGGCTAGTCTGAATTGGAACACACTATGGGGAAGGGTTTAGGGTAAGGCAGGGATGAAGGGATTCAAATTTCGTAAGTCAAAGGTCAAGATGGCAGGGCAGGGCAACTCTGATTTACATCAAACTTTGAGGAAGAGATTTGATTAAGGCACGGATGAAGGGATTCAGTTTTGTAAACAATCAGTCACAGAATGAAGTCAGAATTCATTATTCTACCATGTAGAACCTGTGCTAGAGGGTACAGGGCATTGTGGTTCCCAGGCTGCCGTTTCTACCCAATAGACAGGGGCCCGAACCTGGGAGTAGTGCCCCAGGAGGCTGCCCTATCAATGGGTGTATAATGGCGGGGCAGTTACAGTGCGGGGTGCACCGAGGCCACTAGCACAGCCACTGGTCAAGGCTGGTGGGGCTAGGGGTCCCAGATCCATTGCCTGAGCCTGGGACTGTGCAGCAGGTGGGGCATGTGGTGTGTCTCTCCCCTTCTTACTTTACTGATTATGACCAGGTTAAAGAATGTAACTCAAAGCAAGCCTGAGGACATTAAATCAGCCAGGGGGATCAGAGTGGCGTCGTGGAATTTGGGAAGTTTGAGGGGTAGAGCGGGGGAGGTGGTTGAGATAATGGGTCGGAGATGGATGGATGTGGGATGTGTGCAAGAAGTCTGGTATAGGGGTGGATCAGCCAAAAAGACTGCTGGGAGGGATTGTTGCTATAAGTTGGCAGGCTAGGATAGATGGATATAGGGGTGTGGGTGTGTTGGTTAGGGAGAAATAGTTGGAATATGTCATGAATGTTATGAGAGTAAGTGATAGGATAACAGTAGTGAAAATTTTGTTCCGTGGGATAGTGTTTGCCATTGTATAGACACATGCTCCACAGGCAGGCTTGGATGAAGTAGAGGAGGATAGATTTTGGGATGACTCAATACGTGTAGTAAATGGTATGGGGGATGATGAGATTGTAGTGTAGTATTAGGGGTAGATTTAAATAGTCATGTAGGTGAAGCAGATCAAGGATATGAAGGAGTCCATAGGGGATGTCCACATGGTACAAGAAATGAGGAAGGGGAAAGGATACTCAAGTTTGGGGAGTCAATGAACATGATTGTGTGCAACACACATTTTAGGAAAGGAGAGAGTAAGTTGATTACATATGAGTCTGGGGAAAATAGCAGCCAGATAGACTATTTCCTGGTTAGGAGGGTTGATAGGAAGTTCGTGAGGGATGTTAAAGTTATACAGAGCGAGGAGTGTCTGCAGCAACACAAGTTAATGATATGACATGGTGCATAAAGAGCGGGTGATGAAAAAGACCTGTGCACCTAGGAGGAAAATATGGAAGTTGAAAAAACAGACAGTAAGGGATGCCTTCAATAGCGAGGACAGTGGTGGCTGAACAGGGAGGCGTGGACGGAAGTGTTAATGAACAATACAATACAGAGAGTTACTGATTCAGCATGTGGATGGACTAGAGGCCCACCAAGACATAAAGTGACTTGGTGGTGGGATGAGGGTGTAGAAGCTGCAGTTGGAGAAAAGAAGGCATTTCTGGGAATGGAAGAAGGGTGGTAACAAAGAGGAATACTGTACTTGGCTGCCAAGCGTAGGGCTAGAAGAGGTTTACAGGGTGAAGTCTGAGTCACAGAGACTTTTACTTGATAACTTAAATCGTGTGGAAGGGAAGAATATGATTTTTAAGGTGGCAAATCAGATGGAGAGGGAGAATAGGGATATCATAGGTACGCAGTGTGTGAATAATGGTGAAGGAAAAGGTTGTGGTGAACAGTGAGGATATTAAAGACGCGTGGAGAGAGCATTACGGCCGGTTGTTGTATGAGGAGTTTGACTGAGACGTGGAAGGTTTGGAGTCAGCAGACCCAGTGTTTGGCCCTGACTTTTGATTGACGCTGTTACTGTGAGCAGGGCAACGGGCAAGATGTAAGTGGGGAAGGCAGCAGGTGTGTCTGGGCTGGCTGCTGAAATGTTGAAAGTCTCAGGAGATATATAGGAGTGATGTTAGTCACCGATCTGATAAATACGATCATATGTGAGTGTGTTGTCCCGGATGATTGGCTGAAGTGTAATTGTAAATGTGTACAATGGGAAGGGTGATGCCCTGGAAAGAGGAAATTAGAGGCATAAAACTTTTAGACCAGATAATGAAGGTAATGGAGAGAATTCTAGAAGGTATGATTAGAGAAAGAGTGAATATTGATGAGATGCAGTTTGGGTTTATGCCAGGCAAAGGGACCAATTATGCCTTATATATTGTTCGGCAGCTTCAGGAAAAACAAATAGGAAAAAAAAGGGAACTCCACTTTGTTTTTGTTGATCTGGAGAAGACCTTTAACAGAGTCCCCATTGAGGTGGTGGAGTGGGCAATGAAAAAGCGTGGTCAATGAATGCGGTGTGTCTGGGAAAGCATGTGGAGATTGTCGGGCGTGAAAGGATTGAAATTGCTGGTGAGTCTCTTGAGTGTGTGGAAGAGTTTTGTTATTTTGGAGACATGTTATGTGCTGGAGGTGGAGCAGGAGCTGGCTCTGTGGCCAGAGTGAGGAGTGGTTGGAAGAAGTTCAGGGAACTGTTGCCTCTCCTGATATTGAGAGAGCTCTCCCTCCATGCTACGGGATCTTTGTATGCGGCCTGTGTTAGGAATGTGATGCTGTATGGTAGTGAGACCTAGGCAGGGAAGAGGATATTCGCAGGCTGAAACGTACAGAAATGGCAATGATTAGGTGAATGTGAAGTGACTCCTTGAATGCAAGTCTTGGGGAGGGGGGGGCTAGGGTTAAGAAGAGTTGAGAGGTAGGATGGGACTGGAGTGTAATTCACCGGGTCGGTCAGGATCACTTGATGGTCGTGATCGTCAGCTTTTACCCTCCCGGATGGGAGCTGAGAGCTCATATAGTCCGATCTAAGGGCAAGGCTGTGACCTTCACACACGCACACACCCGTCCCCTTGCTCAAGGGGGACAGTAACCATCCACTTCGTCAGTGAAACTTTTCGCAACCTGAGCGAGGCGCGAACTCCCGTCCACCAGTTGGCAAGTGTATTGGTGTTGTGATGAGGAGGGGTAGATTGAAATGGTTTGGGCATGTAGAGAGGATGGGCCCATGAGGGATGATAATTGGGTGCACAGAGTGAGAAGTGTTAATGTTGGGGGTAGGGTAGCAAGAGGCAGACCGAAAAAAAACTGGCATGAGGTCACTGAGTGTGACCTCAGGGTTAAGGAACTAAAATAGGGAAGCTGCCAGAGATCGAGCAGCATGGAGAGCCACCATTAGATGGCCAAGGCCGATGCATGTAAGCATGTTGGAGTCTTCAAAAACGAAAACGACGACAAAAATTATGTAACTCAAAGTTCTGATTCGGTTGAATCAAACTTGGTGCAGGGATTGAAGGTCAGCCAAAGACGAAAGTCAGTTTTGAGAACAGTAGGATAAGTGTCAAAGTCACAGGGCATGGTCAGTTCAAGACAGTTTTGATATGGTGTGAAATACCGCAAACTTAATGAGAGGGTTGAGGGTCAGGCAGAAATTAAGTACAGGTAATTCAGTTTTAATAACATTCAGTTTCAAGTCAAGGTCACAGAGCAAAATCAAATATTTGGCCCTTAGACCATAAATAGGGTGTGATGTTGAACTCACAGTTTTCCTTCTTAAGAATGTTTTAGTGATCATCAGAGAGGAATATTTTCCGTAAATTTTATGAAGCCCTTTTAATTATGCCATGTGTCAGATTTAGAGCCTGACAGAATATATATTGCATTTAGTATCAGGTTGTAGTGTGATAAGCAAGGATAGGAATTTAGAGGTTGAAGTACAAGAAAGAGAACAGCAGAGAAGGAGAGTTGCAGGCACACTATAAGGCCAAAGATAAAGAATAGGGAAGTGAATAAAGTATAGAAGTAAAAAAGTCATTGCACGATCCCCACTCTAATACAGTACCGGTATATGGAAGTGAAACATGAACTCTGTTGGTGTGATGCTAGCCAAGAGTGAGAGGAGTGGAAATGAGTTGAGATGAGCATGCGAGTTTCATGGAGAGGCAAACAGACAAATGAGAAACTTAAAGGAATTCTTTTGCATTGATCTGGATGTGTTAGAAAGCATTTGGAGAACTACCCTGAAATGGTGTGGCCCAGGAGAGAAGGGAGAATGAAACCTTAAATTGGAGAGTGCATGTGAGTGAGGTTGAGAGGGAGAGGGAGACTGAGGGTGAGATGGATGGATGGGATGGAGAGGTTTATTGATGAGGTGTGAATAGGAGGAGGGACAGCCTGATTGCAGAGTACAGGATGACATGGAGGCAGTCTGTTTGTGGCCACTTCTTGCGGGATTAGACATCAGGTTATAGATGGAATGTTAGTAAACTAGTGCAGGCAAGCACAAGAGATGCTGATAGACATCAAGTAGATACTAGTACACTACAACACACACAGTGGTTGAACTTGGGACTCCATCCTGTAATCTTGACGCTCTTGGTTGTTTTCAAAATCGAATCCATTCAACCTTGGCTTACCCTCAACTATTCCACCAAATCTGAACTAAATTTGATGAAAAACTATTTATGTTGACCTTCCCATGTGATCTTGGACTTTGACCTGTTGTTCAAAAATAAAAATGTCACCTCTTGGGTGACTCTTAACAATTCCAAATCTTGGTCTAAATGAAGCCAAAACTGTGTTAGTTATTTTGTTCACACACAGACACACGTCATACTTTGACCTTGACCTTTGACTGATTTATATAAATACCTGAATTTTTTTATTTTTTTTGTGCCTTGCCTTTATCCCTTCAACCATGTTTGGTCTAAATTGGATCATAAATGCTGAAGTTGACCTTGCTGTGTGACCTTGATCTTTTACTGCATGTTCTCAGAAACAGTAAGTCATCCTATGGTTAAAATTGTATTACAGCATATAAAACTGTTGTAGTATACCAGTACAAGGTCTGTCCAAAAACAAACTAAACTTTTAAAATAGCTCGACAACAAGCCGGCGTAGTGTGATTGCGATAGGAGCACTGTGTAGCAGCGACTTTGAGCTTTAGTCTAACATCAGCTGCATCACGCCACATCACTTAGTCATCGAGGTACACATGCTTGGGAATGTGTGTTTAATGCATTTGGGGCAACAGTGAAGGATCTTGAAGAGCAGCATGTTTGCATGAAATTCAGTTTCAAACTGGGAAAAACTTTTTCATGGGTGTATGGCTACAATGCAGAACAAAAAAGTAGTTGTTGCAGTGGGGTTGGAACATGGTCACTGCAATCCCCCCCCACCACCACCACCCAAAAAAAAAAAAAAAAAAAAAAAACTATTGTCTTTTTTGATTGGAAGGGTGTCGTATATCATGAGTTTGATCCACATTGTCAGACAGTCAATAAAGAGTTTTACTTGGACGTCCTGAAGCATTTGAAGCAGGCAGAGCGAAGGAAGAAGCTTCAGGCGTGGACAGACAAAACCTGGATGCCGCACCATGACAGAGCACTTTGGTCACATGTTGCTCCTTATCCGTGACTTTCTGGTGAAGCACAACACAATTCTTTTCCACGAGTTTGAAATATACCCTGAACGGTCGCCAGTTTCATAAGATAGAAGACATGGAAGAAAATTCACCAAGTGCACTAAACACACTTTCACTTAAGTGTGTGTACCTTGATAACCAAGTGACGTAACATGATGCACTAGTTAGACTAAAGCTCAAAGTTGCAGCTACACAGCGTTCCTGTTGCAGTTATGCTACACTTGCATTGGTGCACTATTTAATCCCTATGCAACGGTTGACATGTTATAACGTCACGATTTGGGGCGCAGAGCAACGCCGGTTGACTGGTATAGCTGCAAGCGTCTTCTAGCCACCCTTTCAACCCATGACCATTTTCTGTGACAGCCATAGGGTAGGTAGGTACCCAAAGTATCCCACTGACGCACGGTTCAGAGTGTACACGGCAGTAGTAGAGTGTAGAGTGATGTCTTCCTCATCCTCTTTGTCCGATTCTGCTCCCCCATGCGCGGGGCCGCTTGCATCATCGACACCCTGCGAAAGTTCTGCCCTTACTGCCGGGGAAAGGGCTCAGTGACTGAGCAGGTGTGTGGGAAATTGTAAATAGTAAACAGGTATGTGTGCCAACGGCCATACCACGTTGAGTACACCGCTTCCCGTCCGATCAGCGAAGTTAAGCAACGTTGGGTCTGGTTAGTACTTGGATGGGTGACCGCCTGGGAACACCAGATGCTGTTGGCATCCCTACGTGTCAAGTGGGGTTGGTGGAGGATTAGTGCCCCTCCCTGTAAAAACAATTAACTCTAAGCCCTTGGCCACCCCGTTTGGGATACATGGCGTCTGGCAATGAATGAATGAATGAAACAGGTATGCACAAGTGATTTTTTTTATACATAAGTGAACTGTAAGATATCCTAAGTTATATCTGGTAATTGCGACGAAATAAATGTTTTATGATAAGTTTTACAAGTGCATTGCAATGAGTGTTACTGTTTGTGGTTAGTTGTGAAACAGTGATTGGAAATACCTTGAGTAATCCTACCTGGTACATGAAAGAAAACCAGGAGTGCATGGGGAGAAAGAAAATGACCTGGTTGGCTGTAACTTATTTTTTTCCTTTGCAGAAAATAATTGTGAATATGTGAGAATTAGCATATTTGTGATGTGAAGTACAAAAAATGTAAGTTGTGTATAATATTAGTAATATTTTCATGGTGCTCCTGCTTAGTACAAATTAGTCACAATTTTAGTAGAAGTAATTACCTCATACTAAACCATACTGTGTGAAACAGCCAGAGCAGTTACTTCTCAAAGTGCAATTAACCGTAATCGTGATGTCAAGTGCAAGTATAAGTGTCGTAGTAGAAGGAAATTATTTTAATTGATGCAGGAAGTGAGAACAGAAAATCAAAGAGCTTTCTTTTTCGACACACCTATGGGGCATAGTGGCGCTAACCGTATAGGGAGCCACATGAACAAGGTGATGACTCATCCTAATGACGGTGAGTAAGGAAAAGTTGATGATGGAGTGCAAAATTCCAGTTTCCCTCGAAGGAAGCCTGGACAGTGTTACAATCACCACTCTGGTCAGTGTTGCCAACGTTAACCAACGAATCCAATTAGGGCACTGGCAGTGGCACGCACTCAGATAAACCCGCCAAAACATTGGAAAACCAGTCATCTTTAACTTATCCTTACTCATCGATGGGACCACCTGGAGTCCTGGGGATACTTTCATTTGAAAGAGGAAGAGTTGTTGAGTCTTATGGATCCTTAATTTTTTCTCTAGCTATTATAGTTTGGTAGATACTAGGGTTTAAAGTAAGGATATTTTTTCCAAAATCACGGAAATCCCCCCTACGGAGTGGGCGACGTCGGAAAACCCCCGGCATGTAGGGGTTAAAAAGTTTGGTTTCATTTTGGACAGACCTCATACAGTACAACTTGGTCCTCCCAAATGGTGTCACACTAGGCATTTTTGGCCAACATGTCAATTGCTTTGGTAACCAAAGTGGCCAGCAGAGTGAAGCAGTCATTACATTGGCATGTTGTGTTCCTCTGCAGTGTTGTTGTTGTTGCATAACTCGTCTCTGTTCCCAAACAGACCCGTCGACCGCAGGTAAAAAACTCCTTATGTGGGGTTGTCCTGTAGATACAGAACAGTCATCCATACACTGTGTTGGGATCTGGCACTCCCTTTCGATAGACAGTGCCTCACCAGGGTTAGACCAGGGTCTATTCCATGGCAGGGTGCAGGGAAGTATAAGGAGGTTTGGCTTCTGGGTGGATGCCACTGTTGCCCCATCCAGGTTGCAAAGTGCCACCTTGTTTAGGCTCCTCAGCAGAGTTTTGTTGAAGAAGTTGATGTTAATTGTCCCAGAAAATGAGGTTATCTCGCAGCCTCAGTCATTCACATTACCCATAGTTAACATATGGTATAACTGGCAGAAGCTGTCTGCAGCTGGTCAGCAGAGTCTAAATGTGATTAATATGCAGATTTTTTATTTTACTGCAAACATCATTTTGAATTCTCTGGCTAAGTGCAAAAAGGGCTAGTGTCTGAACCAAATGTGAATTTGGTCCATGGAACATTATCTCAAGTGATGTACAGGTACTTTTCAGTGGTAAAAGAGCTAATCTTTGGCATCATTGGGGAGGCTTTCAGCTGTATTCCTGTTATAAACATAGTCAGAACCTTAATTTATAAGGAGTTTTAGGATGGGGGGGTGTGGGCTAAAAAAGAAAATTTTATTAATATAATGCTCTAATGGAATATTTAATCACTTACAAGAATTATCATTAAGCTCATTTGAGTACTTATCACACCAACATGGCTCACCACCAGACTGCCATCCATTTCTTATAGTGGGCAAAATGCTGCAGCTTTTGGTATTTTGACTAACCATTAACAAAAATGGCTAACATGTTATAAACAAACTTGGTCCCTCACACAGCCAGTGACAGTGAGATATTGAGATACTTGTCTGCATGTAAAGTTGTTTGTTTAATTATAACAAGTCTGCGTACTCATATGATGAAAGCAGTTGAAGTGCAGTTAAACAGTAGCTGCTGTAGGCATGCATTTATAATGGACTGAGTCTGATGTAAGAGAAGAATGTCTGGTAAGTTTAAGGTGTTTGATGAAAGGAGAAGTTCAGTATAGTTAAGTTTTATTGTACATTACAGTTGTGAATACTGGCATCATGTTAACTTTATGATTAATTACTTTACAGAAAACTGTGAGGTTACAGCCAAGCAAGAGAGAACTGGCAGCCAGCTGGAGCAGTTTCACCTTGGCTACCAGGAGTGCATGTCTGAGACCATGCAGTTCTTGGTCGAATCTGAAGGTTTTTTCTCAGGCGATTCCCTCTGCGTCAGGCTTATGAACCATCTCACGAAGCACTGTGAGAAGATATTGTCCAGTAAGTCATTCTTTTTGCCTGCGTAACTTGTACGTGCGTGGACACTGTATATACACTGGTATCACTGCTGATATGGGTGGATATAGAAATTAATCACTTATCCAGTCATAGTACTTGACTTTGAACAGTGGCATTGTCATCACCAGTGAGGTTAAGTAGTGCCATCATGCAGAGCACATGACTGCAGTGTTTTTGGCATTCATATCCAACCACAGTAGCACCTAGGTTGACTAGCCTTATGCCACAATACGAAGCAAGCAATTCTTACCCTGCTTTCATTCTTTGGTATTGTTTCAACTCCTGTCAGTATATTACCTTTTTTGCTTTATAATTTTCTTTAATGTTTTGTTTTTCCTTGAAGGTGGTACTGAAAGGGAGGGTGGATATGTGAGAAATTAGTGAACACAGTTTGTTTTTATTGCTATTTTCTCCTTAGTATTTAATTCTTTCTTGACTGGTATTTTATTGTATAATTTATGAATGACTATTTTGACCCATTCTTTACAACTTGATAGTCTGGTGTCATGTCTGGGAGTATTTTTACCAGGCCCTTGATAGAGAGAGAGAGAGAAAAAAAAGGCACCCCCCCCCCAGGAGGAAATCACACCAGCCACGAGCCAATACATGCTGTAATTATCTAGTGCGGCTCAGAATATGACCTTGACCTTTACCTACTTTCACCAGTTTCAGACTCAGATTTTCATACCTACTACACACCTGTAAAATTTTGTGACGATCTCTTGAGCAGTTGCAAAGTTACCATGGTAACATACACACACATCTTGACTCATTTTCATCATTTTGAACTCGTGATCGATTTTGTTCCCTACTACACACCTGGAAAATTTTGTGATGGTACTTTGAGCGGTTTCAAACATATTGTGCTAACAGACACACAGACAGACTGAAGACAATACCAGCCTCATTATTGTGGCTGGTAAAAAGTTGTAAGGTGGTTGAAAATCCATCCAGGTGAACATGAAGAATATTGTAATGAGAGCAGCTGATTTCAGTTTGAATTAATCAGCGAACTGAGAGATATGATTTTAAGAATGAAATGAAAGATACAAAACTAGATGTATGTGGTGTTGTAGTGAAACATATTAATAATGCGCTGGGGTTGGTGAGTGGAAACGAGACTACTGTGTGGACTGAGATGGCTGGGTAATGTGACTGGGTCTGGAAGACAAATACAGTATAATCGTAAGACGATAATTGTTGCTTTTTTGCTGCCGAGGAAAGTGAAAAAGCTTGTTAGAGCATACTGTGTGAGTGCAAGATAAAATGGTGTACATTTGTATGTCTTTATGCACCAGTAAGGAAGAAGGGAAAGGAATGGAAGAAAATTTTGTTTTAGCCTCAGGTGAATGAGTGTATAAAAGAAAGACTACTGAAGTTAGTGTATGGAAGATATGAATGTAAAGGTGGACAGTGATGAAATATTATGGAAAGACGGGGTATGGAAGGAATAAGCATGGGGAGTTTTTAATAGAAGTTTATGCAGAAACAATAGTGTTCATAGCAAAGGTCTCTTGATGAGAAGACAAGTCATAGATATACTTGACGAAGTAAGAAAGATGAAAACAAACAGAAAACAGTTAAGTACAATTTATGAAAGTTAGATGAAAGGCTTAGAAAAGTTACAGATACTGATAATGTTATTAACAGGCTCATATCACTTTGCATTTGTAGCAAACCTGAGACTTGAAAATAGACTAAATGAAAGAAAGAAATGAAGTGGGAACTATTATTGGAAGAGAATGAATTTTAAGAACCAGAAGAATGAAACTGGCAAAAGTTAATGGTTAAGGCTGAGACAAATGTAAGAGTATTTTAGGATACAGAGGTATTGTACTGTAATGTAATATTGTGATGAAGGGTACAGTATATAGGTACAGTAGGCCCTCTTCTTGTGCAGATAAACTGTTAATCTAGGATACCATGCAAGTAGAGCCTGTGCATGTAGAGATCCATGATCCATTATAAAGATGTACTATGTTAACCAGCCATCCAACCTGACCCCAACTTGCCCACTCAAGGTTCTCTATGACCCCAGCTGGAGTACAGATACACTTCCCAAGGGTAAAGCCAACTGTACAGAGGCAAAGCAAAGATAAGACAGAGACTGAAATACTTGTAAGTCTACAGCAATAAAAAATAAGTAGGAAAAACTCACCTTAACAGGTAATGGTGGCCACTTTGCAGAACAAGGGGGTTGGGATCTGAGATGGGAGCTGAGGCTGGAACTACTTCAAATTCCTCACTGCAAACATTAGTCCCTAGGCTCAGACCCCTCAAAATCAGTGGCAGTAGCATCTGAGTAGTGTGCAGCAGTTGATGTGGTGGCTGCTGGCAAGGCATGTTAGGTAGATAAGGTGGGTTAGGCAGGTCAGGAGGGGGGAACTGGTGAGGTTACAGGTGAAAGGTACAAGATTAGAAGACTCTGTGATCGCTTTTTGATATTTTTATAGAGTTCACTTCGCACTGAGCGTAAGCTGCTGTCGATCTGGTCACTTAACCCCAAACAGTGCAGAAGGTTTAAGATGTTCAGTAGCCTGTCCCTAAACTTGTCTGCCAGGTGCAGAATGCTGCAGTAACTGACTGAATGGCTGCCGTGGTTGCAATGCAGGCTGTACCTCTGCCTGCTTTACAGCGTGTTGAGTCTGTGCTGTCTTCTTTGTTGCCAATGTCTTCTAAACTTCGGTCATTATATCCTCCATTGACATTTCAGTAGTTACTATAACATCCTTTCCCTCGTAAGATTAGTGAATCTTTCCCCTGGGGTGCTGTGGGCTGTTTTGACTGCAGCAGACAGTGAATTGAAGGCTGGTGATGGTGACACTGATGGATACTCGTGCGGCAGCATCTTCCTCTACCCATGTTTTGTCACATCAAGTGTACATTTCCTAAGGCCTTCACAATGTTTACAGAATTTTGTAGACTAACTTTTCCAAAATTCACATTAAGGCTAGGAAGGTGTTTTCTGCTTCCTCTTAACCCCTCCAATTCATCCCCACTTTCTCTCACCCTGTGCATATGCTTGCACATGAGCTGCAGATACCACCCCTTAAAGCATGAAATAATCTGTTGAGGGGCAAGAACCTAAGAAGAAGGTGGTGTTCATCAGGTGGAACACCACCTGTACTGAAGGGTGCCTACCAGTGAGGTAAGGAGGGAATGTCTCGGCCATTATCAATCACAGAAGAATCTTTAAGAGCAATTTCTTCATTTTCTACAGGAACTTTCATGTTGGGACTAACACATTGTCAAACCATTTTCATTTTACAGTTGCTGTAGTCCACCATTTCCTATGTATTGCCAGTGGATACTCAGTCACTCAGAAATTACTCCCATCAGTCACCTAAGCCAGGTATAATGATGAGTTATGAGTGGTTGCACTTTACACTCGCCTACAGAATTCACTGTGCAGACTTGGGTTAGGCATTCCTTACTTTCTTTAAACCCTGGAGCAGTATTTTCCTCTGAAGTTGGGAATGTAGCTAAATGGAGGGAGCAGTTTCAAAAATAAACCTGTCTTGTCCATGTTGATCATGTGGTACAGCTGATGGCCCCTTTCATCTACAATCTTATGAAGTTCTGGAGGAAAGGACTTAGCTGCTGCTTCTGTACCTACACTACCAGCCTCACCATGGTGCTTACCATTATGCTACTTGTAATGCCACACAAGATTCTGGAACCACCCTTTACTTATACTGAATGTAGGTATATTTTTGACCTACATCACACATGCCACCATATCACTGATTTCTTTGGTTAAGGGTATTTCCATAAAGTGGTATACTCTGCATTTTACTCCCTCTGCCTATAGACATAATTCATTAAAATCTTCTTAGTCTTCATTAAACACAATATTCACTAAACACTCTTGATTCTTTCGCACTGTTGTAACTGAGGATTCTTGCATGTAAGAAATCCGATGTGTTGCACATTCATTCATGGCTGTCCACATGATGCAACATTTCCTTCTTTGCTGCTAGGGACCACAATACACTGTGAGATGATACTGCAGTAACACATTTGAGACAGAGTGCACATCACTTGGGTCAACTTTAGCTGTGTGTCCCTATACTTAGTTGTACAGATCAGGATAGAAGGTCGTGCGGAGGATTCTGGGAGAATCAAGGCAGCCGTATGCCATGATACAGGCGATTGAATAATTCCTGCAGTCTGGATTGACATGGGCATCAGTTTAATCCAGTAGGGGGAAAAGACATCTGTAGCAAAGCTGTGGTTAGAATTCTTCTGTATCTACAGTGCTCGACAAAAGTATTGAGCGCCCTGCGTCCCTCCTACGAAACAAACCTTTCAACTCTGGAAAAACATGTAAATAATGCATTATATTTACCTTTAATGCTTGGTAGGGTATCCTTTGTGCTTCTTCATGGACCTGAGATGTCATGGAAGTGAAAGGGTGAGCTTCCTCAGGTGCTGGGGTGATATACTTGCCTAGGACTCACGAATGGCTGCTTCCAGCTTAGGCAGAGAGCTCACGTCCTTCCCTTGGAGATTCTTCTTTACGAGGTACCAGAAGTTTTCTATCGGGTTGAGGTCTGAGCTATTGCTTGGCCAGTCTTTCATGAAGGAGACTTCGCAGTCACGAAGCCAGTTGATGACAGATTTGGCTTTATAAGCAGGTGCACCGTCCTGCTGAAACACTCGTGCACCTGTGAGCTCGAAGGACTCAGGTAAATGATCACAAAGAAGCTCCAGGTAAACATCCTGATTCACTCTGCAGTTCTTGGGAAGCACAACAAGCTTCCCCAAACCCTTCCCAGAGAAACAACCCCATACCATTAGTGAATCAAGGTGTTTAACTGTGCTCTCCACATAACGGGGGTCAAGCAGGTCACTACCTCTGCGCTAGTACACGCATGCTCCTCGATTACAGGTAATGGTAAATGTTGCCTCATCAGACCACAACACTGACAACCATTGGTCCTCACCCCAGTTAAGGTACTTGTTAGCAAAGGCAAGCCTACGAAGTCGCTGGTTACGTGTAAGAAGAGGCTTTCTCACAGGCCTGTGGCTTGTGTAACCAAGTTCATAGACTCTTCGAGAAACTGTGCGCACTGAAACCTCACCAAACACTTCCGGGTTGCTCTCCTTAACCCCTAAAGTACTAATCTCATCGATCGGGCTTTTTGTGCAATTTCTTAAAAGGACGAGCAACACCGATTGTGCAACATCCACAAAAAACTGGCGGCAGCTGGCTCCACCCCAACTGTGACATAGATGGCTTCTAACCAATCAGAACTAAGTGTTGGACACACCAGAGAGGGGACTCAGGCAGTGGGGGTGTACCCCCCACCTCCCTCTTGCCACATCCCTCTACCCCACTACCTTGATGCTACCCTACCTCCCACAGCTCTTACCACCACCACCACCAACCCTTCCACCCCCTCCTCATGCATCCTCCCCCTCTCATGTGGATCCCCCCATGACTGGGGGAGGGTATTTCCCCCCTATTCTCCCTCCATGTCCCTGTACTCTACTGGGGCCCTTCCTTTGTGTCTGGTGGTGGTCTCCTCCCATCCCTCCATCCCCATACTCCCCCTTCTGGCCTTACGACCTCCCACCACCACCCCCAACCCCCCACCCCAACCCCTACCCTCATCCCCCCACCCCAACCCCTACCCTCATCCCCACACCCTAGCACGAAGTATCTTTACCTCCCCAGCCTCGAATATTGCATATTTTTTACACTTTATGGCGCACATTTTTGAATCATTACCTATAATTTATTCGTGTCTTTGCATACAGATACACACACCACAATTATTTTAGCTGTCTTTATCGAAACCCACTCAGAAAAGAAATTTTATTTTATGCTGACGCTTGCAAACATGTTGGAGCCTTCAAAAACGAAAATTAGCTAGATTTGACAGCTCAGAGGGGAGGGGAGATTAGGTGAGGGGAGGGAAGGGAGGGGAGGAAAGAGAAGGGAAGGGGAGGGAGGGAAGGGGACTGGAGGTATGAGGAGGGGAGGATAATTTGTACTATTTATCATATTTTTTTTAGGGGGTTCATGACCATTTTCCCTAGCTAGATTTGACAGCTCGGCAGGGAGGGGAGGGGGGAGGGGAAGTTAGGCAAGGGGAGGGGAGGAAAGAGGAGGGAAGGGGAGGAAAGAGGATTGAAGGTATGGGGAGGGGACAGGAGGGGAAGATAATTTTTACTATTTATCATATGTATTGGGGGCGTTTGTCACCATTTTATTTTTTCTAAGCACATTACAATGGTTTATAACACCAAAAAAAAATTGATTTTGGTGATTTTTGTACGTATTTTTGTGAAGAAAACAGATGTGAGGGGCGTATTTTCTTTCTCGCTGGGGCCATGACGGGTAACTATTATAAACTTTGACGGGCCATAGCTCAGTAACTATTGGGTCTAGGAGGGTGGGGTTTGCATTTTCAGGTGTGTAAATTCAAGCTCTATAAATCGGGCATAAAACTTTTAACCTTCGAGAAAGTCGAAAAATAGGCCTGTTTTTGCGGCCTGGGGGGCAGTCGAGGCTGGAGAATTGCGTACCCTAGGGGTTAATTTTCCTTGCACTCACACGAGGATTAGACTCCACTGCACGTTTTAACACATTAACAGACCTCGGGGAAGTTTTCCTGGGCCTACCAGATTGCGGTTTCTTTGTAAGAACGTCACCACTATTTTCCACTCGGTAACAGGCACACCACCTCTGCACTGTCGACCGAGCCACACCAACCAAATCACTAATTTCCTTCGTGGGGTGGCCTGCCTCCTTTAGAGCAATGATCTGTGATATTATTTCACTCGACAATTCATGGGTAGGGGCCATAATAAAGTAGTGAAAGCCAAAACACTGCGGGACACTAGGTAAAAAATGGCGCAAGAAGAGAGGGAGGAGCGGCCGGGTTCCTCTCTCTCACTCAGCCCGTAGGCAACTGAGGCGCCAGCCAACCAGCGTGCAGTAAGGCCTCAGGCTGCCATGACGTCATGCAAAACTTCTGGCTCAATTTTTTATCACAAAAAAGGGTGATTCTTTTTTCGCCAAAATTATTGCGCGCCCTGACATAGGCGCTCAATACTTTTGTCGAGCACTGAATATGCAGAAACTTTTGTTATGGCAGTATTTACCAACCACTGGCCCACTAATTATGGTGATCCTGGGCCAAGTAGGGCTGGAGGCCCACATTCATAACTCATATGACTGTAATATTCCTAAGCATATATTTAAAACTTTTCTATATAAATGATGTACTGTACTTTCACAAAATTGAGTTATGTTAACCCACCCCATCCCGACCACTTTTCCACCACTGACTCCCCCCAATCCCGACCATTTTTGGATTTTTTTTTTTTTTTTTTTTTTTTTTTTTTTTGTGCTTAAACCTCCGCTTTTGGTGAGAAACATCGAAAATTCATAGAGAAATCGCTCACCGGAGGTTTAAATTACTCGATACAGGTAGGAGTACCTCCTTACCTTACTGGGTTTTCTAACAGGGTGGCACCAAAGAAAACGAGTTCTGTGGGAGGATAACTATTTCACACCACTCATAAACGGTATTTATTTATTTACTTGGTATGAATTTATATGTAGTATGAGAGTATACTGTTTTTCAAGCAGTAATATAGGCATTATAAGCATTGTTTCACTCACTAACTCATCACCATACCTGACCTTTTTTTGCCACATTACCTGATCATCATTTCTGACTGTTTCTTCCTCTAATGCTATGTAAAGTTTGTCCTCCACATTGTCATTGATTGGGGAATCACTCTGGCCCTGAATTTCATACCGTGGCATGACATGGCTTTACTGGCCAGGTCACTGATAACAGGTGAATTGCTGAGACAATGGCGTGCAGGGGGGGGGAGGAGGTCATGCTGGGTAAGGCATTGTCCCTGCCTGGCATCTTGTAGAGGAAGGTGTCACGTGTATACGTACCAAAAATCACTCGCGAAAATTGAAAATTGTGCAAATTAGGGACCTTGCAATTGATTCGCGTTTATGTACGTCGACGAGATTGGCAGTGACAAAACATGTGGACGTTAAAGAACGTCGACGGGACGCCGCAGGTTAAACCAGTTATGCCATGTGAGTTATTAAGAAGGAATGTAGAAGACAACACCAGGGGTTGGTTTAGTAGTTCTCCACAATGTGCACTTAAAATAACTATAGATCATTTGAAATTGGTGATGAGCATTGTTATAGATGTCTGTCATTGCACTAAAACTGGGGAAGAGGGCATCATCCATTTCAGTGTTAAAATAACAAATATGCATATACAGGTAAGTGCAGTAGACTCTCGCTAATATAACAGACTAATTAGGGGAAAGGCAGGTTTGATAAATCTGAGGGTCCTCTCCTCTCCAGGTGGGAATTCAAGCACATGTTTGAAAATAAATGAGTACAGTATCATTTTCTAATACTAAAAATTAAAACTTTATCCATTTTACACTAACTTTGCCCATAATTTCACCCTTTTGCATCTTATTTCACATCCTAATCATATCACTTCTTCATGACTAGTTCAGTATAACAAAACAGCCCCTAGAATCCGAATTCCAGATTTCCAAAAATACCATTTTCCAGTAAGATTTTTGAAAGAGTTATTTAAAAAAAAAAAGGAAGAAAGAGTGGCAGGTGGGGGTGCTCACCATCCACTCACTCGATGTAGTGCTGCTTTGGGTGTCTGCCCTTTCCTCTCTTCCATCCTTCCTCTTCTGTCTTTCATTCTTTCCACTTCCTTCTCCCTAAAAGTGACTTTACACGCCCTCTTCTGTCTTTCTTTCCTTCATTCTTTCCTCTTCCTTCTGCCTATGGGTTACCCTTGAATGAATGACAAGCCAAATGGTTTCCTGTACACTGGGAAACCATTTACTACACTGGATGGTAACCGCAGAACCAGATTATGGCGCCTGGTGGTTTACTGGGTAATTAAGACGCTCCAATCGGATTGAGCCTGTGTGGGTTTATATCCAAGGGATGGTTGGGCACTCACCATCCATTCACTCAGTGTAGTGCTGCTTTGGGTGTCTGGCCTTTCCTCTTTTCTTTCTTTCCTTCATTCGTTCCTCTTCTGCTTACAGATGACTTTACACTCCCTCTTTTGTCTTTCTTCCTTCATTCTTTCCTCTTCCTTCTGCCTATAGGTGACTGTACATTGAGTGACAAGCCAAATGGTTTCCTGTACACCAGGAAACCATTTACTATCCTGGGTGGTAACCATATAACCAAATATGAAGTCTGGTGATTTAGTGGGTAATTAAAATGCTCCAGGTGGATTGAGCCTGTGTAGGTTTATATCCAAGGGGTGGTTGGGATTTATTGCTCATGTTATGCACTCAGGGATGAGTGAGGCTGGTCTCTCTCATATTAAATGTCAGGACCAACTTGCTTAACTCCGTGCTTACAGGGCAATGTAGGATTGGATGATAGATGAATGGATACAGGACCAACTTGCCTAACTCTGGGCTCATAGGGCAATGTAGGATTGGATGATAGATGAATGGATACAATGACATTTTTGCTTATGATCATTATAATCACGTATGAAGTCTCACCGGTCAGTGTATGAATATTTTTTTCACTTACACGATTGCCGATACACAAACTTAGTGTCATTTGCTTGTTCCAAAGTGGCTTTTGAACTCAGTCACTATTGGGTGCATTAGTGTCATGATGGAACAATAGTGAAGCATTGGAGTTCAGGCAGGAAGCTAGGTAAGTTCAGTGAAATGAAATACCATAAATACCAGCTTAGGCGAGTTGGAAACAAATTTTTAAACATTTTTGGTGGCAGTCAGGAAGTGAAATGCAATGAAGTGAAAATGACCAATTTCGATGAGTTGGAAACTTATTTTCAGACGACCCTTGGCCAAAAACACATCTCCATTGAACCTGTTGTATATGACCTGATATATGGTAAATTGTTACGGAAAAGATTTTTCCAAATGCTCCCTTATTGTAAAATGATAGCATGCTGTACACTGAAATGCTCTAGATATATGGTATTCAAAAAATGCAGAGATAGGGTGCCACAAGAAAGTTTTTAACTTGAGGCAGAGGGTGATGTTAAAAGAGGGAAATCATATGTAGTATAGGAGAAAAGAGTCAGGCAGTATATTGGTGAGAGAGAAGAAAGAAGAAACAAGAGTGTCTGAGTGACTGCGAGAGATAAATTGGGATGAAACAGCATGAAGACGACCATCCCCGTCGATGGGTTCCCAGGAGGGAACATTGCATTTTGAAAGACCAATAGTCATAAATGTTAGTACAATACTGTACAGAATTGTGGACTGTGGAAGATGTATGAAAAAGTTGAGTACATTGAGGGCTAAGAATTTCAATTTCTTGCATTGAAGAATGAGGGGAGGGGGGGAGAAAAAGAGACAAGAATGGGTAAATCAGCACATGCCACATTGTCTCCTTGAAGGGAAAACAAAGTGTTCAGATATACAGTGTCCAGTGTTAATAACAGTAGAAGTGGGTAGGGGTGCCCACTATCCACTCACTCAGTGTAGTGCTACCTTCACGTGACAGTAATCCAGTAAATTATTTGCTATGTTAGGAACTATGTATCAAATGGATGCCCATTGATCTAGTTTATTGCTCACTTACTGTTTCTTTGACATGAATGAGGCTGTTCATTCTTTACTTAAATGTCATGAGTTGAGCAGCTTACCTCCAGCCCCTTATATTCTTGATGGGGCCAATAAAAGATTGAATTATAGTAATACATGGAAATCATTGTGCACTATCATGGATATAATGTAATATTTTTAGTATTTTATATACACTAGTACTTCTTGCAGGAAAGATAAAATATTCATTACAGCCATCACTGTCTGTAAACAGTCAGTTATTTACAGAATGGTAATTATATGTCATGTTTAGGTGAAGGCTATGTGACAAGACAGAGTGGAGCCTCCTCGTCATCGTCATCCTCAGGCTATCATGCCAACAGTTCATCAGCTGGATCTTCCAGCGACGGCAACGGCAACGGGTCGAGTCACGCCTCCGAGAGTAAGGAAACACTGGTCACAGGTAATGCGCAAGCCACAAGGGAATTGCTGTTTGTTCCACTTTGGCAATTTTTACCAATGCAAGAAAATGCAATTAGGCTTTCCAGCAACCTGAACACTGTAGCACTGATCTGGTGTCAACAGTGGGATAAGTTCTGCATTTTATTATTGTCCACAGTTAGACACTGTCCTTGGCTCATATCAACTTGTTTAGTTTCCTTTCAAGTAGGCCAGAATAAATGGCATGTTTATTCATTATAATGTTTCATTGTACAGCTTACTGTAAAATAATGTCTTGTTCAAATCGAGTGATGCTCACTACCAAAACTGGTTATTTTGGAGAGATGAACTTTTCAGACATTATTATAAAGCTCTTATTAATCGTCAGTTTCCTTCATTCCTTTTTGGAAAAATATGTAATGGTAAATTTTGCACTGATAAGCCATATACAAAAGACAGTATGTGATTAAAATTCTTTAATGTTACAAAATTGCTTTAAAGCTGAAGGTTACAAAATGCAATAAACTTGGGGCTTTAGCATTTTCATAATATTAATTACAGTATATACAGTATAATGAGA
Source organism: Coenobita brevimanus (assembly GCF_032717465.1). Lineage (NCBI taxonomy): Eukaryota > Metazoa > Arthropoda > Malacostraca > Decapoda > Coenobitidae > Coenobita > Coenobita brevimanus. Next base: position 29,798,815 of record NC_137046.1, read on the forward strand.
GCAGTCCCACATTGTTTTATATTTAGCATTTATCCTCTGTGTTTCCTTTTTGTTGCATTGATTCTGTATTGTATTTTCCTCTTCCATAACCAACTACAGTATTGTATACATAACTGATGATGAGGCACAGGCCTCGCTCAGCACAGGAGCTAAAGAAATTACACTTATGTTTCCAAATGAAAGTTCCTTCAAACTTCACTCATAACATTAAGAATAAAGGTCAGTTTGGAAATACATTATATACAGTATGTTCATCACTCATCATGAAGGCCAGCATCAGATAACATACTGAAAAGAAGCCATCACATCTCTTCTTTCTTGCACATCAATCATAGTACAGTCAGATGTGGTAAGAGTAGGATGCATAATCTTTGAGTTAAATCCCTCCTTGTAAGGGAAATTTAGTTTTAGTTAGCTATGCAATGAAAACTAAGTTTTTTACTAAAGAAAACAGAAAAGCAAAATACAAGAATTTGAATTGTTCATCTGAAGTACTAACCCTTTAACTGCTGCCCATGTGAGAGGATGCTAAAGGTATCTGTTTAGCAAGATTTGTCCAAAACTGGACAGAAGGGAGCTGACACTTAAGGAAGTAGGCTATCTGTAGAGTTCATTTCTCCATCCCACATTATGTTTACTTAATGTAGACATGTTGTCTTCATCTCACATCACATTTATACAGTATAGTGATGTCTTCACTATGGGCAACATTGTTTTGGCATTGTACAGCATACTGAGGCTTATTTAAATATCTGTTCCATATAGTGAACCCTTGCTAAATGAACTAATTGGGGGAAGAGGCTGACGTTATATTCATAAATGCATTATATCTGTTTGATTATCCTCATTTAGGAACCCAGGTTCATTATATTCTTACCCTCATTCAGTGGTTACCAGATGGAATCATAAGTTTTCACACCACAATGAATGGTAGATGGTGGTGACCATCATCCACTCATTGGTGTAGTGCTGCTTATGTATTCCTCCCCCATTCTAGTTCTATCTCGGTGTCTGCCCTCCTCCCTTCCTTCCTCTCCGTTTCCTTCCTGTCAGTTTCATTACCCTTCTTTCCACTTCTGGTGGCTTAACACTGATGGTGGTAAGTGGTGGTGACCATCATCCACCCATTTGATGTAGTGCTGCCCACTTCTTCCTTCCCCATTCTAATTCTGTCTCAGTGTCAGCCCTCCTCTCTTTCCTCCTCTCCCTTTCCATCCTGTCACTTTTATTACTCTTCTTTCCACATCTGGTAGCTCTACACTGAGTGGCAAGCCTGATGGTTTCCTGTAACCCAGAAAACCATTTACAATACTGGGTGGTAACTATATAGCCAAATTGCAGGGTGAAGTGGAGCCTACTGTGGTGCTCCTCTTGACTGGGTGGAGAGACGTAAATGCTGTGTCCATCCAGGAACCAAACCTCAACCCTAACTATTCTCCGTGCCTGGCTATCATGAGGTACTGTCAGCCACAAGGGATCATTGGTTTACTGCATGGAATGACCCAGCAGAGGCAGTTACTTGCCTGCGGTTGATGGGTTTGCTCAGCCAGACGGACTGGGGTTGATCAGCAACACCACACAAAAACACTGCATCATCCTAAGTCAGAGTGTGGCATATCCTCAACATGGCTTGTGCATTATAATTCTGACAGGCAATATTTTCTGAGCTCTTAAGTGACCAATTGAGCATAGTGAGTGAAGAATAACATATACTTTAATCAGTTCATTTCAAGCAGCTGATTGATTGGCATCCACCACCACAGCAAAATAAAATGGATTGCATCACCTCGAGTCAAAGTGTCACAATTATCTTAAATATGGTCTGTGTACTACAATTCTGAATGACAGGTAACATTTTATCAGCTTTTAAATGATGAGAATGGAGTGAAATATGTGAAGAGCAATGTAAAATTATGGTAATGAGGCACAAAGTGGTTATTCGATTGGGTGACCATATTGACCTTGTATACCAAATTGGTGGGTAAGCTTAGAGTCCCATATTACGAAAAATCTGTATACAGTTATTTCATTTGATCAAGGGTTTACTGTAATATTATTACTGTACTGGTTGGATGAGGAGGAAATGGAAAATGTGAGTGCGTTTCAGTACTTGGGTAGTGTGATAAGTGGAAGTTTAGAGGGTGAAGTGCTTGAAAGGGTACAACAGGGAAGAAAGGTTGCTGGTTTCTTGAAAGCAGTGATAAGAAACAGGGAAGTGAGCATGGAAGTGAAAAAGCTACTACATGACAGCATTGTGATACTAACTCTAACATATGGAAGTGAAGCTTGGACCTTGTTGGAGGGACAGAAGTCAAGAGTGAGAGCAGTGGAAATGAGTTATTTGAGAGAGCCTGTGGAGTCACATGGAGAGACAAATTGACAAATGACGAAGTGAAGGATCACTGTGGTGTGGATGTGGATGTAATAGGATGCGTTAGGAGAAACACACTGAGGTGGTTTGGCCACGTGGGGAGCATGGAGAGTGTATGTGTGAGGTGGAGGCCAAGGATGAGATGGAGGGATGGAGTGTAGAGGTATATGAGGAGGGGGGTGCGAGCTAGGGACAGGGCAATGAAATGGTGGGGGACAGGGTGATTTGTTTGTGGCCACCCCTTACGGGATTAAGGCGTCTGGCAATGGATAGATAGGTAGAAGTCTCTTGTGGTAGGTAGGGGCACTCAGCATCCACTTACTCAATGTAGTGCTGCTCTCGGGTGTCTGCCCTTTCCTCTCCTCCATCCTTCTTTTCTTCCATCCTCTTCTCTCTTTCCTTCCTTCATTCTTTCCTAGTCCTTCTGCCTACAGGTGACTTCACACTCCCTCTTCTGTCTTTCTTTCCTTCAGTCTTTCCTCTTCCTTCTGCCTGTAGGTGACTCTACACTGAGTGACAAGCCAAATGGTTTCCTGTACACCAGGAAGCCATTTACTACTCTGGGTTTGTAACCATATAACAAAATTTTGGCGCTTGGTGGTTTAGTGGGTAATTACAACGCTCCAGTCGGATTGAGCTGGTTTAGGTTTACATCCTAGTGGTGGTTGGGGTTTATTTCTCACATAATGCCACTCAGGGATGAGTGAGGCTCCTACGCTCCTCATGGGGAAATGTAGAACTGGATGATGGATGATATTAAGTGTCTTGTGATGCTGGCATTTTTTTTTTTTTCTCTAAATTATGATTTATTCATAATTTGGCCCTTGTTGGGGCCACAAGTCAAGAGTGAGAGCAGTGAAAATGAGTTATTTGAGAGGAGCATGTGGAGTCACATGGAGAGACAGACAAATGAGGGAGTGAAGAAGCATTGTGGTGGGGATGTGGATGTGATTGGAAGCATTAGGAGAAACACATGGAGGTGGTTTGGCCATATGGAGAGGATGGAGAGCAAGAGACTGATGAGGAGAGTGTATGTGAGTGAGGTGAAGGGGGGGAGAGGGAGGGGAAGGCCAAGAATGAGGTGGAGGGATGGAGTGGAGAGGTATATGAGAGAGGGGTGTGTGGGCTGGGAGCAGGACAGTGAAATGGCAGGGGACAGGGAGACATGGAGGCGATTTGTTTGTGGCCACCCCATACAGGATTAAGGCATCTGGCAATAGATAGATAGATGGATGATTTATTCATTACCAGTACACAGACTGTAGAGAGACAGTTTTTAATTTCTCCCCCAAATCAATGCAGTTGAATCTTGATAGTTCACTGCTACAGGGAAGTGCAACAGACATAGCTTTCCAGTGTTAGAGTAAAAAAATTTGCATTTGATACGACATGTTGAGGGAAAAAAGTGGTGTTGCATGACAACAGCCTTGTGTTGCCAGTGAAAGGGTTACTGTAGAAAATTGAACTAAATTTTCAAATCTGAATGGTATGACAATCTTTTATGTTGTCTGCTTTAATACACACATAATGACATAACCCCTCAGTCTTGATTTTTTTTTTTTAATGGATATTGCATCTTAGTTTTCATTGCATAAAAGTGGTATGGAAAAATGTTTTATCACTTTATATATATATATATATATATATATATATATATATATATATATATATATATATATATATACTGTACATATATGAAATGTAGTTGGATTTCATTTTGTACCAGCATTTAATTACTACAGTACAGGTTAATTCAACTTCACAGTATTCATTTCATTTGCTGTTTAATTCATGTAGGTAAAAAATATTGAACCGTGACAAGTAGCAGTTGTATATGTGTGGCACACTGAGTTTAATCATAAGTCTTCATGTATCCATCTCATGACAGGTATCAGTATTTTAGCATTTATTAGCAACCATAACTATATACGTATTTGCAGAAAATTATATAATTTTTAGCTGCTTTGATTTTTAATAACTTTATCAGTATATTTTGCAGTTTTTCTGCCATTAAGTTTTGGTATTATGTACACAGTCCCAGAAGACTCAAGTTTCTTTCAAGGTGCTGAAAACAGAGGTAAGTTTGTACAAAATATCCATGTAACATGACAGGATCAGCTAGTACCAGAGTTATTCCAGTTAGCATGATTGCTTCTGTGGTGCGCAAATATTGCCACTGATTTCTCCCCCTGTACATGCTGTTGCCACTGCCTTCCACAGGATATGAGCAAAATATAGGGTTTTATGCTAGCGTGGGTGGGGGGAATCTTATTTTGACCTCTATTTTGGTAATTTGTTTCATCAAGGGTTTATTTGCTGAACAAACATTTGAGATAAGGGTATTGTTGTTTTGTGCTAAGTATTCTGTTTCTTGGTAATGTGTAATGCAAAACTGTCAAAATCATAACATAAGCCTAAGCTTGAAGTCAGAGAAATATCAACCCATAGAACTAAAAGTATCTTGTTGGAACTTTATTGTGTAAAAGTGGTAACAGCCAATCTCATATTACCTCCTATGCTCAAGGCTACTTGGTAACTATAGTCTGGTAGCTACAATTAAGGGTAGATGACAGGCCTGTTTCCCTTGATGACTATTACATGATCGGAAAAAACTCTTAGTGATCAAACTGACACTTGAGTCAAGACCATCACTCTAACGGGCATTCTAACTGCATGACTACAAGCATCTCATACAATGTAAATACTTGTAATGCATTAGTGTTTGAGCAAGGCTAGGATACCTTTATTTCCACAGTTGTTCAAATTTAATACTTTCACTCTAGGGAGATGTTTATTCTGTTACTCTTGTCACCAGTATACAATTTCATATAGCTCAGCAGAGACCTGTTATAGTGAAGGGGTCAATGAAGGTTATATCCAACCCCTCCAGCTTGAAAAAATCTATCCAGAGATCAGTTAAATAGTCTGGAGCTAGCAAGAAAAAAATATGTCACTGGAATGAAGGGATTAATGGGCGGTTTTATGAAAGTCATTAAAGGGAAAGGTCTGAAGGTTTAAATGGCTTCAGATAGGGAATGTGACTCAATTGATATAGATGTGTGGATAGAAGGAACAAAAATACTTTGCCCAGGCACACAGGAATTGGGTAATTTCAAGCGAATTAATTATAGTGGGGGAACTGTATCAGGTGAGGGTATGCAGGGGAAGTGACCTTAGTTTATGTGTACCTGGGCTAAGTAAGTGTCTCATTTCCTTTGTCTGCACCTGTACTTTAGTGCAATGGCAGAAAAAGAGAATGATATGGTGAATTGTGTGACAGAAAATAGTGGTTGATAATAGGAAGCCTTTTGAGCTGCAAGAGAACTGCATGAAAGTGGTTAGTGCTTACAGTAATTTTTCTGGGTGCAAGACCATGATGTGTTATACCTCAACAGGGATATAGTCTTCTGCCTGTAAATGTAACTATGGATTGAACAGTGGTAACTTGGCCTTGGGCCTCTAGAGTTTGAAGGAGTTGATATGGGGTGGGCTGTTACTATTTCAAAGTAATATTTTTGTCCAATGCAAATGTTAAACCATGACTCTGAATTTGTTGCCGAAAGATTTGAGTGATTACCCTACACCAGTGATGTTCATAGTCTGGTAAACCACAAGACTACCACAGATTAACAACTACATAATGGTTTAATGTTTTATCTTTATGTAATCATAAAACTGAAGCATAGTTTCTGTAAATACTATTAATTAATTCAAGCAGTGTGGGACTGCCTCTTTATATTAAACTTGGTAATGCAGAGTAGTAAAGCACAGTTTCTTGTATTTTTTACAGCTTGTTTAAATACTTGTAAATTGTAAGGGCCATTCAAACAATACAGTTGACAAATGACTAATAATGTATTACCAAGTTATTATTATTACTGTAAACAGTTTTTAAGGATTTACTGATGGTGGGAAAGATAAGATAGTTTTTAACCCTTACTGTATAATACTTTATCTTAAGGAGGGTGGGGGAAGGGGAACTCCAGGTAAAGGGGTAGGTGTCTTGGCTGACCCGAGGTTTTTTTTTCTTATGCTGTTTGTTTGGTGGAAGTTATAGTAAAAACAAACCATTTACTGGGTTCTTTGGGTACCATGTCTCAAGCTACATAAATTGTGCTAGGCATAAAATAGCCTTCTAGTGTATCAAATCTCTTGGGAGAGAAGGTTATTTTTGTTTAAAAAAAAAAAAAAAGGCACTACTTACCTTGTGAACCTACTCCAAACTAGTCTTGTGGGTTGCAACATGCATTGTGGGCACCATACATTGCATACTTGTTCAGTTTTGTGTCCATCCTAGCCTACATGCCCCTGTTTGTCCTTCAGTGTTCCTTGTTAATTTTGGCTTTTCAGAGCCTGGGGGGACTGGGTTTACAACGAACGATGAAAGAGTTAAGAGGAAGGATGGGACTGGAGTGTATTGGTGTTGTGATGTGGAGAGTTAGATTGAGATGGTCTAGGCATGTAGAGAGAATGGGGGATGACAGCTGGGTGCAAAGAGTGAGAAGTGTGAATGCTGGGGGTAGGGTTGCGAGAGGTAGACCAAAGCAGACCTGGGACGAGGTCATAGAGTGTGGCCTCAGGGATAAGGGTCTGAATAGGGAGGCTGCCAGATATCGAGCAGTGTGGAGGGCTGCAATTAGGTGACCAAGGCTGACGCATGCAAGCATGTTGGAGCCTTTATAAACGAAATAAAATGAAATGAAGGGCCTTTTCATGTGTCTTTTTGTACAGTCTGCCTGGCACTGCATTTTTTTTCCCCCCCAATCTGGTGACACTTTGCATTATAAAATACACAGTATATATACCCGGTATACATATATATATACAGTAATCCCCGTACTTTCCGGATGCCCACTTTCCGGACACCCCACTTACCGGACATTGTGGGCCTGGACCTTCCCCCCCCCCCAAAAAAAAATCCCCCCCAAAATCCTAATTTTTTCCTACCCGTAATTTGAAACTGCTGCGCGGCACCGAACAACTGTTACACCACAGACCCTTCACCCCTTCCTTCCTCCCCCCTCCCCTGTCAGGGTTGCCATTTGGTATTTTTCATTACCAAATGTGGGCCAATTTGGTAATGAAAAATTCGTTTGGTAATGAATCAGAATAATGCATTACCAAACGGATTTTTCACATGTATGAGGATACACAGGATGGACATGGTGGATTGTTTGCACTCTCAGATTAATCTGCTAGCCTATATAGCGTGAAAATAATCAACATGCTGTTAATTCCTGATGTCACTAACTAAGGAAAAACTGCCACTCTTCACCAGATTACTCAATTTTCAGCATCAAAGTTGTGTCTACTAAACTCCATTCATTTTATGTGCCCTCTGTGTCACTAAAAGGAAAGGAGAAATTATAACAACATTATTTTAGTCACTGCTACAAGGAAGAGAAGCTGTATTATAGCCAAGGAAAATAAAGAAATGGGCTGAGTCCACCATCTCGGTTTGGGGACGGTTATTTTTCTTTCCTTCCTTAAATATCGATAAGCTTTATTTTACATCCATTTCATGCATTTGTCAATCAAAACAAAATAAACAATGTTATGAGAAACATGTAACGATTCTTCATTAAGAAATATTAGCACGACACGGCTGTCTGGGGTGGGATGGATACAATGTCCAGTTTGGCCTCACAGCTTATCATCTTTTCATGCCTTTGAATGATCAGACTTAGTAATAAAAAAAAAAAAGGGGGAGGGGGGGGTACTTGGCATGAAGATATGTTAGACCAAAAGGGCTCTCCACAGTAAAGTCAGAGATGTATAGAGGATCCACTATTAACCCATCCTTATCTTCTTGGCAAGCAGTAGAGAAGGCAATACAGTACAGTATATGCAAAATTTCTTCTACTCTTCTCTTTGGGAATGGGCAGTTTTACTATGATAGAGGGCAGGCTGACTGGATGGTAATTCTCAGGACATTCCTGATCCCCTTGTAGAGAGAGAGAGAGAGAGAAAGAACATCAGGTAGTATTTGTGGCTGCGGCACCGTACCGAAAAAGGCCGGTAATTTGACGGGTTTAAAATAAAATCCTTTATATCCTGTATCAAAGAGGGTAGTACCATAATACTGTCCTTCCTCATCTTTGGTCTCCCCACCTCCTCATACTAGTTGCATGGGTATATGGAATGAAAACTAGAACAAGCAAGTGAAAAGTGCATGGTGCATGTAATATTAAGCCCATGCTGGAACTCACATGGCTAACCTGGTGGAGGTTCATGGGTTCAGTTGTGCCTCACAGGCATGGGCGCACCTAAAAATTTTCTAACGGGGGAGCCCCATAGTGAGGTGAGGTCAGGTAATCCGATAATTACAGGGAGGTCACATGCAGGTTTAGAGTCGGGGAGCTGCTGGCTCATGTGTTACTCTTTGTTTGTACCTTCCAATTTTTCATGTTTTGCTGTTCTCAAAATAAATATATATAAATTTTTTAAGGACCCAGAGAGCTAAAGGGGGGGCCTCGGGCCCATTGCCTCCCCCCCTGGTGTGCCCCTGCTCTCAGGTAATTCTTAGATGCAGAAGCATCTCTAGGAACAGCCTGGTCGGTCAGTCATGCCTAAACATTTTAACACACAAGGTGGTTCACTCTAGTGATGCTCTATATGGTGTTTCACTTTAGCACTGTAAGGATTTTTACATGAAAGTACTTCACTTTAGTGAAACCTGTGGTGCTTCACTTTAGCAAAGCCCCATAAGTTGTTGCATCTAACTAGTACTTCTGTACTTGATTATCAAAGATCATTTTTTCTACCAAACAGCGTAAAGTATTGTTTTATGTCGAGCAAATGAAGATCCCCTTCTCTAGCAAGTGATCTGAAGTACAGGAAGCTTTGTTTAGGATCATCATGGGATATGGAGCATTGAGACACTACACCCTTTAAGCCAGCAAATGGAGAGTTTTATAAAACCAGCTTATTTAAACAGATGAGACTATATGTCCTTGGGCCTTTCATTTGGGTATGCTAAGTATAGGGAAGGTCTATCCATACAAGTTTATTCCATTCGTTAACCCCTTCAGTTAAGTGTCTTCTTCACGTTAGTTTATTCCATTTCTTAACCCCTTCAGTTTTGTGTGTGTGTGTTTGCGCACGCACCGCATTCAGATCCTTTCTTCACCCGAGAATATACTGGAATGGTTAAGTAGATGTCCTAACCTCTTGTTATTCGAATAAAATCATGGTATCAAGATTAAGCTGATACAGTAAGACCTCACTATAACGGACTAATTGGGGCCCAAACCATTCCAAAAAATGCGAAATTCGGATAAAAGTGACATCCGGACTACCCCATTCTATTCCGGACTTTTTCTGATATATCAGACATTAGTCCGGATCGTATGAACGGTTTTTAAACTGTTTTGACTACCACTGCAGTACTGTACTGTGTTATAACTTCATTACATTAATCAAATGGTATAATATGTATAATAATTCTGTACTGTACACTGATAAACATATCTTTTATTTACATTATTGTGGTGAACAGAGCTGAAGTGGTCTGACACTCTGGACTGCTTCTGGCTTTATCGGACTTTTTCCGACATATAGGAATTTAGTCCAGTAGCTCCTCAAGTCCGATAAAAGCGAATTCCGGTCTATTGAAGTCCGTTATATCGAGATTTTACTGTATATATATATATATATATATATATATATATATACACAGTACATATATCATCATCATCTGGACCTCCTTTCCCACCCTAGGGGAGTAGCAGCATCCAGACAGCCTAAGTTCGCCCAGTCCAATGGACCACACTTCCATTCACTCATCATTCAAGCCCCCAGAATCCTGGATCTATCTGATACACCAAAAACATTCACAACATTCTGTAGCTTCACATAAACATACCCAGTAGAGTCAGTCCAGACCCTGTCAAGATAAAAAGGGGTGCCAAATCCCTGATCATACACTTCTTACAGCGTTCATCCAGCCAGCTCGATCTCTTGTCAGTCTCCTAGCCTCACCGACTTCCATACCCTCCTCACACATTCATCCACCACATCCCCCCACTTTCTGCTTGGCTTACTTCACGTCAAATTTGCTCAGATATACCTTTTTCACCACTCTATTGTTATCCATTCTCTCCACATGACCATATCATCTCAGTACACTCTCTTCGATTGTGGTGTCCACAGACCTTCTCACTCCACATCTTTCACGAATCACATTATTTTGTATCCTATCCACTCTGTATTCCACATACATTCCCATCTTCACTGCTCTTACTCTTGACTTTTCATTTTCATGCCACAACATAGTCTCACATCCATGTTAAAGTTGGCACTAACACTCCTTCATGTAAGCCTCGTGCAGCTGCAACACTCAATCCTCTGTTTCTTATCGACGCCTTCATAGCACCAGCTACTTTCCTTCCTTGTGTCACTCTACTTTCTACTTCTTTTGCACATTTTCCTATCTTTTCTATCACTGTGCCCAGGTATTTGAACTCTCTCACCAATTCCAGTCTCTCGCCATTCACTGTAACATCACACTAGGAGTCGCTTTCTCTCTCAGTAACTATCACTTTACTCTTTTTTACATTTCCTCTCAAGGCACAATGCTCACAGACATCAGCAAAACTTTGCACTAGTCTACCAAGTTCTGGTCGGTATGTGCAAGTTGTGCTGCATCATCAGCATACAACAAATTTGAGATATTCCATCCATCACCATTCATTACCAACGCCATCCCTCTCTCCATTACTCGTGTTTTTATTTCTCTCATCACGTCATCCGTGTATGTAATATATATATATATATATATATATATATATATATATATATATATATACTGAACAACCACGGGGACATCATCACACAACCTTGTCACATGTCCACACCGATCGTGAACCATTCACTTAGATGCCCATTTACCCTTACACATGCTTCACTACCATCATAAAAACTCTTGATAGTTCTTAGCAGCTTACCATCTACATCATACATGTGCAAAACTTTCCACAGCCCTTCTCTGTCTACTTTGTTGTATGTATGCTTTTTCCAGATCCATGAATGCCATAAACACCTTGTAGTCCTTCCCACAAGCCATCTTCACTATCTGTCTTACTGCAAATATTTGATCCACACATCCTCTGCCACTCCAAAAGCCATCCTGTTCATCACTTACCACGACTTCGGACATCTCTCATACTTTCTCTGTAATAATTCTTCCATATACTTTCCCTACCACACTCAATAAAACTTATGCCATGATAATTCTTGCACTTACTTTGCCGTCCTTTATTTTTGTACAGAGGTTCAATCACAGCCTTTTTCCATTCTGCTGGCACAGTTTCACCTTCCATGCCTTCTTACGTATCTCCAACAAGCATTTCATTCCGCTCTCTCCATTACACTTAATCATCTCTGCATCCACCTCATCAACCCCAGCTGCTTTCCCATTTTTCAGCCGCTTCACTGAAGGAGTTGATAACTGAGTAGTTCTTGTTCTCCCATTGAGGAGCTTGTCACTGAATAATAATGATGTTTGCATTGCTGTAGTCATAAGATATTACAACAAGAAAATATAATGTATGTTTAAAAACTTCTTGGTATTCATTATTATTACTGTTATGTATTATTTCTGTTATCATTATGCTGATGGTTAATCAGGTATAGTACCAAAACTGTGTTCCCACAGATTTTGTACTGAGAGTAATACAACCTATTCTAAAAACTTATCAAATATCAAAACATTTACCACTTTACTTTTTCAACAGAAGAATCTTCCTTCCGCCCTGAGGACCGACCTAGTCCTGATGGCCATGAGGACAAATCTATGGGGTCATCAGTGGATAACAATAGTGGTGTGGGGAGTCAGCTACGAGAGATTCTTCAACAACATGCAGGGCCTGGTGCCAGTGCTGACCGCAGATGTGGTGGATATTCTTCTGGCCTCAGCTCCAACAATTCCTCCAGTGGTGATGATAACAACAATAATACTAACAGCAGCCGCCTCTACAAATTCAAGTCTAACATGAAACATCGATTTAGTGCTGACCTGGAGCAGTCACACCAGGTTAGGAAGAAGAGAAGAGATTCTGAAAGTTCATGTGGTAATTATACAGACTGTGAAAAGGACAGGGTCACTCCCACTGGCCCTGTCTCAATACCTCGTGGTACTCCTTGTCAAGATGGGTTCCCTCATGATTCAGGTAAACTATTAGATGACCATGACAGTCCAGGACTTGAAAAATGTCAACGGTCACCCACACCTACAACTAAATGTGAAGGCAGAAGTTCCCCATGTCGGCAAGGGCCGGAGATTGGCCCAGGAGGAACTGTTCCAATCTTTGCTCTTAATCAGAATGGAAGCTTTTATGTACCTTTGACAATTGATAATGCACTTATTGCACCCATAATGGCAGGGTTGTCTGAGATGTCACCTGTTCTTCACCCAATATCTATTAGTGTAAATTTTTGTGGTCCTTGTCCAACCATAACTTCAAATTTGGGCACTCCTAATCAGCCAAACTGTGGAGGAACCCATCCTCCAAACACTCATCACCTACTAAACAGCAGATATTCTCACATCAACCATGCCTCTGGTGTAAACGGTTACGAGTCTGGTGTTTACAGTGGACGGCCTCACAGTCGTATACCTAGTGACAGGAGACGTCGGGATCCTTGGCGGCAGACATCCCATTATGAAGATCACCGAATGGGTTTGTCTGGAGTTGGTGATAATGTAGAAAAAAGAGAACCGGGAGAAGTAGATATGAGAGAGATTAAAGATCATCATCACCATCATCCAGAGCATCAACAGAGAGAGGGGGCACGAGATCTGCCCTCCTGGCTGGATCACATGCGAGACATGAAGGAGTCAACAGATCACGAAAAACCACAGGAACTGCGGAATGTAAGAACCTTGCGTGACATTCGTGATGTTCGAGAGATGTGGGAAATTCGAGATCCCACACAAACAGTGCGCGAGTTCATTGACACTAGCAGCAATTATCCCAATAATACAGCATACTCTAGGACTCATCCACAGTGGGCTGCAGCTTATCATATGCAGCCAAAAAACTAGAAGCTGTCCGTTAAAAACATACATATTTAGTGAGTGCAATTACTCAAACGGGTTAATTAAAGTGTAACTATCAAAACAGAAAAGCACATAACACCAGAAACTTATCTGTTGTGCATACAGTACTTTGAAATTTCAGCTGCTACCATTCAAGTTTGAAAAAAGCTGTCCGGTGATGCTACTGTAATGCTGTATTTTCAGTAACCATCAATAATTACATAGCAAGAATTGCAAAAGGTGTTTCTGTGTTGATATGAAAAGCAGATTTTTGCTCAATGTGTGGCTACATGTATGTTTCATGAAAGGACAACATTTTCACAACTTCATCTTGTGTAGCATAACTTTCCTGAGTGACAAAGATTTCTTCATAATCATATATAGAAAGTACCTGAGTAACTAGGCACAGAAGTGGCATAAGTTGGTGCAAGTGACAAGTCTTGGCAGTCAGTAGTGGTGGAAACTGGTTGAAGGTCTAGTTCAGTGGTAAAAAGTAGCTAAATTAAACTGTAATGTATGGTACAGTGATGAACTGAGTAAAGATTAATCATGCCATTACATTTATATATATCGTACTTATTAACTACCCTGAAGTGGACATCATTGCATCACCTATCTATCTATCTGTATATAAAAATCGTCCATTTGCTTGACCTCCAACTGTACTACCTTACTGTCTGCCCTAAGGCTGTTGATTTTCGTGATATGTGTGTTGTAGGATGTCTCAGTAGAGCTGTAGATGCAATGCTTTAACGTGCAAGTGCATGAGGTAACTGTTTGATGTTCCTTTATTACTGGTATCCAGTTGTTGTATCTATTACTGCTGATCACCTTCAGATTGGAGTACACTATATCCTTGCTGAGTCCAGTACTGTGATTATGAATGCCTCCTTTTAACTATGTTAGCAGGCTAAAATGGCTCATTGATAGGGAGTGAAAATCATCTCAAACATGGGATAAATTAGTTTTGATCTGTACTCTGGGTTGGATATATAAAAACATAATTTCATAATTTATATCCATTTAGTATTACAGCCTCGAGCCCCCCCCCTCCCCCCCCTCCCAAGATTAACCCCTTCAGTATATGACATTGAAAATGTTATTCCTACATTTGCCAGATTATGTTATTTGGCTTTAGGGACACCTCTCAGTGAAGGTCATTACCTATCTCCATTAACTCCTTCAATACAGAGTGTATAAGGAGAGATTACTAAATTCATGTGGCAGTATCAGAAATAAAACTTATACTCTCATTGTACCAAATAGATTAACTTGGATGTTTAAATATTTTTTTTTATAAATATGGTATTCATACTAGCTGAACAAATGTCATCCTGGCTAAATTTAAATCAGCTAAATTATCATAATGAAATTAATGTGTTGAATTAGTAATTAAAACAAACATTATTATTAAGAAGGCAGCCATATGAAGTTATTGGTCATTCTTCTAACCACAATCTTCTGATCATGTAGGAATGTTGTGTAAAGGATTACATCATCCACATCATGTGCAGTACAGTATATCAAGTTATATTTCAACTGTACCTAAGCTATACAAAAAGACAATAGTTCATTTATATCAATGGGCTGTACTTTAATGTACAGGAATACACTTTGCCTTTCTGAACTTTGAACTTCATTTGATGGTTGTTCTGTACATAGTTATCTTGAAAACACTGTGGGACTTGTATATACAGTATACCATAAAGTTGAGGCCTGACTGGAAATTAAGAAACCATCTTTCTTGATGCCTATATTTTGTAAAAAAATTTTTTAAGAATATGTATAAAAGTACAGGTTACATAATATGGTATTTTGTTGTAAATCTATTTGTATATAATATTAATGTACAATAATTTTCTTGTATATAAGTCTGAAAAGCAATGTTATACTTGGGAACAATCTTAAGTATTAGTTTATTATTACTTGATAATCATGAACTGAATTTTCTAAGCTACTAAAACTACAATACCATTACTTGATATAGTTCACTGAGCCAATTAGGGAATATCACAATTCTTGTTCCAAGGAAAAGAGGCCTAGACTGTAATGCTTGTCAAATTTTACATTATTATTATTAATGTCTGCCAGTATCACACAGCCAATTATTTTTAAATTATGATGTACTACTTTTTGTACAAAGTTTGTTCCCAAAGCAGCTTCAGTCTTTACAGTCATAGGCTGCAAATCTGTATTTTTGCCCTAATACGTGCCAGCTGTTATGGTGTTGTAAATATAGCAGTTTACCGGAACATGTCTAGCACTCAATTATATCGTGATAGGAAATATAAGTGGTGTTTCATAATCCTTTATACCACATCAGACTGCAATGCATCATGGCATTAATTAGTGATAATATTGGTAGTTCTATCTTTTTTCATTTGTATAAATGGAAAATATAAATAATACATACGGTGCTGCTGTTCTCCACACCGACTGTTGATTTCAATAGTCAAAGTCTTTTGAGATCTGGATATCTGCATAGGCCAAGCACTGCTCTCCATTCTCACACTGTGGGCCTGAAAGGTCATGCATAACATTAAGTACAACTCCTTGTTTCACCTTCTTAAAGGAAACTTGGTTGCTCAAAAGCTCATTAATCAGTTACCATCAATCATCCTAATCTTATTTCTGCCAAATAACTGGAGATACAGAAATAATAACTGGAAGGCATAAATGAAGACTTATCAGTAATTGAAATTAGTCATACAACCAATCACTTCTCACTCAGGTATTCAAAATTCTTGACTCCAATTTCAGCTAAAACTGACACAAATATTTTTGTTAATGCCTCACATAGGGACTGCACTGACTGCCAAACACAAAAGTAGTGCAATTTGCCATGTTCATCTCTTTGCATACATCATCCAATGCTCTCTTCTGGCAATTCGATTACTTAAACCAGTTTCCATACCTTGTTTTTCCACATCATGACTTGCTACATCCAGACACCTTTTTGGTCTTTTATCTCTCCAACTCAAACTGGTGTCATGTAAACTCATTTCACCACTCTATTCACATCCACTGTCATCTAAGCACTATCTCTCCTCTACCCTTTAATTATAAACTTCTAGGCTCATCATTCTTAATATTACTATTTACAACCCACTTACACTGTACATAAACCCCCCTTAGCAACTTACATCTGTCCAGTCATGCCTCGCTCTGTGATGGGGTTATGTCAAGTGAAAACAAATCGAATAGTGAGGTCGATATAATGTAGGTTTGATACGGATGGGAAGGGGGGCCTACGACCATGTAACCTTTATAATATATATATATATATATATATATATATATATAAGCCCCTGACGGCACCATGCTTTCCACAAGGGGTAGCACCCTTGCCAGACATGATTTCCATGTCATGTTTCAGTATTCACAAAAAGTTATCACTCCACTTAATACTGTAAACTGCATTACAGTACTTGTTAAACATTTGCACTGATATTTGGTGATGGCAATGGTGTTTCAATGGCCTCTCACACACAAAATGGAATGGCAGGCACATGATCACAGCGAATGTAAACACTGGGTGGCCACCTTTGCTCTAACAGCTGTCTGGGAGGCATCATTATGATTATAGGGATTTATCACATAGCAAACAGATGTATAGTGGGACTGACTATTTCAAGAGGCAAAATGCAACTTCATAGAACCTCCTCCTAAACAAACAACAGTATTATGTTTATTATACCAAGGCATTCTCTGGCACGTTAATTATTTCACCTTGATATCAACAGTTTGCATCATCGACACACAACAGGATAATGTAGTGTAATATGCAATTCATTATTTGGATACAAAAGTGTCAAGGTAACAACACTCACACAGAAGCAGATTAAACAATGAACAAAATCTTGAGTAAAAGGCACATGCATATTTCTTCCATCCGTCTCCGATATTGAAAAAAACAAACAAACAAACAAAAAAGTGTCAATTCAGTATCGATTATAATGCAAAAATCAGGTACAGTAATCTCTTTAATATCCAGACTCCTCAGTGTCCTGACATTTTGGGCCTGGGCCTTCAGAACCCAAAAATGGCCAGAAAATGTAAAAAAAAATAAATAAATAAATAAAACAATAAATAAAAATCACCAGTAATTTGAATTTGTGGCGTGGCGCGGACCAGTTGTATTTTGCCACATTGTTCCGCCAATGTCTGGTAGGGCGACGCCGTCTCCCCATTTCCCACCTACCCATTGTCGTGAGTGCATGCTCCTCACCATGGCCGTCCACTTGCTCGCTTTCGTGGTGGTGCCCTACCTCCTGCAGGCTCTGTTGGTCCTCTCCTGCCTCTTACTCGTGTGTGTGAAGATGGCCCTGCCACCTGAGAAGAGGAAATGAGTGGCTCTGACTCTGGAGAAGAAGAGGGAAATATTGGACAAGGTGGACTCAGGATGGTCGACGTCGCGCTTCCTCCATGAATTCAACCTGGCCCGCTCTACCTTTTTGATATCAAGGACTCCCAGGACAAGCTCACCCAGTACATGGCTGACTTCGCATCGAAAACCAAACGCAATGTGGAGAGGAAGGTTATGTACCCTCCTACGATTGCAGAAATCGACCGCTCCATGCTGAGTTGGTAACATCAACAATGTGCTGCTGGTGTGCTGGTGCATGGTACGGAGCTGAATGCTGTCGCCGAGAAGTTCGCAAGGTTACACAACACCCCAGACTTCAAGGCATCCGAGGGTTGGCTCTTTAGTTTCAAGTTACAGCATGGCCTTACCAACCGTAAGGCCCATGCCAAAGCTCTGGATGCCAACAAGGAGGGAGTACAGGAGTTTCGGCAGAAGATGAAGGGCTTGTTCGACAGAGAGGGCCTCACTTTCAGTCAAGTCTACAACGCTGACGAAACTGGTCTATTCTATCACTTGCTGCCAACGAACACTCTAGCAGAGGAGACAGAGAGGCATGTACCTGGCCGCAAGCTCTCGAAGCAACGGATATCTGCTTTGTGTTGTGCCAATGCTAATGGCATGCACCGGCTCAAGCCCGTTATTCTTGGCTGTGCAAAGCAGCCTCGGTGTCTTCATGGGGCGATGGATGTCCTTCCTGTTGTTTGGTACCATTCTGTGAAGGCCTGGTTCACAGCCACAATCTTCAAAGACTGGTTTCACCAGCACTTCGTAAAGGAGGTCATCCATTACCACACGAACACACTGGGAATCCCGCGCAAACAGGTAAAGGCCCTCCTTCTGGACAATGCACCTGCGCATCCGCCCGACAAGGAGTTGGTGGCTGAGAATGGCCACATTCGGTGCATGAATTTGCCACCTATTACGACTGCTCTCATCCAACCAATGGACCAATTAGTGATCGTCGCAACGAAGAGGCTGTACCGAAGGAAGTTCCTGGACGAGGTGATGGTTGTTCTCGAGGACGAGGACAAGCGCAGGGAGGGACGGGACATGCGAGGCCTGCAGACTGTGGAAAACCTTCGCCTCTACAACATCAAGTCGGCCATCTACAACTGGGCCAGTGCATGGAGGGAAGTCTCTGTCAAGACTCTGGAAAGTGGTTGGTCTCGTCTGTTTCTCAGAGCTGACGTGGTGCGTGGCTTTCTAGGTTTTGACATGGATGACTTCCAAGCACATCTTCATGCGGCTGGCGATGACGTTGATGTGGACGAAGTGCGTGAGTGGTTGGATGACAACAAGGGTGATACTGGGTATCAGATCATGTCTGATATCGAGATCGCATCTTAAGTTGCCGGTACAAGTACCCAGCTTGAAGATTCCAACAAGGACAGCGACAATGATGCGGACTCCTCTCAGCGTGCCCCTACTTCAACAATCCCCAAGCTGAGCACACTCCAGGAGCACGTTGAGTTCATTCTTGACTACCTAGAACACCCTGACTATGACAGGGAGATGGGACCCTTGGGACTTGTGGAGGAAGTGCGCGTTTTCAGGCAGCACATCATCAATCGCCAAAATCACCGTTCCTTGCATCAATCAAACACTGACAGTTTCTTCAGGTAGGTGATCCCCGCCGTGCCCAGCCCAGGCTCCACATTGCTGCCTCCCCAAGACAGGCCTTCCACCTCCTTGCCACAGCTCAGCATATCGACCACAGTGGAGTCACCACTGGACATGAGTTTGCACCTATCTTCAGAGTCATCTGCAGTGGGTAGTCCATCACCACGTCCCAGTGACGCGCCCCTTGGCTACCTGCAACACCTACTCTCAGACTCTGACAGTGAATAAACAGCAAAAACTCACCACTAGACCACATGGGAATTTACAGTGTTGTCCAGTGTAAAGAATATAATGTACAATGTTAAGAAATTAAATTCAGAGTACATGGGATTAAGTGCAGAGTGCTGCTGTACAGTGGAGAGTTTCAAGTGCATGAGCAAGTAAGAAAAGAATGTGCAGTGTTAAGAAATTAGAATTCAGAGTGCACAGGCTTAAGTGCAGAGTGCAACACTGGTGAGTTTCAAGTAGAGCACAAGTGAGAAAAGAATGTGCAGTGTTAAGAAATTAGAATTCAGAGTGCAAAGGATTAAGTGCATTGCAACACTGGATTACTGTAGGTGCTTCAGGCGCACCTTATTACTGTCAGAGTCTGAGAGGAGGCGGGGCATTCATTGTGACGGCCACGGACTTGTTGTAAGTACCCTGAATACTGCTAAATATTTTCCACATTCACCTCTAAATCCTTGTTCTCTGGTTCCTTTTCATTTATTTCATGCTTTCTGTCCCTTATTTGTGTGAGTGGGGTCTTAAATGTCCGGTAGTGAGTTATGTAGGTGGTTTTCTGAGTTAGGCTGCGTTTGCATCCATATGTACCAGTCTAGGAGGCAGGGGTCCCAGTATCCAGACGATCCCACTTTCCAGACATGCCTTTGGCTGTATTACATTGGATACTGGAGAGATTACTGTATATCGGTTTGACAAATCGAACTGGTTACAGCACTAAATATACCTGGTTTCATATATCTAGTCTTAGATCATCCAGCCCTCTCAGTTACCAGCTTAAATATAGGCTGGTATCACAGACAACATACCATAACCTACATTATTTAGCACAGCACAATACAGTACACGCAGACCCCGAGATACGATACCCTGGCATAGTGATGGGGGTAGAAATATCACCCTACCCCACCAAATGATGGCTAAACCCTGGTACAGTAGAACGTCGATTTAGCACGAGATAGGGTCCATGGGAGTTTGCTTAAAACGAAGTGTTGTTTTAATGGAATGGTGCTTGAGAAAAACAAACTATGTTTATATACTGTATATGTGTTTTATTTACTAATAAACACAAGAAGATATAATGTGGGAATGCGTAGTCACTACTCCCTGTAGTTGCAGGAATTGTTGGAGTTTGTGCTGAAATGCTGAAGCATAGTGGAAAGGTAGAGTACAATAGATATGAGGATGCGCAGATTAGCCTGGAAGGAATGTACTGTAGAGTCCCAGAGGATTGGAAGTCAGGTATAATTATTCCCCTGTACAAAAGAAGAGGGGAAAAAGTGTGTGGTAATCATAGGGGCATTTGTCATCTTAGTGTAAGAGGAAATGTATATGGCAGGATACTTATTGACAAAGTTGGGGAAATAGCTGAGGAATTACGGTAGTTGAAGAAGAACTGGGAGGTTTTAGGAAGGGAAGAGGCTGTGTAGATCAGATATTCATTCTTAGGTCTTTAGTGGAAAAGCTTCTAAAGAAAGGAAACAAGTTGTAAGTGGCCTTCATGGATCTGGAGAAAGCATAAGACATGGGTGGATGGACAAGGAATGTGGAAAATACTAAAAATATATGGTATAAATGGGATTTTGTTGAATACCGTGAAGAGTATGCATGAGGGTGCTAAGGCTGCAGCGTGTGTGGATTGTGAACTGAGTGAATTTTTCTATCCAAATGTTGGACTGAAACAGAATGTGTCATGTCTCCATGGTTGTTCAATCTAAATATGGATGGGGTTATAAAAGAGATGCGAGGTAGGGCAGTGGATGTTGGAGTGGCTATAATGAGAGAGGACAGCATTTGGAAACTTCCTGTACTGTTGTTTGCAGATAATACTGTATTATTAAGTGAAGACATTGGGGTACTGCAAGGCTTGGTGAATGAGTTTGGGAGAATGTGCAAGAAACGGAATTTAAAGGCGAATGTAGGGAAGAATAAAGCTATGGTCTTCGCGAGAAATACAGCCATTGAATGTACAGTGTGCTTGGATGATGCGGAAAAGGAAAATGAGAGTGCACTTAAATACTTGGGTAGTCTGATGAGTACGGATGGAAGTTTGGAGGTTGCAGTGATTGAAAGGGTACAACAAGAAAGAAAGGTTGCTGGTTCTTTGAAAGCAGTGATAAGAAACAGGGATGTGAGCATGGAAGTAAAAAAAGTTGCTAGATGATAATATTGTGATACCAATATTAGATCTAATGCATGGAAGTGAAACTTGGACATAGTTGGAAGGACACAAGTTAAGAGTGAGTGTAGTGGAAATGACTTACCTGAGAGAAGCGTGTGGAGTTATATGGAGGGACAGACTGACAAATGAGGAAGTGAAGAAGCATTGTGGTGTTGATGTGGATGTGATAGAATGCGTTAGATGAAATACACTGAGATAGTTTGACCACAATGAGAGGATGGAAAGCAAAAGACTAACAAGGAGAGTGTATGTAAGTGAGGTGGAGGGGGGGAGGGGGAGGGGGAGGTCGAGGATGAGATGGAAGGATGGAGTGGAGGTATAAGAGAGAGGGGGGTGTGAGCTGGAAGCAAGGCAGTATGATGGCAGGGGACAGGGCAACATGGAGGTAATTTGTTTGTGGCCACCCCTTGCAGGATTAAGACATCTGGCAATAGATAAATTGATATACAGGATCACAAGACTCTCATGCAGTGACTTGATTTCTCTGTTAACTACCCTACTTCTAATCACTGCTTTAAGTGAACCAGGGACCTATCTCCCCCAGTTTACCCTTTCATAGAATTCATCCTCTTAACTTCCATATTTTCTTCTCATACTACATAAATACTCAAGTACAATCACATTCTCCATTTCTTGACTATCCACCCTCACTGCATTTTGACTTCATTTCTTTCAAAGACTCTTAGCTACTTTCACTTTAATTTTGTTCCTCATATACATTCCCAAACTCATTCACCAAGCCTAGTGACTCTCATTCATCTTCACTTAACAATGCAGTAATACCTCCAAACAATAGTATAGCAGTTTATGCTGGATAGCCTAATGGAGCTTGTGAAAAAAATGAAAATACAGGTACTTCAAATCTGGGGGGGGGGGGGGGGGAATTGGTATTGAATTATACGTAAAACTACCATGCAGAGCCATATTACCTTTTCTGAGGTAAAGGACTCATTGCTGGACTACAGTACTATGTGGGCGGGTTACTGTACTAGGCAACAGTCCAGGGTGTGTTCACAGATGGCAGAGAGAGAGAGAGAGAGAGTGTGTGTGTGTGTGTGTGTGTGTGTGTGTGTGTGTGTGTGTGTGTGTGTGTGTGTATTTACCTAATTGTGATATACAGGAAATGAGCTACACTCGTGGGGTCCCGTCTCTGTTTCTCAGTAAATCAAATTTAGCTTTAAATTCGTTTAAGTTTTTAGACTAGATGATCTCTTTGTCCAGGCTGTTCCACAGGTCTATACATCTATAAGGAAAACTATATTTCTTGATATCCTTCAAGCAGCTTGGTTTCATCAGTTTCATTCTGTGTCACCTTGTTGCTCTCTTATCCCATAAAAATAGATCTTCTTTGTCAATTTTATCTACTCCCACCACAGTACTGAACACTGCAATCACGTCGCCTCTCTTCCTCCTTTCTTCTAAGGAAGGCAAAAGCAGCTTTTCCAGCCTCTCTCTGTACGACATCTGCCAGACTGGGGACCATTTTGGTTACTGTTCTTTGTATTCTCTCAATCTTGTTTACATCTTTCTTTTTGTGTGGGGACCACACTACTGCTGCATATTCTAACCTGGGGCGAGTCATCCCCATTATCAATTTTTTCATCATCTCCTCATCCACATAATGAAAAGCTACTCTTATACTAGTCAGGAGTTTAAACGTCTCTCTAACTGCCTTGTTTATGTGATTTTCAGGTGTCAAACTATCCTGGACCAGCACTCCCAAATCTTTCTCTTCTCAATTCTTTGCATTAAATTTCATTTCCCACATCCGGCTCCAATTGCGTATCCTATCCAGATCCTCCTGCAGCATTTTACAATCCTCCTCAATCTCTACCTTCCTCAAGATCTTTGCATCATCAGCAAACAGACTTGCATAACTGTTCACTCCATCTACCATATCATTTACATAAATCAGGAACATTACTGGCACCAACACCGAGCCTTGAGGGACTCCCCTTGTTACTTCCCTCCATCCAGACATCGTATCCTTTATTACTGTCCTCATTTATCAGTTTCTCAAAAAGTCTCTCATCCATTCCAGGAGGTTCCCCTTCAGTCCTATATGCTCTAGTTTCCACATTAGTCTCTTATGGAGTACCTTGTCAAAGGTCTTCTCCAAATTTAAATACACACAATCCACCCAACCATCTCTCTCCTGTACCACGTCAATCGCTCTTGAGTAAAGGCTCAACAAGTTAACACATGACCTTCCACTTCTGAATCCAAACTGACATTCAGCCAAAATATTCATCTCTTCCAGATATTTCACCCATCTATCTTTCAGAATTCTTTCGCACAATTTTGCGACCATGCTGGTTAGGGACACTGGTCTATAATTCAGGGGTTCTTCCCTGTTTCCTCCCTTATAAATTGGTACCACATTTGCCCTCTTCCATTCTTGAGGCACTTTCCCCTCTTCCAGAGAATACACAATTAAACTGTGAATCTTATCCGCCAATTGTTTTCTACATTCCTTCAGTACCCAATTAGAAATTCCATCAGGTCCTGGGCTTTCCTTACATCTTGAGTTTCCAGTAATTTATGCACTTCCTGTACTTCCACTTTCATATCTTTTATCACTATATTCCTAGTCACTCCCTCCCCTTCCACAAACTCCTTTTCATTAGTGAAAACTGACTGGAAACATTTGTTCATTATTTCTGCTTGCATTGCTGCATCTTTATAGACCTCTCCTTCTACTTTGAGTTTGGTGATTCCTTCCTTTTGTTTCAGTTTTCCACTGACAAATCTATAAAACAGTTTGGGTTCATCCTTACATTTATTTATTATACCTTTTTCAAAATTCCTTTCTTCCTCTCTACGTATTCTTGAGTATTCATTTCTAGTTCTTTTATATTCTTCCTTTGTTCTGTTGTTACCTTTCTTTCTCCAATTGTTCCATGCTGTGTCTCTCTCTTTTTTTGCTATCATACACCTATTAAACCACTCCTTTTTCCTGTTTTCTTTCCCCCTTACTTTTGGCACAAATTTTTCCACTCTCGAATTATAGAGGCCAAGAAAAATATCCCACTTCCTGTGTGTGTGTGTGTGTGTGTGTGTGTGTGTGTGTGTGTGTGTGTCTAAGAATGCACACAGCCCTTGCCCTTCACCTTACCTGGTGCTTCCAACCATTCAGCCAGCATGCAGAGAACTTTCTGAGTAAATATGTCAAGCAAATGTGAATGCAGCATTACAGTGGGGCACCAATTTTCGCGCCTAATTGGGTCCAAAAATAATGCGCGAAAGTGGAATTAGCGAAAGTTGGGGCATTGTCTTTATGGTAAAAAGGCTAATTGGTTCCCCCGTTATCCTAAAGTAACAACAGATTTTCATTTTCACTTGCAATACAGTACATCAAATCACTATTGTACATTGCATTGTGAGATACAAACAACTATCTTCCTTTTCATTTCATTATTATACTGCCGTTTCTTCACTCCAACACGGTACTCTCTTTTAGCCTTGGCCTTTCCTCCTGACTTTGAATGTCCCGGCCACTTTTTATCACCACCACTGCCTCCCGGCCCTCCCCCCACACCACCAGGCCCTTTCCCCACACTACCAGGTATAGTATAGGCCACTGAACCTTGAGAATCCAACACAATGGAGCTAGCACGCTCGTACACAATGGCGGGAATGGGTGAACAGAGTGTTGACATGACGTCATTCAAGATGGCGGTGGGTTGCGGGCGGGCGGTGCAGGAAATTCAAAGTTCAAAATATTGTCCCAAACCCAAAATTTGTGCGCGAAAATCGATTTTTTTCAAGCGAAAGTGGAAGTTAGGGAATATTTGGTGCATGCCGCGAAAGTGGATTCCGCGAATCCTGCTGTAGCGAAAGTTGGTGCACTACTGTACTTTTATTTTTGTCTTTGTTTCAACAACATATGGACCTACTCCCCTCTGGCCCAAATCCTGAACACCATTACAGAAGATTCTCCCAGGTCTCACCTGGAACACAGTCACCCTGGCAGCCCCGGACACGAATAGGAGGCTCCTCAACACACTGTCTATCTTCCACCACAAGGTTAGGATCAGTCACGAGATCATCCTCACCACCAACTGTCTCGCCTTTCAATCCTTGGAGTACTGGCATTACACACTGCACCCGCCGAAACTGCACCCCAACACCACATTCTTCACTACATCTGCCCCATCCACCTACACTCCACCTGCATTAAAAAACATTACCATACAATTTATACCTAAAATTTTACACTTTAAAGCAATGTGGTACATTCCGAATACTGTACATCCATGACACATATTAGAGGATACAGCACAAGAGAGCTATGTGAATGCTTACCTGGGATGGTGACAGGCTGGTAAGTAGCACGGTTCCAAGTGATGCTTGGTGACACTGTAGCCCTGGCATGCATCATCATCCAGAACCTGGTCTGTCATAACATCAACACACTCTAACTGCACCTCTCTCACTCCTTCTCCACAAGTGACGCTGCATGGTCCCAACTTCGTACGGGCCATTGCCTGCACCATTTTCACCAAGGGAAAATGAAGAATACAAAGAAAGAGAGCATTAATATCCTTAGTTCCTTAGTTTCTAAGGTCTACACTGTCCACCCTTCACCCAAAACACACTACTGTGGATCACATACAGGCAGACCCTGAGATAATACCCAGAATAATGATGGGGGTAGAAATACTACCCTACCCCACCAAACGATGGCCAAACCCTGGCATATATATATATATATATATATATATATAATGTGTTTTAGTCAAAGGTGGTAGGTGGTGGCACCCATCATCCACTCACTTGATGTAGTGCTGCCTACTTCTTTCTTAGCCTTTATCATTCTTTTTCTGTGCCTGCCATCCTCTCTTCCTATTTCTCCCATCTTTCCTGTCACTTCTTATCACTTTTCTTTCCTTTACAGGTGGCTTTACATTGAGTGACAAGCCAAATGGTTTCCTGTAAGCCAAGAAACCATTTACAACGCTGGGTGGTAACCATATAACCAAACCATACGTGATCCCTACGTGTCAACAAGTTGTCTGGAGGGTTAGAGCCCCTCCCCGTAAAACATATAACTCAAAGTCAAATGGTCACCCCTTATGGGATTATGGCATCTGGCAATAGACAGGTAGATAGATAGTCAAAGGTGGGGTGAACATTGTCATTTTGGGGTACAGTTTACTAAGTTTAAGTTTTTCCAGACTTATTTTTGACATTTTCCGATGTTGTTTTGGGGTTTAGGTGAGTTATAAACTGCTTTTAGGCTTAGGTTTGCTTGTTTTGAAGCTATTTGGGGATTTAGGTTAGCTAGAAACTTGTTTTTGGACTCATCCAGGTGAGTTTAGCACTGCCGGGGGGGGGAACCCAAGGCTCAAAAATGCATCCCTATACAAGTTAAATCTACCCTGAAATACAATACCCTGCCTAGCAATGGGTTTTTACTTAACCAATTGCATCGTTAAACTGGGGTATACCTGTACATGATACAGTTGTGCAGTTTTAACTCCATCCCTTTAATAGTTTAAAAAATGATGACATGGCAACCACAGATGTGGCTATTTCCATATAATTAGTTTTAGGTAGCATGTTGACAATTACATGATGAAAAACAGTGCTCCTGTCTTACATTCATAAAACTGGGATGCATCACAAAACCAAAAGCAGATGTGACACAGTAAGAATAACAGACTGGTGGGATATAGCATAAAATCTCTTTGTTGGTATGGGCCTGAGTAGCAAAGTATTGCAAACTGGGCCTAGATTAGGCTCCCATTTTACATAACTGCTCCAGAAAAGAAAATTACATGATCTTGAAAAACACACTGGCTAGATACTTCAAAAACCTTTTGTCTCTTCCTCTTCTAATAAATGCATCCTTATATTACATCATTATGCTGGTGCACAACATACTGTACCAGCATTCTGCTATCATTCTATAACATGTAGTGTATGTTGCGCTTGAAAAAAAGAAGAGCACAGATATGAAAGAGGGAGGGAAGCCCAAAAGATAGAAGGGTCTGGAAGGAAGAGACAGTAGTTGAGTGGTTGAAGAGGTTGTCTGTTGTGTGAAATGATAATAATTTGATACCGGGCTGAAGTTGGGAGCAAATGACGAATGGAATTTTATTAAAACAGACTTCACTGATCTTTAGTACGACCAGCTGATGTCATAATAATACCCCTACTAATACTAATTAGAAAACCCTCCTTAATTAGAAAACCCTAGGGTGTATTCAATATGGACAAAGGGAATTAGAACTCAAATGGTATTTTAAGAAGTTTGGCATGCTGGAGGACTGCTGGGCCTCAGAGAACAGACTGTCAAACTGATGCCCAGAGCTGACCACGGATAAAAATATATAAATAAACCTCAGGGGCCAACAAATGAAAGTTTTTTACTCAAAAACCTAACAAATTACTGGCCTTTCAAGGTTTACTTCTAGAGTGACAGAGTTCCAACCAACAGAAGAGTTTCATGACCAAAAGAGAATGTATCCTTGATATGCAAATATATTTTTAAAGACAAATACAACTCCAGGCTTATTTTTCTGAGATAAAGAAAATTTCCAAAGGTTACAGATTTAACTACTGTATGACCTCCAACTAGCCCCAGGAAAACAGGGGTAAACTGGTAATGCCACATCCAAGGCAGGCAAAGGAGTGATGTCACTACATACTCAATGCAATCATTTCACACTGGGCTTGGCACAGTACTTTCTGCTCATTTTAGTGTGGTATACTGGGCTCAGTAAATATCTGTTAGGGCTTTTAGGCACAATCTGAAATTTAGTGCATTCAAATTAGGATGCAGAGAGGATCCTTTGGCTCCTTTCTCATCTTTTGTGAAGCGAGTCAGCTGATCCCATCCACCAGTCACCCACAAGCAGTTGCCAAAGTAGGATGTACAGTCACGAGCAAAAGTCCCTTTACTTCCTTGGCAAGAAGGAGGTCGAAGACAAGACTGGAAAAAGGTCAGGAAAACAAACATTGCTTTATGAACGAAAGATTTACACACCTGAACCCGAACATGTCTCACACCAGTATAATTGGTTATGAGGAACCTTTAAACACATATCCATTTTTTATTCTGTTCTTTATTTTGTGGGAAATCCATATGACTATAAGGAGAGAACAAAATGGAGATATGAAAGTGGGGTACTGAATAACAGGAGAGTAGAATATTAACAGGGTACTCACAAAATGTTCCTTAGTTAACCCCTTAAACGCGGCTGTGTACAGTCGATCTCCCCCGAGTGGCGGGGTTGTATCGCAGTCTGAGTACCTGTAGGAAAATATTCGCCAAAAATCAGAGATTAACCCTAGAACATTATACTTGGTATGGCAGATAGTACTTACATTCAGCTTTCTCCAGAGACAGGTGTTGAGCCTTCGTGGACTACCCAAGGACTTGTGGAGACTTGCAAAGTTGGGTAACCAAATCTTCACTTTCACACCTCCAGCAACCCGGTTTCCCCTCTACCACAGCCTCATTCTGTCACAGTAAACTTTATACTACAACGTAAAGGTAGTTAGGAATCCGTATTTGTACAATAAGCACTGAAAATAAGGCTAAAATCAACAGAGCGTACGGCCGACATGCACTGTGGCGGCGGTCTTCCCGTCACTCAACAAACATTTCCATTTTCACAGCTAAAAATATGTATACTACATTATTTTCAATCATATTACTTCCAAAAAGATCACCACGGCGCGCTTTTTATTCTGCCTTATGTCCGCCACTTTATTCTCGTTCCTGTTGGCCGCTTGCACTGACTGGGAAGAGCTAGAACTCGCCATAATCTCACTTTGAAAGCCTGCAGTAAACTGACGCTAAACAGGGGCAAACCGTGAGAAAAAAAGCTAGTGTTACAACTGGGGAAACAAGCGTTTCCTAGCAGCATAAACTGCTTGTGAGAGGAGATCGCAGATTTACAGTTCTGAGCGCTCAGAGCGCTGCCATGTATCACAGCCAGGCTGGCCGGGCCGTGGTGGGGGGGGGGACGGGGGGGAAAACGCGATATTTGGCAACAACTGAGGTCAGTAGTACAAAGGTAAAGTATGCTAGTTGTAGCTAGAGGGTGGTGGTACTGATAGACAATACCAGCTGGAGCCTGCTTGCCCGCGGTTATTCAAAATTAACTCAAATCGCAAATGCGACGATCCTCCGTTCTGTCCTTTGGGCCGACCGTCGCAAAAGCGACGATCCGCGTTTAAGGGGTTAAGGGACATGAGTTTTGTGGTATGTGAGTACACCTACTACCCACTCACTTGATAAAGTTTTCATCTGGTGACTAAACACTGAGTAATAGACAATATCCTGTGACCTACAAAGCCATTTACTATGCTAGGCGGTAATTACTGTAACTCCATTTTGTGCAATATCTGTGATGAGTGGGCGCACAGAAGGTGTGGTAGTATATCATGTAGGCTGCAAAATAATGCTGATTTTATGTGTATGGAACTTAAAGGAGAGCACACAGAAACATACATGCTGGAAAGGATCAAACTTGCTCGAGAATCTCAAGGGTGTGTGGAAGTTTTGTTATTTGAGAAACATGATTATGTGTTGGAAGTGAAGCTGAATCTAACATGGTAATATGGGTAAGGAGTAGTTGGAAGGAGGTCAAGGAGTTGTTGTCCTTCCTGACACTGAGAGGGTTCTCCCTCCATGCTAAGGAGTCCTTGTATGAAACATGTGTTAAGAATGTACCACTCTATGGTAGTGGGGCTTGGGAAATGATGGAGGATATTTATGCACTCAAATGTACAGAGATGGAAATGATTACATGGATGTATGGTGCATCTCTGAATGACAGGGCTGGGGTGGGGGGTAGAATTGTGAATGAAGAGGTGAGAGGATGGATGGGACTGGAATGTATTACTGCCATGATGAGAAGGGACAGGCTTGAGATGATTTGGGCAAGTGGAGATGGAAGATGGCAACTGGGTGTGGAAAGTGAAAAGTGCAAATGCGGAGGGTAGTGCTGTGAGAAGCAGACAGAAAACTTGGGACAAAGTCAAAATGTACGACTTCAGGGATAAAGGACTGAATGGAGAAGCTGCAAGAGACTGAGCAGTATAAGCTGCATTAGGTGATCAAGGCCAATCCATGCAAGCACACCGGAGTCTTTATTAATTACTATTTAAAAAAAAAAAAAAAAAAAAAAAAAAAAAAAATCACACATAAAAAGCTACACTTGCTTAGATATATCAGTGTCTTTTCATTTTTTAAGCAGTTAAATATGCTATGCAAAATATAATGTGTGTGGATGTCTTTAATCCAATTTCAAGTAAACTGCTGAGTAAGCTTATACTATACAAAGAACAATCATGGTTTTAGGAATTTCCAGAGTTTCTGGGAAACTAACCTCACAAACTTTATGATATTACTTTACTGATTTTATAAAATTCTTCAACACTCGTAGTTCTACATTGGAACACAATATTTCCATTACTTACTTCTCTGAAAGCTCCATTTTTGGTGACTGCAATGTTCACCACCACATCTGGCTATCCTGATCCATTTAGTGAACAACCCTGATCCATTTGGTGAACAACCCTACATCTTTCCCATCCTTACTAACCTAGAATAGCTTGTACAGCACCTTATCTGTATCCCTGACTGCCTTCCAAGGAGTTACAACATTCTTAATCTTTTTCTTATATATAGGAAAGAAAAGGGATCTGTAATTTGTTTCTGTTGATTTGGAGAAAGCCTTTGATAAAGTCCCTAGTAAGGTGGTGAACTGGACAATGAGAAAGCCTGAGATTCAGAAGTGGCCAGTTAAAGTGGGTATGGCTATGAATGCAGGTGCTTGCACCAAGTGAGAGTTAATGGAGATTTGAGTGATGAGTATGTTGGCATGCATCAGGGGTCAGTTTCGAGCCCTTTACTGTCTGTCATGGTGCGTGATGCTCTTTCATGTGACTTCAGAAATGGACTCCCATGGCAGATGCTGTAGGCTGATGACATGCTAATGACTGCAGAGAATGAAAGGGAGGCAGAGGAATGATTTTGGAACTGGAGAGACAATGGGGCACAGGGATTTGATAGTAAATGTGGATAAAACAAAAGTGATGACATCTAGGGCTGGTGGTGGTAATGTCAAAGCAGAAAGTGGCCATGTATGATTTGCCACATGATGGGGGAATAACTCTATCTTGTGCAGTATTTGTGATAAGTGGGTGCATAGGATATGTAGTGGTATTAAAGGTAGACCGCAAAATAATGTGGTGTGTCAGAGAGAGAATACAGAGACTGTAAGGCGTGAAAGGACTGATCATGCTGGTGAGTCTCTTCAGTGTGTGGAAGTTGTATTACTTGGGGGACATATTAAGTGCTGGAGGTGTGGCTGGAACTATGTCTGTGGCTAAGGTAAGGAGTGGTTGGGGGAAGTTCAGGGAGCTGCTGCCTTTAAAGACACCGAGAGGGTTCTCCCTCTGTGCTAAGAGATCTTGGTATGTGGCATGTGTTAGGAGTGTAAGGCTGGGGAGTAAAGGAAGAGGACATTCGTAGGCTCAAGCTTATAGAAATGACAATGATTAGATGGATGTGTAATGTGTCCTTGGATGCAAGGCCTGGGGGACTAAGCTTATGATTGAAGAGTTTAGAGGAAGGATGAGACTGGACTGTATTGGTGCTGTGATGAGGAAGGAGAGATTAAGGTGGTTTGGGCATGTGGATAGGACGGAGGATTGCAATTGGATGTGGAAAGTGATAAGTGAATGTTGGGAGTTGGGTTGTGAGACACAGATTGAAAAAGACTTGTGACGAGATCATAGAGTGTGACCTCAAGGATAAGGAACTGAATGAAGAGGTTGGCAGAGACCGAGTAGATGACCAAGGCTGACGCATGCTAGCATACTGGAGCCTTCATAAACAATACGATACTCTTTCAATTTTCTCTGTCATATCTTTTTTCTCCATTCGCACCTCTCATCAAAACTAAATGCAAATTTCTGTGGCCTGTCCTATTGCTCCGTTAAGGTTTGACCCTCTGAAAATGAAACATTTGTGGTACTTTCCCACTGCTGATTGAGGATCCTCAGGCAGTATTTGACTTCCCCAGGAATGATTATTGCTCTCATAACATAAGCAATCAGAGTACTTCAGGTATTACATAGCTATCCTCCCGGGCATAGAAACATGAACTTTTGCCCTTACCCTCCAACAAATGTTTAAAAAAAACTTGAGAAATAATATGCATATGCTGTCTGTAACAAGGCTGGGCTTAACACAGGATGCCAGAGCCAACCAAATCCTGGTTCATGTGATTTTTACATTTCTGCCTAGAATTGTGCAAAGTGTGTTCATCAACTTGCTAAATATAACTTCAACCATCCCAAATGCTATAAATTTTCCTACTAAAGTTTTTATTGCTCCTACTGGCACTTGGTCAAAATTCTCTCCAATAGCTTCATTCCTTCCTCTTTCCCCTCCTCTTTTTCACTTAGATGACTCTGCAGCTGTTCCTTCCACTGATACAGCTGAATTCTTAGCTCAAACATTGTCCTATAATTTAACTTTCGACAATTTTGATGCTACTTCTCCATCTCCTCCTCCCTCTTAATCTTTTGAGATTCTGATGACGATTTTGAGGGTCATTTCAAATCCAATATCAGAGATTCCATTGACGCTTGTAATCGCCATTTTAAGACACTCTTGTAAAATATCCACCATCAATTGCATTTACGCTTCATAACAAAGACACTCAGGCGTGATGTCATGGGATGGTTGCTTTGTGCGTGGCAGGCAGTGCATGTGTGGTATGACTCATGGCTCTGTCTCAAGGCAGGGAACAATGGCAGTTGTGCTGTAGCTGTCGTGATGATTGGAGGTCACGTAACTGACTCGCACTTTTCCTCACACGTGTATGTGTCATTTTGACTCTGCTTTCCTTTTTTGAACATTCTACTAAAAACTATTCAGCTTCAAAATAACACCACATCAAGCATTCTATAGTGGAAAGTGTATCTACACAGAGCAATCAAAGAAAACGAATATGTGACCAAGAATCATATAATTGTGCATCTTTTTCCTTTCGTTTTACCGCAAAATAAAATGCAAAAAAAAAGTATAATCTATAGAGCACTGTAAAGGTAATATATTGTAGTTTCACATGGTTTAAATCAGATTTATATATCTTTATTAGATTTTTATTGCTGAATATTTTTCTACGGCAAGGTTAAAATTTTTGGTTTACACCTAACTTCACCTTGTCATTTTAACTTTTTATTTTCTTTGTTTTTCTTTTTTGAATATACTACGATAAACTACTACTGTTCAACTTTAAAATAACACCACAGCCAGCATTCAATCATAAAAGATGTATTTACACTGACCAAAGAAAAAGGTTGCAGAGTGAATATACGGCCAAGAATCATTAAAAAATTTGCATCTTTTTCTTTTCGCTTTACTGCGCAAAAAAATGCATAAATAACTATAATCTATATAGCACTGTAAAGGTAATTTACTGTAGTTTTGCATGGTTTATATCAGATTTATATATATATATATATATATATATATATATATTTTTTTTTTTTTTTTTTTTTTTTTTAAGGTATACAATTTTTGGTTTTCACCTAACTTCAACTCATCATTTTGACTTTTTTCTTTGTTTTCCCTTTTTGAACATACTATGATAAAGTACAACTATTTAGTTTTAAAATAACCCCAAAACCAACATTCTATCATGAAAAGTGTTTTTACACAGAGCAATCAAAGAAAAATATAGCAGGGCGAAGTTGTGGGTCAGCATGAGAGCGTCTGACTCTAGCACAGACATAATCTGTCCGGCCCAGATATCCGATTGGGTTAACTTTCAAGCCTACCATTAAAATTTCTTTCAAATATGTACTTCCTGCCCTCAACAGGCTCTGACAAGAAAAAACATCCTAACTGAGTTCTTTCACTTTTTTTTTTATGACGTTCTTCCAAGATGACATCCTACCTAAGCAAAACCCTTTTTACCTTCCCTCTTGCTTGAAGTCTGCTATCATTAAGCATATCCCAAAGAAAGGTGACCATTCACACCCCTCTACTTAAGGTCCAATTGCTTTAATCTCTTGTATTTCTAAAGGCACTGACTCCCTCCAGCATGAAGACTGAGGCATCTTTCCTCTCATAATGACCTTTCTAATCATTACTTTAGGTTCCATCAGGAAACCCCCAGTGGTGATGTTCTTACTTTTCTCTCAGATTCTTGGTCATCCTCTCTTGGGATTTTGATGAAACCTCTGTTATTGTATCAGACATCTCGAAGGCCTCTGAGAGAGTTGGACACAATCTTTAACTTCTAACCTACCTTTCTATAGTTTCTACCCCTCTTTCTGAACCCTCATCTCAAATTTCTCTCCAGTCACTCTATAGCTGCAATCGTGGATGGCTACTGTTTTTCTAAAACTGATGGCGATTGTTCTAAAATACACTCGACCCTCGATTTCCCGTACCCGTTTCCCAGATTTCGGATTTCCCGAACACGGGCTGAGACTGGACAATATTATGAAATGCCACACATGTTCCCGGGTAGTCTCTTCTGTATTTCACAGTTAGCCGCCAAGACTGATGATGATAAGCCCGTGAATCAGGAGCAGGTAGCGTGTCAGGTGAATCAGAAAAACAGGAGCAGGTGTGTTTCTCCCTATTTAATATGCCACAGAAAGATACAGCTGTGACAAGAGGGAATAATGGAATAAAGCGTCTGCTCCTGGCAGGAGCTAAAAGCTATCTGACTGCCTCGCTGCCCAGCCCTGGGAACCAGCACAACTCAGCAAAATTAGGAGATGCCACTACCTCTCGGACATATGGAGATATGTACAGGAGCAGGTGTGAATTACAATTCTACCATGCACAACATACATCTCAATAAGGCAGTATTAACTGTATATGTAGTATTTACACATATATATTTCCCCAAGACTGAGATATGTACAGAATTTATTCTCTTTCCTCACCCCTCCTTTACTCTCCCTGTTTATGTCTAAAAGTGCTAGCCTTAGCATGTCTGGCCTCTCTCTCTCTCTCCCACTACACTCAACAGTGAGGATGTATTTGGTTATTCATCTCAACACTAAAATACATATTCATTAAATATGAATAAACTCAACTATGTATAACAAGTGTGGTAGTGTGAGACATAACTCACTGTGGAAGTGATGCCAGAACCAGAACATTGCTCGGCCACACATTTTCGACATCCCTGTCGATATTGTAGTCCTAATTACCATGTAGCCTAACCAATGTGTAGGGAAGCTAACTACTGAGGCAGAACCACTTGTAATCCACGGGAACAGACCTTTGGTTTTAGTGGGTTTCCCCCTTTAACGCCTTTCAAATAATAGCCCCAAACACAAACACAGGACATGCCTACAAGAAGTAGAAGACCAACGCCAACTCAATTCTGTTTGACACATGAGACAGCCTGTTTACATTCAACAAAGAAATACTGAATGAAGGTAGAAAGGGTCATAACTGGGATGAGAAATTCACAGACAAAGCTAGATGTTGCTTGTTAGGTAGAATTACCATTTCTTTACTGTGCAGCTCATAAAAATCCGGTGCAACATAGTATCCGACTACCTTAAGGAACTGGTGTTGTGATACACACATCAGTGTTATGTCCTCTGTCTCAGGAAAGAAGAAGTACTGTTTTGCATGTACATGAACATGGAAAACTGACTTCAGTTGGATGGGTTGGAAAGTGCATCGTTGCAGTGCAAAGGAAGTGTTTGTGTCCAACAAGGCCATCTTACACTCCTCTACCTCTGACGGTATAAAGACAAAATGAAAAGCAGGACATACATGGAGATTGAGAAAGGAAGCCTTACCCTTCTTAAACTCATCCACAGTTGTTTCTGCTATATACCTTTTGTCATCAGACACAACTAAACTTCTGGACCCTCCTTCAAAATGACAAGTGTATTATTAGTACTCGTAGTAGCAAAAGGGAAAGGAATGAACCGTCATGCATGGTATGTTATAGCATTCCTCATAGGTACCAATATCAGGATGTCATTGTGGGTCAACTGGGCCTCCAACAGTGGATAATAATACTCCAACTGATTTATACCAAAAAGTGACGTAAGTTCATGCTCCACTATAGCTACGTCAAGAGCATTACTTAAAACATGAGTAGGAAGCAATAAAGCATTAACCCTATTCAAACTTGCATCGATTAAGCCGTCCACCATATTGGCTGAATGCAACTCCAAAGCGGTGACTGACTCATCGGGAGCATGTAGATACTAAGCAATTAACACTAAGTTAGTCGGGGTTGGTAGGTTAGTTTGGATATTGTTCATAATTCTTACGATATGGTTGGTAGTCACAATTATCTCATTAGTCTTGTTAGTGAACGCACCCAGTTGTTCATATGTGCATACAATTAGCCTGTTATTTGCCTTAGCCGCCAAGGCCAAATCATGCATCTGTCTGCCCAATTGCACTACGTCCTTGTCTAGTGCCATACCAAAGAGCTTTTGAAACAAGATACCTAGAAACTCCACAAGTCCTCTCTTAGTACGTGCATGGACATGCTGGGAAAGATCAAATTCTTCATTAGGTAAAGCGACAAGCAACTTAGTAAGCCTGTCTACGACCCTATCTATATGTTCAGTTTGAAGCTCGACTAATCCATGTAAAGCTTGTACGAAAGCTTCACTGTTCAAATCAATCAGCTACTGTTTTAGGTCTGGTAACTTTCCTATCTCCATCAGCTGCTGTTTCAAGTCATGTGACTTCCCCATCTCCATCACACAGTGTTTCAGGTTAAGCAATCCATTAAATGCATCTCTAACAGTGTCTGGAGCTTGGAGATAGTCATCCGTAGGGTTGTGCACACAGACAGCGTCTTCTACTACCACCTTAGTGGACTCTTCAGTGCTCCTGACATCAGTGCAGTTGTGTCCGTGTCCGCTGTCGTTCCATAGGTCCACCCCAAGCAATGTGGGAGGAGTACAAGCCACAGCCACATTTCTGCAAGAGAAGATACTCCCTTAATTGCCCTTGCTGTGGGATCATGGCTTGCTGGGATACTCCTGGATAAGGACAGGTACAAACAACGACATAGACTGCAACGAAGACAGAGGGGACAACACATCAGACAATTGGTTATTTAGGCCTAGCTCTTGACTTACTGGCTTGATCCTGTCAGCAGGTACTATCTTCTGACTTCCATTCGCATCATTCCTTATTCTATAGGTATGTCCATGCACTCTTTCCATAATTGTACATGGCCCACGGAACTTAGTGCTGTGCTTAGAAGTTCTTTCAGGAATATGGACCATCACCTTCTGGCCTACCTCCAGGGTCTTTTCTTGACTACCTTTGTGCTGTTTCCCCATCATCTCCACTCTTGAAGCTTTTAATCTTCTCCGTACTTCACTATGTATGTGCTGAAATCTTGCAAGTTGGACCTTGTTGTAATCCTTGGGATTGTACACCGGAGTATGAGGTCCAGCTAGCAAATCGTAGGGCAACACTTTCTCTTTTTCATAAAGGATGTAATGAGGGGATTTCCCGGTTGACGAATTTCTGAGGAGTTTATGGTAGCTGCTACATGTGCTAACCAGTCCTGCCAGGCATCCTCCATTGAGTTGATTGCTGGTCTCAGGACTTCCAATATCTTCCTGTTTGTCCTCTCCACAAGGCCATTGCTCTTGGGACTGTACGGCATAACAAAGACTTGCTTTACCCCACATGTACGACAGATTTCCTGTAACACACTGCCATTATCGCTGAACAATACCTTAGGTGTAGAATATGGACAAATCACTGAGGTTACAAAAGCGTGCACCACTTCCTCTGCAGTTTTCGTCTGTAAGGGTGCTAAAACAGTGAATTGTAAAAAATGGTCCACTGCCACTAACACACAGTGTGAGCCTTGATGACTTCTTGGCAATGCCAATAGATCAATGGAGACTGTATCCCAAGGTTTTTCCAGCAGGGGATACTCCAAGATGGGAGTTGGAGGTCCAGTTGTTTCTCGTATTTCCACACACTTGACACATTGTCTAATGTGGGCTTCTAGGACCTTCCTCGTGGTCAGCCAATAGTACTTCTTTCTTGCCTCACATATGCATCTGTCACGTCCGGGATGACCCGCCTGAGGTACGTCATGAACCAACTGTAACACAGCTTGCTGTAGAGTAGCAGGAACAACCAACTGAAACACAGTGCACTTCCCTGGTGGTTTCTTATATAAGAGACCTTGTTGAAGGTGGAAGTGAGTCACCGGTATTGGAAGTTCAGGAAGACAAGTCTCGTCGCCTGACTCCAAGGCACAGATGGCTTGAGACCACATTGCATCCTTTCGTTGTTCCGCTTTTACCATCTCCAGGGAATACCCAGTGAGAGGGATATCCTCAGATATGGCAGCAGCAATATTTCTACTCAACGCGTCGGCAATGACATTTTGACAGCCCGGAAAATATCTGACTCCTGGGTCAAACTCCATTACCTTGGTGTACCAACGCGAGACCTTACCGTGCAGGTTCCTCCCTTTGAACAAGTCACGTACGGGTGCATGGTCAGTTAAAATAGTCATCCAGTAACAGAAGATGATATTCCAGGAATTCCCCTCCATCCACACGACTGCTAGTGTCTCCACGTGTGTCGCCGATTAATTACTTTCTGGGGGTCTTAGTGCCTTACTGGCATATGCAATGGTGTGCGCTTTGCCTTGCTTGTCCTTCTGCTGTAACACCGCTCCCAGACCCGAACCTGAGGCGTCCATGCACAGGTAAAAGGGTTGAGTATAATCAGGGAACGCTAACACAGGAGCTTCAGCCATGGCTTTCTTGTGGTCATCGAAGCTTTTCTCTTCCAATGATCCCCATTTCCATGCTGCATCCTTCTTGAGTAGTGCCATTAACGGTGATGCAATAGCAGCATATCTGTGGACAAAGATCCTATAGAAGCCAGTGAGCCCGAGAACCGAGCGAACGTCATCCTTGGACTTGGATGTTGAGAAATTTATCATGGCAGTAACCTTATTCAGAAAAGCCTTAACCCCTAAACTGCGGGGTTGTTTTTGCTTGACTTGCGTGTCTCGCGGGCATATTAGCACTCCGACAGACTCTCTAAAAATATTTGCCAAAAATCAGTTATTAGTCCTAGAATATTAAAATTATATATGCATATGGCACATACCTTCAGCTTTCTCCTGGGATGTTTGTTGAGCCTTTGTTGAGAACCATAGGACTTGTGGAGACCTCTGAAGTTGAGTAATGAAGTCCCACTTTACACTTCCCGACAACCCGTAATATAATTACCACAGCCTGATATTATCACTAGAAACACTATTCTATGATTCTCAAATAGTTTGGAATCCATACTCCAAAAAAAAAAACACTGAAAGCAATGAAAATTACGAGCGCGTATGACCTTCCCACTTGCACTCGTTTGCCGCTGGTGTTCTGTCATTTATTATTCATAAAAACACTCACACTTTATATTTCTATTACTATATAACCCTTATATATATCGACAGTCTTTATCCATAAGTTTTCTTCAGTAATAGTAGTTTATTGTCACTGTAGGCATTCAATTTCTCTTTCAGTAAAATATGTAGCATTCACTTTCTCGTCCTGTATACTAGCGTTGAGAGTGAATCTGTCACTTTCACTTCCACTTTCATAACTCATAATATTCATACATGCTAGAGTGAAACTTTCACTTTCATTACTCCTAGTATATATACTCGTATTCTTATATTACTACTCATTTACATTTCTATTTACGTTCTCTATTTTATTTACATTATTTACATTTCTATTTTATTTACACTGTGTTATGCACTGTCACTTGCAGTAACTTATAAAACTATTTTCTACTGTTCACTTATATTTACATTCATTGCTTTCACTTGCTGTT
Source organism: Coenobita brevimanus (assembly GCF_032717465.1). NCBI lineage: Eukaryota > Metazoa > Arthropoda > Malacostraca > Decapoda > Coenobitidae > Coenobita > Coenobita brevimanus. The sequence continues at coordinate 29,839,464 of NC_137046.1, forward strand.
TACACATTATTTACACATTATTTACATTTCTACTTGCACTGTTTTACTCACCAGAAAGATCGTAATCATTGTCTATCATTTTCATTGACAAATTAGCCAGTTGACGTTCCACAACAGTCACTTAGCTCTTTTGCCCTTTCCACACGAGGTTTAGTAGGGGATAGAGGTCACAGGGCCCTTTGCATGGGTCCAAAAAGCGGAGGAATTGGACAGGCGCGAATCCGACGTGCTTTCACCTTGAAAGACGACAGTAAACTGAATACAGTGTGGTGGCCTGCCTAGGGGGAGTCCAATGCTGCCAATGTCAGCGGGGTGACAGCTGCTAATATATATGCTATGAAATGATTGGCAGGAAATCTAGACAATGCATAATAAATTAGGTAGTTCCAGGTGAATGTAAATATCACTTAGACTTCTCCCTTCCTTTCTTATATATACTTTTATTATGAGAACAGATTATACGGCATATTTCAAGGGGAAATAAACAGCGAAAATTAGCGAACAAGTGAACGTGAGGTGTTGTCAGGTGATAATTAGCCAATTCCAGGTGTATGGCACTATCACTTACCTTATTTCTTTTTTGTATACGTATATTATTTGGTATAAGAATAGGGCATAGGGCTTATTTCAATGGATGAAATCAGTGGAAAATTCCAGGGAAGATTTACTTAGCGTGGCACGGCTGGGCAGGCGAGAGGAGAGGGTAATGGAGGGGAGGTAGGGAGGGGAATCAAGAACGGGGAGAAATGGCTAAATTGTCAATAATGGATGGGAGTACAGATGAGATTAGGAGTGCTGACTAGTGTTGGACATTGGCAGTACTGATAGATGATACAAGCCACCACTTGAAAGCCTGGGTGAATTCAACATAACACAGAATCACAAAAGTGACACCCCGCAATATGATCCCTTGCTCCCAAGCGTCACGAAAGTGACGCCCCGCGGTTAAGGGGTTAATGCCATCACCATCGACTAAGTGCCCTAGAAATCTAACACATGACTTCAGGAACTCACACATCGACAGCTTGATTTTCAGACTTCCAGACCTTAATGTTTCTAACACTTGTTTCAACTTACTACAGTGAGTGCCCATGTCCTTGCTGACAATTATCAAATCATCTAGATATGCCAAGACGTCCTGCCCTAACATGTAACCAAACAACTGACAACTGCGCCACTACTCATATTTGTGATGAAGAGGGGCGTCATCTGGTCTTGTCCAACACTGCTCAGGGTGGACTCCAGCGACAATGCCTTATGTTTTACGGTCTCCGGTAAGCATGCCACGTCAGTTCCCACAGACACATCAGGTACTCGGACAGGACCTTTGCAGACAGTCCGACTGGGCAATTGGTGACTCCCACTCACTACAGCCTTTACCTGCTTCCAGCCCATACCCTCCGTTTCGTGTTCGTCTGGCAATTCCCTTGATGCTACACCTGTCGGGGTAACAACTGGTTGAATGGCTCCTTGCTGGACATCACTATTTCCAGCTTTGGTTGCTGAGGGATAAGGCCCATAAGCTCCTTCCCATTAAAGGTAATGGAATGTCTCTGAGGGTGTATAATCACATTATACTCCTCCATGGACTCAAGGCCCAATAACCCATCAGCTAGCAGAGGGAAGTCCTCAACCACACAGAATGGAGCAAGTAATACAGGAGATCGTTTATCTGCCCTCAGTGTCAACAGTAACTGTCTTACGATTTTCATTTTACTCCCTGTCACACCTGTCAAAATCACATCGGGTGCTGATAACGTTCAATGTGTATGAGGCATCAGTTGTCTTAGCCATTCTAGAGTTCTACTAGATATAATGTTTACACATGCTTCAGTGTCACTATCAAGGACACCTGGCCTTTCCCTGTAATTCAAGGAATTGACAAAAAATCCACCTTTTTTATAGCTGCCACACACGCATCGGTGGACTGCATGACCTTCCGGGTTACTTCTGCGTGCGGCTCTGAGCTTCCCCCGAATTCGCCATGTTACCCAGTTGCTCCCTACTGGCAATGTGCTGTTAGTATCTCAGACCCTGTGGTCCATATTGACGAGATAAAAGTACTTTGTACCTGCCTGGGAATACATATCCAATTTGCCCTCACTCTAATGTAATATCCCAAGGAGGTTTCTTCAAAACTGCTCAACTGTAGTGGTACAACAACATTCATGGGGAGTCTCTCCCAACTGGAGCAGATCTTGTACAGTACATTAAAGTTTTCACATATGCAGGCGTTAAGTCTTTTTAATTCCAGCTTCCATCCATAGCCGCATATTGAGTTAGTGCTGAGACAAAACAACTTTTTATTGTCAAGACTATCAAACCCAATCAGTATTTAAACACTTCAATGAGATGACCTTGTACTCTACAACTTTCTAATGAAAACAATCACAGGGTCCTCAGGTGATCCGGATTACCCAGTCTTCTGACAGATGGAATACGTATGAACGGTGTATCTTCAAGAACTACTATAAACTAACCTCTCTCTCTCTCTCTCTCTATCCATCAATCATTCAATCCTATGTTGCCCCATGAGGAGCATATGAGGCCGAGGCTAGGCAAGTTGGTCCTCAGATTTAAGATGAGAGTGACCAGCCTTACTCATCCCTGAGTGGAATATATATACATCGTTTCGTTTCATTTTTAAAGGCTCCAACATGCTTGCATGCATCGGCCTTGGTCACCTAATGGTGGCTCTCCATGCTGCACGATTCATTGCAGCCTCCCTGTTCAGTCCCTTAACCCTGAGGTCACACTTAACCCCTAAAGTACTAATCTCATTGATCGGGATTTTTGCGCAATTTCTTAAAAGGACGAGCAACACCGATCGTGCAACATCCACAAAAAACTGGCGGCAGCTGGCTCCATCCCAACTGTGATGCAGATGGCTTCTAACCAATCAGAACTAAGTGTTGGACACACTGGAGGGGGGACCCACCCCCTGTACTCAGGCAGTGGGGGGGGTGTACCCTCACCTCCCTCTACCCCATTACCTTGTTGCTACCCTACCTCCCACCACCCTGACCCCACCACCACCACTCCCACACCCACCTCATGCATCCCCCCCTCCCATGTGGATCCCCCCATGACTGGAGGAGGGTATTTCCCCCCTATTCTCCCTCCACGTCCCTGTACTTCACTGGGGCCCTTCCTTTGTGTCTTGTGGTGGTCTCCTCCCATCCCTCCATCCCCATACTCCCTCTCCTGGCCTTACCACCTCCCACAACCACCCCAACCCCCTACCCTCACCCCCACCCCCTAGCACGCAGTATCTTTACCTCCCCAGCCTCGAATACTGCGTATTTTTTACACTTTATGGCGCGTGTTTTTGAATCATTACCTATAATTTATTCGTGTCTTTGCATAGAGATATGCACACCACATTTAGTTTGGCTGTCTTTATTCAAAACCCACTCGAAAAAGACATTTTATTTTATGCCGACGCATGAAAAAAAAATGTTGGAGCTTTCAAAAAAAGAAACGAGACGAAAAGAAAACTAGCTAGATTTGACAGCTCAGAGGGGAGGGGAGGAGGGAGGGGAAAGGGGGGAGGGGAGATTAGGTGAGAGGAGGGAAGGGAAGGGAGGAAAGAGGAGGGGAGGGAAGGGAAGGAGAGGGAGGAGACTGGAGGAATGGGGTGGGGAGAGGAGGAGAGGATAATTTTTACTATTTATCATATTTTTACTGGGGGAATTCGTGACCATTTTCCCTAGCTAGATTTGACAGCTTGGCAGGGAAGGTAGGGGGGAGGGGAAGCTAGGCAAGGGGAGGGGAGGAAAGAGGAGGGAAAGGAAGGGAAGGGGAGGGAGGGGATTGGAGACATGAGGAGGGGAGGATAATTTATACTATTTTTCATATTTATTGGGTGGGTTTATCACCATTTTTTTTTTCTAAACACATTACAATGGTTTATAACATCAATACACACAAAAAAAAATTGATTTTGGTGCTTATTGTACGTATTTTTGTGCAGAGAACAAGTGCAAGCGGTGTATTTTCTTTCTTGCCAGGGCCGTGACGGGTAACTATTATAAACTTTGATGGGCCATAGCTTGGTAACCATTGGGTCTAGGAGGGTGGGGTTTGCATTTTCAAGTGTGTAAATTCAAGATCTATAAATCGGGCATAAAACTTTTAACCTTCAAGAAAGTCGAAAAATAGACCTGTTTTTGAGTCCTGGGGGTAGTCGAGGCTGGAGAACTGCATACCCTAGGGGTTAATGACCTCGTCCCATGTCTTTCTTGGTCTACCCCTCGTAACCCCACCCCCAGTATTAACACTTCTCACCTTCCTCACCCTATTATCATCCCCCATCCTCTCCACATGTCCAAATCATCTCAATCTAACTCTCCTCATCACAACATCAATACACTCCAGTCCCATCCTACTTCTCAACTCTTCCATCGTAAACCCAGCCTCCCCAGACCTTGTACGCAGGGACGCACTACACATCCACCTAATCATTGTCATTTCTGTACGTCTGAGCCGGCAAATATCCTCCTCCTTTACTGCCCAGTCTCACTACCATACAGCATTACACTCCTAACACATGCTGCATACAAAGACCCCTTGGCACATAGGGAGAGTCCTCTCAATGTCAGGAGAGGCAAGAGCTCCCTGAACTTCTTCCAACCACTTCTCACCCTAGCCACAGAGCTAGCTCCAGCCCCACCTCCAGCACACAACACGTCTCCCAAATAACAAAACTCTTCCACGCACTCAAGAGATTCACCAGCAAATTCAATCCTTTCACGCCTGACAATCTCCATCATCTCTCCCAGACACGCCGTACACATAAAATCAGCATTATCTCGCAATCTACCTCTGATACCACTACATCTCTTGTGCATCCATTTATCAAAAACACCGCGCAAGATGGAATTACTTCCCACGCCCTTGTGGCAAACTGCACATGGCCACTCTCCCTCGTCTTTGACAGTACCGCCACGAACTCTAGATATCATCACTTTTGTTTTACCTGCATTTACCCTTAAGCCCTTGTGCCCCATACCATCTCTCCACTTCCTAAACCTTTCCTTCGCCTCCCTTTCGTTCTCTGCAATCAACACCAAATCATCAGCATACAACATCTCCCATGGGAGTCCGTTTCTAAAGTCATGTGAGAGGACTTCAAGTACCATGATAAACAAAATGGGACTCAAAACTGACCCCTGATGCACACCAACATTCACGGAAAACTCATCACTCAAATCTCCATTCACTCTTACCTGGGTGCGAGCACCCACATACATAGCCATAACCACCCTAACCAGCCACTCCTCCATGCCAAACTTTCTCATTGCCCACTTCACCACCTCTCTAGGGACTCTGTCAAAGGCCTTTTCCAAATCAACATAAACAAAATACAGATCCCTTCTCCTACCAATATATTTTTCCTGAAGCTGTTGAACAATGAATATGGTATCAGTGGTCCCCCTACCTGGCATAAACCCAAACTGCATCTCATCAGTATTCACTCTTTTTCTAATCATACCTTCTAAAACTCTCTCCATTACCTTCATTATCTGATCTAAAAGCTTTATACCTCTATAATTTCCTCTTTCCAGGGCATCACCCTTCCCTTTATACACATTTACAATTACACTCTTCAGCCAATCATCTGGGACAACACACTCATAAATAATCCTATTTATCAGGTCAGTGACTAACCTCACCCCTATATCTCATGAGGCCTTCAACATTTCGGCAGTCAACCCAGACACACCTGCTGCCTTCCCCACCTTCATCCTGCCTATTGCCTCAATCACAGTAGCAGCATCAATCAAAGACCAAGGGCCAAACACTGGATCTGCTGGCTCCAAACCTTCCCTGTCCCAGTCAAACTCCTCATTCAACAACTGGTTATAATGTTCTCTCCATGCACCTTTAATATCCTCACTGTTCACCACTACCCTTCCTTCATCATTCTTCACACACTGCTCACCTATGATATCCCGATTATCCCTCTTCACCTGACCTGCCACCCTAAATATATTTTTCCTTTCCCCATGATTTAGGTTATCAAGTAATTGTCTCTGTGACTCAGACTTTGCCCTGTATACCTCTCTTCTAGCCCTACGCTTGGCAGCCAAATATTCCTCTTTGCTACCACCCTTCTTCCATTCCCGGAAAAGCCTTCTTTTCTCCTTAATTGCAGCTTCTACACCCTCATCCCACCACCAAGTTACTTTATGTCTTGGTGGTCCTCTTGTCCAGCCGCATGTTACACCAGTAACTCTCAAGAAATTGTTCTTGAGGGCTCTGTACTCTTCATTAACGCCTCTGTCTACAGCTCCCTGTTCAGCTACCACTCTCCTCAACTCGCTATAGAAGGCATCCCTTACTACTTGGTTTTTCAGCTTCCATATTTTCCTCCTTGGTACATAAGTCCTCTTTTTCATCACTTGTTCATTAAGCACCATATCACAAAACAGTTTGTGCTGCTGTACACACTCCTCACTTCCTATAAGTTTAACATCCCTCACTAACCTCCTATCAGCCCTCCTAACCAGAAAATAATCTATCTGACTGCTATTTCCCCCAGAATCATATGTAATTAACCTACTCTCTCTTTTCCTAAAATATGTGTTGACACAATCATGTCCGCTGCCTCCCCAAACTCGAGTATCCTTTCCCCTACCGCATTCCTTATACCATACGCACATCCCTCATGTACTCCTTCATAACCTTATGCTGCTTCACCTACATGACCATTAAAGTTCCCTCCCAAAACCAATATCTCATCATCCTACATACCACCCACTACATGTATTAAATCATATACTGTATATATATATATATTTATATATATATATATAAATATATATATGTGGATGTGATAGGAAGCGTTATGAGGAACACACTGAGGTGGTTTGGCCATGTGGAGAGGATGGAGGGTGAAAGACTGACGAAGAGAGTGTATGTGAGTGAGGTGGAGGGGGGAAGAGGGAGGGGGAGGCCGAGGATGAGATGGAGGGATGGGGTGGAGAGGTATATGAGAGAGGGGGGTGTGAGTTGGGAGCAGGGCAGTGAAATGGCGGGGGACAGGGCGAATTGGAGGCGATTTGTTTGTGGCCACCCCAAACGGGATTGAGGCGTATGGCAATAGATAGATAGATATACAGTAATCCCTCTAATATCCGGACGCCCAATAACCGAACATCCCCACTAACCGAACCTTATCGTCCTGGGATCAAACATTCCCAAAATGGTCCGAAAATCCAAAAAAATTGGAAAAAAAATCGATTTTTTGCCGTCCGTAATTTGAACTTGCCGCGCGCGCCGCGTGAGAGCATTGTTTTGGTTCGTCATTCCTCCGACGTCCGATAGAGCGCCGCTGCATCCTCCCCACTTCCCGCCTGTCTCTCACCGCGACAAGACCTATGCTCTTCGCCATGGCTGCCCACGTGCTCGCTTTTGTGGTGGTGCCGTACTTGCTGCAAGGCCTCCTGCTGCTCTCTGCCCTACTCTTAGTGTGTGTGATGATGGCCCCGCCTCCTGAGAAAAGGAAGAGAGTGGTGTTGACTCTGGAGAAGAAACGGGAGATATTGGAGAAGGTTGATGCGGGTTGGTCTTCCTCTCGCATTCTCCGCGAGTTCAACCTGGCCCGGTCGACTTTGTTTGATATCAAGCGTTCCCGAGACAAGCTCATGCAGTACACGGCTGACTTCTCGTCGAGAAGCAAACGCAACGTGGAGAGGAAGGTTATGTTTACCCCCAAGTATGCAGAGATCGACCGCTCCACGTTGATTTGGTATCGACAGCAACGTGCAGCTGGTGTGATGGTACGTGGAACGGAGCTGAAGGCTGCTGCTGAGAAGTTTGCAAGGCTTCACGACGCCCTAGACTTCAAGGCATCCGAGGGTTGGCTCTTCGCGTTCAAGTTGCGACATGGCCTTACTAACCGTAAAGCACATGGCGAAGCATTGGACGCTAACGAGGATGGAGTGGACGAGTTTCGGCACAAGGTGAAAGGCTTGATCGACAGGGAGGGCCTCACTCTCGGTCAAGTCTATAACGCTGACGAAACTGGCCTATTCTATCGCTCGGTGCCAACGAACACTCTCGCCAATGAGACGGAGAAGCGTGTACCTGGCCGCAAGCTTTCTAAGGAACGGATATCTGCTTTGTGTTGTGCCAATGCTAACGGCATGCACCGGCTTAAGCCCGTTATTGTTGGCCGTGCAAAGCAGCCTCGGTGCCTTCGTGGGGTGATGGATGTCCTTCCTGTCGTATGGTACCATTCTTTGAAAGCATGGTTCACAGCTGTGATTTTCAAAGACTGGTTTCACCATCACTTCGTCAAGGAGGTCATACATTACCAGACGAAGACACTGGGAATTCCTCGCGACCAGGTAAAGGCTCTCCTTCTCCTCGACAATGCACCTGCCCACCCGTGCGACAAGGACTTGGTTGCTGAGAATGGCCGTATTAGGTGCATGTTTCTGCCACCTAATACGACTGCTCTCATTCAACCAATGGACCAAGGAGTGATCGTGGCAACAAAGCGCCTGTACCGTCGGAAGTTCCTGGACGAGGTGATGGTGGTTCTCGAGGACGAGGACGAGCGCAGGGAAGGACGTGACACTCGAGGCAAGCGGACTTTGGAAAACCTTCGCCGCTACAACATCAAGTCTGCGCTGTACAACTGGGCTAGTGCATGGAAGGAAGTCCCTGTGAAAACTCTTGAAAATGGTTGGTCTCGTCTGCTTCTCGGAACAGATGTGGAGTACGATTTCCTAGGGTTTGACGTGGATGACTTCCATGCACGGCTACGTACGCACGGCGACGATGTTGATGTGGACGATGTTCGTGAGTGGTTGGACGACGACGAGGGCGATCCTGGGTATCAGACGTTGTCTGATATCGAGATCGCGTCTTCGGTTGCTGGTGTCAGTCCCGAACTTGAAGATTCCGACGACGAAGGCGATGATGATGCAGACTCCGCCCAGCAGGACACTACTCCAGCCATCCCCAAGCTGAGCGCACTCCGGGAACATCTAGAGTTCGTCCTAGACTACCTGGAACACCCGGACTGCGACAGGGAGATGGGGCCCTTGGGACTCGTGGAGGAAGTGCGTGCTTTCAGGCAGCGCATCATCAATCGCCAGAATCGTCGGTCCTTGCGTCAGTCAACGATTGACAGTTTTTTCAGGCCCGTGACCCCCGCTGTGCCAAGCCCTGGTTCCACTCCGTTGCCTCCCCAAGACAGGCCCTCATGCTCCGAGCCACAGCCCAGCACATCAGCTACAGTGGAGTCACCGCTCGACGTGAGTTTGCGGCTGTCTTCAGAGTCTTCTGTAGTCGGTACGCCATCACCACTACCCACCGATGCACCCCTTGGACGCCTGCCAGTGATACTCTCGGGCTCTGACAGTGAATAAACAGCAAGAACTTCTCCACTAGACCACACGGGAATTTTGAGTATTGTGCAGTGAAAAAAACGGTGTGTTGTGTTAAGGTTTTCAAGTTGGGAGAAAAGACTAAGTAGAAAAGAAATTTAACGTAACTAACCTTCTTTGTTTTGGCTTTGGAAACTTAAAAAAAATTGGGAAAAGTTAATGTGCAACACTTAAATTTAATGGAACATTATTTGGACTAAAGTGAACACTGTGAAAAGAACGGACTTCTGTGTGTTAGTGACTAAGTTCAGTGCAAGACTTCAGGAAGAGTGTAGTGCAAGTGCTTCAGGAAATCGTTCTTACTGTCAGAGTCCGAGAGGAGGCGGTTATTCATCGAGGTGGCCAGGGACTTCCTGTAAGTAGCCAAAATGTTTCATGTTGTACTATTTTCCATACTATATTTACCAGAATGTTTCATATTGTATTTTTTCCCATACTATACTTACCAGAAAGTGTCATACTGTACTTCTTTCCATACTAAACTTACCTCATGCATGTGCAGTAGGAATGTGTTTTTCAGAGTTCGGTTAGGTTCGGTTAGGTTAGGTTCGGTTAGAGTCCATAAGTACCAGAATGTTTATTAATGTATGAACATACTTCTAAACCCACATTTCATGTGTCTATTGCATTTATTTCAGTCATTTATGTGCCTTATTGGTGTGATTTGGGTGTTAAATAGGTGCTATGCATGTCCGGAGGGAGTTGTATAGGTGTTTCTCTGTGTTAGGGTCCATAAGTACAAGTCCATAAGCTGGGGCCCAATATCCGGACAAAACCAATATCCGAACCTACCGATGGCTCTATTGATCCGGATATTGGAGTGATTACTGTATATATATATATATATATATATATATATATATATATATATATATATGCAGTACTGTACATACAGTACAGTAAACTCTCAATTATCCAGCGTAATTCAGCTAAGCCCTACGCCGGATTCTGCAAATACCGATTACAGTATTGCATTTGGCTCAATATTTGGCAACAAGCTGGATATTGCAATATTATCCATCTCAACTTTCTATCCTAAAAACTTTCCCATGAGTAAAGGACAAAAATTAAACATAAAATATAATAATGTCATGATAAAATGCAGAAATAAAGTGCCAGTTGGCAACCATTTACAATCTGGTTGATACATCAAGATGCTGGATATTACACAGAACCATTGGTTACGTCCTGTTTTAGTGCCAGATACTGCATTTGTTCGCCGGATATTGCATTAACAGAGCTGAGCCAGCAGCATCGTAAACTGCGGTGGGCTAGATATTGTGACGAAGGATAATTGACAGTTTATATATATATACTGTACAGGCATAAACCGGTTGAACGATGCAATTGGTTAAGTAAAAACCCACTGCTAGATGGGGTATCGTATCTCGGGATAGATTTAGCATGTAAAGTAAAAGGATGCTTTTTTGAACCTTGGTTTCCCCCCCAACCAAGTCCTAAACCCACCCAAATGAGTAAAAAAAGTTTAAAGCCAAGCTGAATGGCCTAACAGCTGTAAAAGAAGCTAACCTAAGCCTAAAACCAGTGCCCATCTTGTTTGTATCCAGTCAAGGTCACTGGAGAATGCGATCTCCAACTCGTATTCAAACTCAATAGAGAAGAAGCAGCATTGTATACAATCCCACCATTAGATGGTCCCGGGACAATTAAATAAACATCTGTTATGAATAATTGTAATGTATGAAAGACAGAGAATCGTCCATGGTGCGAATTGTTGTGACGAAGAATCACAGATGTCTTGACGGGGAATGCGACCGATGATGCGACTGGGAAAGCCTGTTCAAAGGCCCCTCTTTATGTCGTTTTTCTTACTGTTCTGGTTGCTGCGTTCCTTTATTTTCTCTTCTCTTATTTTCCAACATTTATTTAGAAATTCCTTTGCACTGTATTTTCAAAGGATTTTTCCTTGAACAACCCAAATGTAAACTCATGAATTATCAATCGATGATGTGATCGGGATAGCCTTTTCAATAGCCCCTCTTTATGTTTTTTTAGCTACTGTCCTGGTTGCTGAGCTCCTTTATTTTCTTCTCTCTCATTTTCCAACATCTGTTTATAAATTCCTTTGTATTTTCAAGGCATTTTTCCTTGAACATCCGGAATGTAAACACAAGATTTATCAATGCCACAGTTTTCATCAAAGCACGAAACATTTACTCTCTATGGTTTTCATAATTAAAAATATTTATTTAAAATTATTATTACGTATTCCACAATAGGTTGGATGATGTCCATCCATCCATCCATCATCCAATCCTACATTGCCCCATGAGGAGCATACGAGCCCAGCGCTAGGCAGTTGGTCCCGACATTTATGATGAGAGAGACCAGCCTCACTCATCCCTAAGTGTCATTACATGAGCAATCAACCCCAACCATCCCTTGGATATAAACCTTCACAGGCTCAATCCGACTGAAGCGCAATAATTACCCACCAAACCATCAGGTGCCAAAATTTGGTTATATGGCTACCACCAAGTGCAGTAAATGGTTTCCTGGTGTACAGGAAACCATTTGGCTTGTCACTCAGTGTGGTCACCAACAGGCAGAAGGAAGAGGAAAGAATGAAGAAAAGAAAGACAGAAGAGGGAGTGTAGAGTCACCCATAGGCAGAAGGACAAGGAAAGAATGAAGGAAAGAAAGACAGAAGAGGATGGAAGGAAAGATGAATGGAGGAGAGGAAAGGGCAGACACCCGACAGCAGCACTACATCGAGTGAGTGGATGGTGAGCGCCCCCATCTACCACAAAGTTCAATGGTCAAACATGAAATATTCATTGTTGAGTCACCTAGTTGTCCACACTGTTTTGCACCTTGTCTGATGGGTGTGAATCAGTACCCCAAATGACACTGTTCACTCCACCTATGACTAAAACACATTAATCTAAGTCTAGAAACAGTTTATAAATCAATTTAAACAAAAAATCTACATCTAAAATATCATCAAAATTGTTTAAAAAGAATCACAACCCATCACAAGGCTGGGGGTAGGCATACAACAGATGAGGTGGGGTGATATTTCTACCTCCATCACTATTCCAGGGTATCGCATCAAGGGGTATCTTAAATCAGGGTTTGCCTGTATAGTATATATAGTACAGCAAGCTCGCCCCAATGCATGGGTTTCGTTCCTAACGTGGCGCGTTCGGCGCGAAACCACGTAAGTTTTAACTACTCCTTATTTTGCTCCCTAGATCTCCCAAACGTGGTCCCCCGCTGCCATCTGCCACTGGTAATCAATATGAAGCACCCCAAGTGGTCAGAAGGCCCATCCAATATCACAACCCACAAACACAGCACTGCACAGCAAAACTCCGACACCCAAACACCCAAACACAAGGCAACATTCCGATGCCGAAGCCAGTTGGCGTCGGAATGTCACCCCATGCCCACGCACCTGCACATCGAAGCCTTGCTGTGCAGCACTGTACTTGCAAGCCACAACACCAAATGAACCCTTCAACCACCCAAAGAGCCTCATATTGATCACCAATGGCAGACAACAGCAAAACACCATGCCTAGGGAGTCTAGGGAGCAAAATGGTTTCTGGACCATTCGCTGTCAAGCCAGTTCGCCGTCACAACAATAACAAGACAACATAGACTTTGATGGATCCCCCTGAAATATAGTTATTAAAGTATTGATTAATTAATAATAAGTATATTTATAAAAGTATTGATTAATTTATTTATAGAATGACGGGGAATTATACAGGGTGCGAATTGTCCTGATGGGGAATCGTTCATGTTTTGACGGGGAATTGACATGATGGCGAATTGTCTTGGAACCCACCGATCGTGTGTAATCTATAACTGGTTACAAGGCTTTATTTAATGCTTTAACTTTCTTTAAGTGCTTTAACTTACAGGTGCATACCAGAATAGTAAATATTTAACTTACAAATACAGTACTGTCGAAAAGCAGTACAGCAAATATTTAACAAACAAATAAAAAAGGTAATATTCTGACGCCTATCAGAAAATTGGTTATAAGACTTTATTTCTTGCTTGAACGTTATTTAATAATACTTTAACTTGCACATAAACTTACCAGAACAGTACTGTAAATATTTAACTTACAAATACAGCACTGAGGAAAAGCAGTACAGCGAATCACATCACGTGATCAAAACAAACCGTGCGTGCTGAGCTGATGTTCGAGGATTTGGCCTATCAAAGGCCTCTCTTGCGTAAATATCTAGTTTTCGTAATGGTTCTTTAATCTTACGTTATCTTATACATAACCCAGCACTAATCGTGTATAGTTGCGAGCGTGTTCGGCAAGAACGTGTTCCGGGCGAGTTTGCTGTATATACAGTACAGTAAATATACAGTATATATAATATATACAGTAAGACCTCACTATAACAGACTAAGCCATTCCGAATAACGCGAAATTCCGATAAAAGCGACATCCGGACTTCCCCCTGCTAACCTGGACTTTTTCTGATATATCAGACATTAGTCCAGATCTCATGAACAGTTTTTTAACTGTTTTCACTACCACTTCAGCACTGTACTGTGTTATAACTTCACTACATTAATCAAATGGTATAGTATATATAATAATACTGTACTGTACAGTGATATACATGTCTTTTATTTACCTTATTGTGGTGAACATACCTGAAGTGGTCAGGCAGTCTGGACTGCTTCTGGCTTTATCGGACTTTTTCCAATATATAGGAATTTAGTCCAGTAGCTCCTCAAGTCCGATAAAAGCGAATTCCGGTCTATTGAAGTCCGTTATATTGAGGTTTTACTGTATATAGTATACAGTTTATATATATGTATACAGTACAGTATTTATATATAAAATAAACAAATACAAAACTGTAAATACCTCTGGAGCATTGAGGGGAAGAAAGACGTCATTTTGTCCAACATATTCTTGAAGCGGCTTCACACTGTTTGTCTTAGAGGTTCTGGTGGCAGTTTGCCTTAGGAATATTTCCTCTATCTGGTGCTCACTAGGTATATCTGCAGCTGTCCTGTCTTTGTCACTTGTGCCCCAGGCTCCTTTGAGTTCATCGGGCCAATGTTTCCTTGACACTTGAGCACTAAGATCCACTCTAAATTTATCAAGCAGTATGTCTGGCAATGTCTTATCTATGTCAATGCTATCTAAAGTAAAAGTGTTTCCTCTCCACTTAATAGTAGGCTTGTGAAGATCGTGAAGGTCTGCTCTGTATGTGAAGGTGGTGTTGCCAGTCTGTACAATGACAGAAACTGGTGGACATTCATCTTCTGACACTAATGCTACACTACTCATGCTGGCACATCCTGGGATCCAAGACAACCATGAAAATGGGAGTAACTTGCATAGCAAACCAGATTCTATAACAGCTTTGTAAAGGACCTCAAGTATATCAAACAAAATGTTGTTAATACCGAGTACTGTCTCCTGACAGACAGTACATGATGATGCTTCAAGTTGACTAGTCCGTACTGGCACCTTCCTCACATCATTATCATCCAGGTTCGCTATAGCAACATACTGAGAACACTCACTCTGCAATGAGCAACTGAACAAGTCATGCAAAGCAGGAGCCAAGAAAGGACATACAGCAGGAGGCAAATCTTTAAGTATAGCAGGAAACTGTCTCTCTAAGTCACACTTAACAAAACTGAAGTAAGACTCCTCCTCAGACTCTCCAGTTATAGGAGCAAAGATGGTATGAGATTTTTTATCATCACCAGCTGGGACATTTTCTAACAAAGAATAATGCTTCCCTTTCCACTTTATCTTTCCTGAAGTGATTTTATCATCTTCAAATATGTAGGTGAAGTTGTACCCCGGTGTTTTCAAGATTATTCTTTTCGGTGGACAGTCCTCATTTCTTTGGGCTCCAGAGGTCGGACAATGTAGAATTGGGTGTAGAAACTGGGGAATTCCTTGACAGGCAACAGGGTTTTTCAAAGAACCTCTTATGTCTCCTGAGGCATCTCCTAAACCTTGAGGATGCCTCTGAATGCCTACTGGAATATCTGACCTGTACATACCATCATCAGAAATAATAGTATAGCTCCCAAAGAAACAAGACTCTGCTACATTCTCCACTGAAGCAGATTCAGGCAAAACATTCATCAGATTTCCTGAGACCACATCTATGTGTAGGTCGTAGGATGAACATTCATCACTGCACTGAAACAGCTGGTGATACACTGGAGCCAAGAATGGACAGATTTCTTGTGCCAAGTTAGCAAAAACGTCAAGTGTGCTGGCAGAGGTTAGTGTACAAGAACAATCATCAGGGTTATCTGAAGAAGAGGTTACTGGTTTGCTACTGTCATCATCCAAGTTGGAAGCAATATCAGTTCCCGATGACTGATCTGCAGAATGTAAGTATGAAAAGGTAGAACTGCCAGGAGACACTGTGGTCGGCTGAGACAAGGCAGCTGACAATGCTGTGCTTTCAAGCGATGATGACAACTCTGTAAAGAAAGATAAGAGAAAATTATACTTCATTCAGGAATAATTTATGATGACTCTATACAACTAGCAACAACTCTGATCAGCAGTAATCATGTAATGAGGTGTGGCCAGTGCCACAGACAAAAGCGTAAGTGAGGTTAGCAAAAAAAAAAAAAAAAAAAAAAAAAAAAAAAAAAAAAAGAGAGAGAGAGACCTGGGTGGTAAAGGAAGAGGATATTCATAGGCTCAAATACAGAGAAATGTCAATGATTAAATGGATGTGTAGTGCATCGCTGAATACCATCACTTTACTCTTCCCTACATTCACTTTTAGATTCCGTTTCCTGCACACTCTCCCAAACGCATCCACCAAGCCTTGCAGCTCCCCTTCGTCTTCACTCAACAACACATTATCATCTGCAAACAACAGTACAGGGAGTTTCCAAACACTATCCTCTCTCACCAGGGCCACTCCAACATCCACTACCCTACATTGTACCTCTTTTATTACCCCATCCATGAACAGATTGAACAACCAGGGAGACATGACACATCCCTGTTTCAACCCAACCTCCAAAGAGAAAAATTCACTTAGTTCACCATCCACACGCACTGCAGCCTTAGCACCATCATACATACTCTTCAAAGCATTCAACAACTTCCCATCTACTCCATATATTCTTAATACTTTCCACAATTCTTGTCTATCCACCCTGTCATATGCTTTCTCCAAATCCATGAAAGCCGCATACAACTTCTTTTCCTTCTCTAGAAACTTTTCCACTAAAGATCTAAGAATGAATATCTGATCTACACAACCACTTCCCTTCCTAAAGCCTCCCTGTTCTTCTCCAACTAATTCCTCTGTTCTTTCTCTAACTCTGTAAATAAGTATCCTACCATACACTTTTCCTATTATACTAAGAAGACGAATGCCCCTATGATTACCACACACTTCTTTTTCCCCTTTTCCTTTGTACAAGGGAATAATTATACCTGACTTCCAATCCTCCGGGACTCTACCTTCCTCCCAGGCCAATCTGCACATCTTCCACATCCATTCTACTATTATCTCTCCCCCATGCTTCAGCATTTCACCACACACTCCATCAATTCCTGGGGCTTTCCCCGATTTAACTTTCTTCATTGCTTCCACAACTTCTATCCTACTGATTTCTTCCTGTCTTCTCACCTCCCTCCTTCTCCCAGCCATTCCCCAGCCACTTATACTCGCATTACTTCCATCCTCTATGTTCAACAATTCCTTAAAGTGTTCTCTCCATCTGCTCACTTTTTCTCCCTTCTCCACTAGTAATCTACCATTTTTATCTTTCACTCCCCTGCTAACTTCACTTCCACCCTGTCTTACTCTTTTCACCTCTTTCCAGAACATTTTCTTACAGTCCCTCCACTTTACACTCAAATTCCTTCCAAATTCCTCATCCACTCTCTTCTTACTCTCTCTTACTATTCTTTTCACCTCTCTCTTTCTTTCTACATATAACTCTCTCTTCCGCCTCTCAACTTCTTCCACGCCCCTATTTCTCATCCATTCATTGTATGCTTTCTTCTTTTGTGCCACAGACTGTCTCACCTCTTCAGTCCACCGCGCTGTTCCTTGCACCCCCCTCCATCTTCTCTTCCTTCCACACACCACATCACATGCTGCACATATTTCTTCTGTAAATATCCTACACACACGTTCCACATCTCACATCTGCTCCAATTCATATTTGCCCAATCGTTCCTCCACTTCTCTCTTATACTCTGCCTTTTTCTCATCCTCTTGTAACCTTTCCACTCTCCTTGCAACTACTCCTTCCTCTCGTCTTTCCCTTCTTCTATTCCTCCATCTTACTTGAATCCTAATTCTGGCGACCACCAAGTAGTGGTCAGAAAGTCCACTCCCCCAACCTCTATAAGCTTTTGCATCCATTACACATCTTCACATCCTTTCATCCACACACACATAATCAATCATTGCCTTCCTTTCATTCAGTTCACCACCCACCCTTCTCATCACTCGCCATGTATACCTGTGGATCATTTTATGCCTGAAGAGGGTATTGGCTATCACCAGCCCCCTCCCAGCACAAATGTCCACTAATGCACTCCCATTCTCATCTATCTCAGCAGGCACACCCCACTCACCAACTAATCCATCCACCTTCACATTACCAACTTTACCATTCATATCACCGATCAAAAACACTCTCTCATTCCTTCCAAACTTTTCCATGCACACTTCTACATTTGTCCAGAACTCTTCTTTCACTCTTCTAGCACGATCTTGCGTTGGCGCATACACACACACAATCGCCCACATTTGTATTCCAACTTTCAACTTTACCCACACAATCCTTGACCCAACTGATCCATACTGTCTTATGCTCTTCTTCCATCTTTTACTCACAACTATACATACTCCTTCCTTTGCCCTCTCATTCTCACCTACTCTTGCACATATACCCCATCCATACTCCCATTCTCTCACACATTCTCCTCACCATTTTGTTTCAGCTATTCCACATACATCCACTTTCGCACCCTCAAGCACCTGGACAATCTCTCTCTCTTTCACCTCATCATTCGCTCCTCTTACATTCCACGTACCCATTACCAAGTCCTTTGTTCGGTCCAGGGTCGACATCGTTTGGTCAGTCCTTGTCCGAGGCTTCTTGTTTGTTTTTTTAGTTAGTTGTTTTCCGGGGAGAGGCACTAACCCTCTGCCAACCCTTTTAGTCGCCTTTTACGACAAGCAGGGATACTGGGGGAGTGTGCTTAAAAAAAAGCCCTACCCCCAGGGGGGTATATATATATATATATATATATATATATATATATATATATACACACACACACACACACACACACCTAACCCCCACTATTCGACAGGGATGCGTTCCATAAAAAGTGGTTGAATAACGAATTGGCTGAATAACGAACCAAATTTTCCCATAAGATTGTTAAGAAATAGGAGGGTTAGGTTCCTGACCACCTTCGTCACTCAAAAAATATTTAATGAAGACATAAAAAATACTGGTATATATGAACAAACGTGACACAGGGATTCGAGGTGTTTTCCTATTGACCTACATTCTCAAGGAAAATTATTTTAGTATTACAGTGGGCTCGCACAGTGGGCGTCACCGCAGTGCGCTATTTGCCTTGTGCACGAGTGACCAAAAATCATAACCAAAAACCCTTTAATGCGCGAGTTTACTGCACAGAACACGAAGCAGAGGCAAGGAGTGGCTCAAAAATGCAATTTTCTACTAGTGTGCGACCACCCCTCACAAAGCGCGTCACGTGTCGTCATGTTGATGCGCAGAAATTCCCGGGCATTCTACTGCGCAGCTTGGGGTACAAGGAAGCGGGCGCGCCATAACAGTCCCAGCTCGTGCACTGTGCGGATCCGCTCTCTACAGCTAACCTGTCATGTACAACGTGTGGTGTTTTTTGTGCTGCCTGTACTTTGCTGCACCATGGCTCTAACCCCAAGAGTAAAGAAACTTCTGACGCACGCCACCAAGTTAAAGATAATTAAGATGAAGGAGGAGTGTCAAGGAAACACGGCTATCGGGAGAACCCTGGGACTGGCTGGATCTACAGTGAGAACTGTGTGGAAGAACCGTGAAGCCATAAAGGCCGAAGTGAAGATGTACGGTGCCTCTGATCTAGACGGCCGTTCGCGGGTGGGAAATCGTGCTAGGATATTAATGAAGCGCTATCTTGCCACCTTCATAATGCGGAAAGAAAAGGAAGGTGTTCCACTCAGTGGAAGATTTATTCGGAACCAAGCTCAGCTCTTTTACAAGGCTGCATCTCGAAGGTTAAAAGTGGAAAAACCGTTCAGGGCATCGGTTGGATGGCTGGACCGTTTTCTCAAGCGCAAGGAACTCCGTTACGTGAAATTGTCTGGTGAACGTGCCTCTGCCGATGAGCCGGCCGCAAGAGACTATCCTGCAATATTTAAAACGATTACTGAAGAGGGACAGTACACCAAGGACCAGATCTACAACATCGATGAAACGTCCTTATATTACAAGGCCATGACAAAATCAACTTACATTGCTAAAAGACAGAAACAAGCCCCTGGTCACAAGCTCCAAAAGTATAAGATGACGGTAATGTTCGCTGTAAACCTGTCTGGGAGCCACGAGATGAGGCCAGGTGTTGTACGCACAGCTTCACATCCAAGGTGCTACAAAAACCTCACGAACATAGATGCAAGTGGCGTGTATTGGCACAAGTCTGTAAATGGTTGGATGACCAGGAACATTATGGCAGACTGGTTAACAAGGCGGTGTGTCCCTGATGCAAGAGCCAAGTGTCGGGAACTGGGCATTCCATTTAAGATGCTCCTTGTGCTTGATAAAGCACCGTCACCCTCCATACCTGGAAGATCTTCACAAGGCTTGTCGTGTTGTGTTTCTGCCGCCCCGCACAACGTCACTAATGCAGCCACTCGATCAAGAACTAATCGCCACAGTGAAGCATTTCTACCATAAGGAAGTGTACGACTACCTATGCAGGAAGACTGACACACAAGAGGAGCTTCATGCCCTTACAAGAAGATCACGACGAAGACCTTGATGAGGCATCTGCTCCCGTTTCATCTCCACCAGCACCTCTATCCCAACCTACCACAGATGCCATGACTGTTGAGGCATTTTGGCGTAACTTTACGGTGAAGGACGCAGTTGAATTTCTCCTTCAAGCCTGGCACCAGATTACACCTGCAACGGTGAACCATGCGTGGCGAATGCTCATGCCTCACCTGTGCATCACCCAGGAGATGGCCATTCAACCACTGGCCGATGCTGAGGCAGCAACATTGACAGCAGCACAAGCTGTACCAGGCTTTGAGGACGTTACATTGGCGGACATACAAGAAGTGCACACTGCTACTGAGGAACAGCCTCCCGAGGAAGTGTTGCAACGGATAGACGAGGCAGAGCCCGATGCCAGACAGAGTCAAGTTAAGTAGCCTAGTGTGATGGAAGGCAGGACTGAGCTGTGTATGTCAAACATCAGCAAGATCCTTGCTGCCGTGGATAAGCTCAAAGAAGAGGTGAAGGCACAGGAAGTGAGCAGCCTAAGAACGGAGGAACTTCTGGTTGGTATCGACAAACTCTTCTGTTTCTACACAGACAGGCACAGGGAAGAAATAAACAGAAGACAGACGCTCATAACAAGCTACACACAGCGGGCTCAAGTTGGTGAAATAGCGGAACCATCGACATCGTCTGCTCCTGATCCTGTTGAGGATGAAGAGGATGCAATGTCAGAAGTGTCAGCATTGGACTTTGAAGGGTTTATGGCCGAAGTGAGTGACTTGGATGCTCCTGGGGAAGGTGATCAAGAGGAGTCTGCAGAGGGAAGTGTTGGTGCGGTGGGAGGTGCGGTGGGGAGTGCGGCACTGTAAGTGTTGCCGCGCCTCGGAACCCCTGTTATTTTAGGTCATCAGGCCTGTTGCCTACTGTTGTTAGGGTGACTACCCATATTTTTGTTATTGTAGCTATAGCTTTAGTACAATGTCTGAAACATATGACCTTTATTATGTCTTTAAGGGCCAAAAAATGTCCAGGTATGAGGGGGTACCACCCATATGTAATTATTCCCATAAGATTACGTATTCCTAGTACGCGAATTCCCAGTGCGCGAGCTCGTGCACCGCCCAATCTCTCACGCACTATGCGAGCCCACTGTACTTAAATCTCTGATGACTTACATTTGATTTTTTATCAAAAAAATACTGAACAAACAAAATATACCTACTTAGCAATATTTAAGAGAGCCACCAGAATGCCTTCAATAGCGAGTTTATAGACGACCCCGCTGACTGGACATGACATCACCACACCAAACAAACTCAAATGTATTCAGTTTAAAACCATATACAGCAGTGGATGCCTAACTGGAAGCACTGAAATCTAACTTGGGGGCTTCGACCCCAGGACCCCCCAATGATTATAACCTACCTAACCTAGTGCAAACGAAGATGTGAATTCCATAAAACTTGCGCCAAAACAGTATCATGCGTCAAGAACGTTTATTAATCATTGACGCAATCATTACTAGGGTTGCCATTTGGTATTTTTCGTTACCAAATGTGGGCGAATTTGGTAGTGAATCAGCATGATCCATTACCAAACAGATTTTTCACATGTATGAAGATATAGAGGACGGAGACGGTGGATTGTTTTGTCTCTTTGATTAATCTGCTAACCAGCTTAGCGTGAAAATAATCAACATGCTGCTAATTATAAGGAGAGTGCTTATTTCCATTTGCATATATAATTAGTGGAGAATAAATGCTTGCTTTAAGAATTTGCTAATGAAAAGTCACATCTGGTGATGAAAGTTGAGGAGTTTGGTAATGTGGCCAAGCTCAGATCTGGCAATCCCGACTGTCATCCGACCATGCAATGGCGAAACACTCACTCAGGTTGGTTAGCACATATCTGTGCTTGACAGGGGTAATAGTAAGGGTCTTGGGTGGAGCCAAAAAGAAATGCAGATGGATGAAGAGGCAACTGATCAGCAAGGCAGCTGAAGACAGGCAGCTCAGCCAGTCTGTCCAGTGGCAGGTGGTCTGAATTGTCGAAATGGCAGGGATAATCGTATCAAACAACGAAAAAGGGTATAGATTTATAATAAATGTTGAAACAATGAATTGTCAAATAATCGAAAAACGAGGGTTTGGTGTGTGTGTGTGTAATTCACCGGGTCGGTCAGGATCACTTGATGGTGTGTGTGTGTGTGTGTGTGTGTGTGTGTGTGTGTGTGTGTGTGTGTGTGTGTGTGTGTGTGTGTGTGTGTGTGTGTGTGTGCGTGTGTCAAATAATCGAAAAACGAGGGTTTGGTGTGTGTGTGTGTGTAATTCACCGGGTCGGTCAGGATCACTTGATGGTGTGTGTGTGTGTGTGTGTGTGTGTGTGTGTGTGTGTATATATACATAATATGTACAGAGAGAGAGAGAGAGAGAGAGAGAGAGAGAGAGGTGAAGTCAGTAAACGTACAGTGAGGTTGGATGATGAGGAAATGGAAAATGTGAGTACATTTAAGTACTTGGGTAGTGTGATGAGTAAGGATGGAAGTTTGGAGGATGAAGTGCTTGAAAGGGTACAACAAGGAAGAAAGGTTGCTGGTTCCTTGAAGACAGTGATAAGAAGCAGGGAAGTGAGCATGGATGTGAAAAAGTTATTACATGACAGTATTGTGATACCAACTCTAATGTATGGAAGTGAAGCTTGGATGTTGCTGGAGGGACACAAGTCAAGAGTGGGAGCAGTGGAAATGAGTTATCTGAGAAAAGCCTGTGGAGTCACATGGAGAGACAGACTGACAAATGAGGATGTGAAAAAGCATTGTGGTGTGGAAGTGGATGTGATAGGAAGCATTAGATGGAACACACTGAAGTGGTTTGGTCATGGGGATAGGATGGAGAGTGAGAGACTGACAAGAGTGTGAGTGAGGTGGAGGGGGAGAGAGGGAGGGGATGGCCAAGGATGAGATGGAGGGATGGAGTGGAGAGGTATATGAGAGAGGGGGGGTGTGAATTGAGAGCAGGGCAGTGAAATGGTGGGAGACAGGGTGACGTGGAGGCAATTTGTTTGTGGCCACCCCATATAAGGGATTAAGGTGTCTGGTAATAGACAGATAGACAGACATATATATATATAGCATATATATATATATATATATATATATATATATATAGTGGAGTCACCTAATCCACAGCAACTAGAGACTGGTACCTACCCGCACTTCATGAAATCCAAGGTTTACAAAGTTAAGAACCAATGAGAAAAAAGAATACAGTGTCCTTGCACAGTGAACATTATTGTAAGAATAAGGTGAATGCAGGGAAAAGTAAAGTCAGGGTCTTTGAAAGAAGTGAAGTCAATGAATGTACAGTGAGACTGGATGAGGAGGAAATGGAGAATGTGAGTGTATTTAAGTACTTGGGTAGTGTGATGAATAAGGAGGTAAGTTTAGTGGGTGAAGTGCTTGAAAGGGTACAGCAGGGAAGAAAGGTTGCTGGTTCTTTGAATGCAATGATAAAGAACATGGAAGTGAGCATGGAAGTAAAAAAAAAAAAGCTGCTGCACAACAACAATGTGATACCAACTCTAACGTATGGAAGTGATGCTTGGACCTTGTTGGATGAACACAAATCAAGAGTGAAGGCATTGGAAATCAGTTAGTTGAGGAGCATGTGGAGTCACATGGAGAGACAGACTGACAAATGAGGATGTCAAGGAGCACTGTGATGTGGATGTGATAGAAAGCATTAGGAGAAATACATGTTTGGACATGAGGAGAAGATGGAGAGCGAGAGACTAAAGAGGAAAGTGTATGCAAGTGAGGTGGAGGGGGGGAGAAGGAAGAGGAGGCCAAGGATGAGATGGAAGGATTGAGTGGAGAGGTATATGAGAGAGGGGAGTGTGAGCTGGGAGCAAGTCAGTGACGTGGCATTAGACAGAGCGAGATGGAGGCAATTTGTTTGTGGCCACCTCTTACAGGATTCAGGCATCTGGCAACAGATAGACAGTTAATGTAAGATCATTACTTCCCACTGTCTTAAAGTGCTATGTATCATCAACACAGAAGTGACTCAATCCTCAATTAACACGGCACTGAGTAATGTGGTTTTGAAGTTATGCAGTCACCAACTCTGCAACAAAGCTTGAGCAACACAGGGCTTGTTTCAAAGTTATGTGGTTCATTCCCATGCAGTGACATCACGCGGATGGCTCACTGCAACTGGCTACCCCACCCCGTCACCAACTCTGCAACAAAGCTTGAGCAACACAGGGCTTGTTTCAAAGTTACGTGGTTCATTCCCATGCATTGACATCACGCGGATGGCTCACTGCAACTGGCTACCCCACTCAACTCCCGTCAGAGTGGAGTTAAATCTACACCAACATGTTTAGTGCCAGGGTCAATGCCCACCAACAGCAGCCCACCACCCAATTTCTTCAGGTCAGGTGGCAGGAACCTCCACAATGGTAAGCACCCTCCACCTCCAATGACTCTGATCTTGACGATATCTCTGCACCTGATAACGAGGTCAAATCTATCATCTCAGCTCTGGACTTCAAAGGATTCAACTTGGATGATGAAGGTGGGAGTGCAGGAGCAGCAACACCTCGGCAGTGACAACAATATCAGTGGTGGAGGGTGGGGGGAGAGTGCCTGGGAGATATGCAACATCATCATTCTGGTAAGCACACTAACTCTGGTTACTGTTATGTTTATGCTATGTTCTTTTATTGTCAAATGTTATGTTGTTACAGTGATTACATGAGGATGAGTGTCAGTCAAGGTCATTTATGTGGGGTAGGTGGGCAGAAGAGGTAAATGTGAGACTTTTGGAAAGTGGCCAGATGAGTCGTGCAAGTATACATGTACTGTAAACATATTAAGTAATCAGTTTTAAATACAGTATTCTGGTCCAAGTCCGGGCTATATTTACTTCGTTAATCAAGGTTTGAGTGTACAGTAATCCCCGTAATAACCGGACGCCCAATTTCTGGACATCCCCAATTACCGGACATTTTCTTCTCGGAATCCAATATTCCCAAAATAGGCCAAAAACCGCAAAAAATTCGAAAAAAATCCAACTTTTTCCCGCCCGTAATTTGAAGTTGGCGTGCGTGGCGCAGGCCAGCTGTGTTTTGGTGCGTCGTTCCGCTGATGTCCACTAGAGCACCCCTGCATCCTCCCCACTTACCGCCCGTCTCTCGTTGTGTGTGCACGCTTGTCGTCATGGCCGCCCACGTGCTCGCTTTTGTGGTGGTGCCTTACCTGCTGCTCTTGTGCCTCTTCTTCGTGTGTGTGATGATGGGCCTGCCACCTGGGAAGAGGAAGAGAGTGGTTTTGACTCTGGAGAAGAAGAGGGAGACATTGGACAAGGTGGATGTGGGATGGTCTTCCTCACGCATCCTTCGTGAATTCAACCTGCCCCGATCTACTTTGTTTGATATCAAGAGATCCCGCGACAAACTCATGCAGTACACGGCTGACTTCTCATCGAAAAGCAAACGCAACGTGGAAAGGAAGGTTATGTTTACTCCCAAGTATGCAGAAGTCGACCGCTCCACGTTGATTTGGCATCGACAACAACGTGCTGCTGGTGTGATGGTGCGTGGTACGAAGCTGAAGGCTGCTGGTGAGAAGTTCGCAAGGCTTCACGACACCCTAGACTTCAAGGCATCCGAAGGTTGGCTTTTCGCGTTCAAGTTATGACATGGCCTTACCAACCGTAAGTCTCATGGCGAAGCTTTGGACACCAACGAGGATGGAGTTGACGACTTTCGGGACAAGGTGAAGGGCATGATTGACAGGGAGGGCCTCACTCTCAGTCAAGTCTACAGCGCTGATGAAACTGGCTTATTCTGTCGATCTTTGCCTACGAACACTCTAGCTGAGGAGACAGAGAAGAGTGTACCTGGCCGGAAGATCTGCAAGCAACGGATATCTGCTTTGTGTTGTGCCAATGATAACGGCATGCACCGGCTCAAGCCCGTTATTGTTGGCCGTGCAAAGCAGCCTCGTTGTCTTCGTGGGGTGATGGATGTCCTTCCTGTCATCTGGTACCATTCCTTGAAGGCATGGTTCACAGTCCAAATCTTCAAAGACTGGTTCCACCGCCATTTCGTCAAGGAGGTCATCCATTACCAGATGGAGAAATTGGGAATCCCACGCGACCAGGTAAAGGCCCTCCTTCTCCTTGACAAGGCACCTGCCCACCCGTGCAACAAGGACTTGGTGGCTGAGAATGGGCGCATTAGGTGCATGTTTCTGCCACCTAATACTATTGCTCTCATCCAACCAATGGACCAAGGAGTGATCATGGCAACGAAGAGGCTGTACCGACGGAAGTTCCTGGACGAGGTGATTGTTGTTCTCAAGGACGAGTACGAACGCAGGGAGGGACGGGACACACGAGGCCAGCGAACTTTGGAAAACCTTCGCCGCTACAACATCAAGTCTGCCATCTACAACTGGGCCAGTGCATGGAAGGAAGTCCCTGTCAAGACTCTAGAAAATGGTTGGTCTCACCTGCTTCTCGAAACGGATGTGGTGCACGATTTCCTAGGTTTTGACATGGATGACTTCCATGCACATCTACGTGCACATGGGGATGATGTTGATGTGGACGAAGTGCATGAGTGGTTGGGTGACGACGAGGGCGATCCTGGGTATCAGACATTGTCTGATATCGAGATCGCATCTTCAGTTGCAGGTGTCAGTACCCAGCTTGAAGATTCCGACGAGGACAGCGACGATGATGCGGACTCCTGTCAGCGTGACACTACTCCAGCCATCCTCAAGCTAAGCAAACTCCGGGAACACCTAGAGTTCATTCTGGACTACCTGGAGCACCCGGACTACAACAGGGAGATAGGGCCCTTGGGACTTGTGGAGGAAGAGCGCGCTTTCAGGCAGCGCATCATTAATCGTCAAAATCATCGTTCCTTGCATCAATCAACCATTGACAGCTTTTTCAGGCCCGTGGCCCCTGCTATGCCCAGCCCTGGCTCCACTCCATTGCCTCCCCAAGACAGGCCCTCATCCTCCGAGCCACAGCCCAGCACATCAGGCATGGTGGAGTCATCACTGGACATGAGTTTGCACCTCTCTTCAGAGTCGTCTGCAGTGGGTACGCCATCACCACGACCCAGCGACGCACCCCTAGGTCACCTGCATGAGCTACTCTCAGACTATGACAGTGATTAGACGCCTAGAACTTCTCCACTAGACCACACAGGAATTTACAGTGTTGTGTAGTGAAAAAAAAACAGTGCATAGTGTTAAGGAATTTGAGTTCTGAGTGAAAAGACATAGATTTAATTGACTTTCAATGTAACGTAAGTTAACTAGAGTGTGTTATGTTTAGAAAATGGTTTTATGGGTGGAAAGACTTTAAGTGCAGAGTGCAACACTTATCTCATTAAGGTACAATGGAGTGTAAGTAAGACAAGAGTGCACAGTGTTAAGAGAATGGAATTCTGAGTGCAAATTACTATGTTCAGTGCAAGACTTCATGAACAGTGTACTGCAAGTGCTTCAGGAACTCCTTCTTACTGTCAGAGTCTGAGAGGAGGCGGGTTATTCATCGAGATGGCCAGGGACTTGCTGTAAGTACCCAGAATGTTTCATATTGTACTGTATTTTCTATACTTACCTCTAACACCTCATTTCACTCTTTTATGTCCCTTATTGGTATGAATAGTGTCTTAGGTGCTATGCATGTGCAGTAGGGAGGTGTTTTTCTGAGTTAGGCTAGGTTACGGTCCACATTTACCAGTCCAGGAGCCAGGGACTTGTTGTATGTACCCAGAATGTTTAATACAGTATTGTATAAACTCACCTCTAAAACCTCATTTATGGTTCTTTTGCATTTATTTCAGTCTTTTATGTCCCTTATTGGTGTGATTTGAGTCTTAAATAGGTGCAATGCATGTCCAGAGGGAGTTGTATAGGTGTTTTTCAGAGTTAGTGTCCATAAGTACAAGTCCAGAAGGCTGGGGTCCAATATCCGGACAGGAACACTTTCCGGACGTGCCTTTGGCTCTATTATATCGGATATTGGGGGGATTACTGTATTACTGTTAAAAGTTACAAAAAGAACCAGACCAAAACTGATCCTTGAATCAATCCAAAATGCAATGGAGCTGGTTCTTAAATGGCTACTCCAAGGACCACACAATGAGAATAGTCAGATCAAGAGAAGTGAAGATGGGACAGTGCATCAATATGGATGTCAAACAATCACAGGTCATTAAGTAACTGCTGATGACTACCAAAGGAAAGAAAGTGATCCAACAAGACCAGAAGTTATAACTTTTCAGTGTAGGTATTTAACACTATAAGTCATTGTGAATTTTCCAATTGGGTGCTTCTGCCGAGTTTTACTACTTTTAAAAATCTGATACTTGTAGAGTATACTTGGATTTTACCATAATCAGAATCGACAAAGGAAACTGAGTAAAAACATTGCAACATGATGGGTAAAGCAAAACCAGGGTAGAAATACAAAGGCATATCTAAGCTGCACCTAACAGTCACCCTGGTTCTCCTAAGTTCAAAAAACTATCCAAACAGAAATTACAATAACGAGAGCACACACAAGACACATACTGAACTACTTACTTACTGACCAGCCAAATTATTGAGAAGGTTCCATAACAGTACACAAAAGAAAAAGATAATCAGAGCCAAGGAAAGGATTTAATGCTAGGTTACCACTGCAATGTGGAGTTCCCAGCATATCCTACAAAGTGAGGCACAGGACTCATCATACAGTGCTCATTCTTAATGAGTGGAGCAAACGTGAATGACCCTGTGGAAGACTTGTAATGCCTTATAAGGCAATTTAACTGGAAACAAGAAGCAATGCATCCTCAGTTCTGAGTTTGGGATGATTCTGCCCATTAGCACTTAAAACAAGTGGGTGGTGCTGTAAGATGACTGACTGCCTCTTTTTCAGGAAGCCTCCAAATGATGCATTGTGAAAAATCTGTAGTTAAATTTTGAAGCAGGAGGATCAGTTTTGAAAAAGACATGATGGAGTCCACTAATAATGTTTTTTAAGAGTTATGTATCATAAACCTCAAATAATGGTGTATGGCTATGGGTGAATTACTTTTATCAGAATTACAAGATAATAAGTTTATTAAATCATTCATCTGAAAAACAGTCAAATTGTGATACAGTAACCTGTTTGGTGCTCTGAACTGGTGAGATGGTTGTACAACAACAGACTTGCCAGCTCCTTCTCTGGCCTACATTTGCCAGCAATGCAGACTCTATGCGAACCACAGAAAGATCCCTCCAAAGCTGGATGAGCTGGACGTGTCACCACGCCATTGGTGCAGTACAGGTAGTCGCATAGGTCCTGTGCAAAGGTAATAGTACATTCATCCAAAGGGTTTACTGTGCTTTTAATAACAAAATTCTTCACTGCCTAACTAAAGCATGAGCATCGTATCAATGATATGATAATTTTAATAATAATAAATTATATTGTAGGCAGGGTTCCCATCATCCACTTACAGCAGACCCTCAGCTTGTGTATTCTACGTACAGAACACTTTTGATCTTATACAACTGATCCGAATGCGACTCATTAACCCCATATGCATCCAAACAGTGGTGGTGACAGTAGCAATACTGATGGCAGCAGTGTGTTAATGGAAGAAAGGGTAACTGTGATAGTGGTAGTATTGTAGCAGTCAGTGTGATGATAACTGTGGTAGTGGTACTAATGGTAGTAGTCGGAGTGAAGATAACCGTGGTAGTGGAAGTGGGTGTAGCTGTGACAGTGACAGTGATGGTAGTGGTAATAATGGTAGTGATGTTAGCTATAGAAATTATGGATATGGTAGAGGTAGTGATGGAAACTATGGTAATGGTAGTGAGGACAGTTGTGGTAGTGGATGTGGTAGTAATAGTGGTAGAGGCAGTGATGGTAGCCTGAGTACCGTAGTGTTTGTGATGGTGGCCAATGTAGTAGTTGTGATAGCAGTGGCAATACTGATGGTAGCTGTGGTAGTGGCAGTGACAGTAGCTATTTTAGTATTTGTGATGGCAGATGTAGTAGTGGTAGTGATAGCTGTAGTAGTACGGTAACAGCAATAGTAGCTGTAGGAGTGGAAGTGATGGTAGCTGCCACTACAGTAACTGTTGCTTTAAACTTCTTTCATATATCTGTATTATGTACATCTTACATCCGTATAGTGGGGTATATCTTTAGAAAGCATATCAGTTACAAAGCTGGGGTCATAAAAAAAGTGGGAGACAGACTACATTTCAGGTACACACATTTTCTTTTTATACCAGGCTGAAGGGACCCAATTACACAATTGCCACAGACGAGTGGAGCATAGCTAATATATTAGCTGCATAAAACCTAGTGTTACCTTCTGGTGGTTATTTGAAGTGACTAGCCAGATGGTTTCCTGTAATCCAAAAACCATTAATGGCATTGGATGGTAAACACATACAGTAACTGAAGAATGGATACCTGGCAATCTAGTAGGTAAAGTTGCTCCATCTGGCTGTGGTTCATAAAGGTTTCAGTATAAACAATAAACAGGATTCCTTGCTCACTAAAGGATGATACCTGGTCACCATCAACTTCAAATGTCTACACTGGTTAATTAGTCTAGCCCCAGGTCTCTTATGCCCCTGATGAGTCTGTAAAGGTTTGGATGGATGAATGGATAAGGAGAGTGGGTGAAGTTGATTCATAAAAACTTTCACAGTACCTCTTAGGTATATGCAAGATGAACCTTCACAGTAAGTCCTCTGCAAAAACATGCTAAAAATTAGACAATGATACTTCATGCTAAAAATAAATCATCATCATCATCATCACCCAGACCTCCTTTCCCACCCTAGGGAAGGATGAGCAGTAGCAATGTCAAGACAGCCCAAGTTTGCCCAATCCAATGGGCCATGCTTCCATTCACTCATCATTCAAGCCCTTGGAAACCTGGCTCTATCTGATATGTCAAAAACATTCACCACATTCTGCAGCTTCACAAAAACATATTCAATAGAGTAAATCCAGACCCTGTCTCGTTAGAAAGGGGTGCCAAATCCCTGATCATGAACATCCTCTCACAACATTCATCCAGCCAGCTCGATCTCTTGTCATTCCCCTTGCCTCACCGACTTCCATACCTCTCTTCCTCACATATTCATCCACCATATCTCTCCATCTTCTCCTTGGCCTACCTCGCCTCCTCCCTCCTTCAAATTCTCTCAGATATACATTTTACACCACTCTATTATCGTCCATTCTCTCCACATGACCATACCATCTCAGTACAGTCTCTTCAATTGTGGTGTCCACAGACTTCCTCACTTCACATCTTTCATGAATCACATTATTTCATATCCTATCCACTCTCTGTATTCCACATACATTCCCCAGTAGGCCCATCTCCACTGCTCTCACTCTTGACTTTTCATTTTCATGCCACAACATAGTCTCACATCCTTATGTTAAAGCTGGCACTAACACTCCTTCATGCAAGCCTCGTGCAGCTGCAACATTCAAGCCTCTGTTTCTTAACAAGACCTTCATAGCACCATCTACTTTCCTTCCTTGTGTCACTCTACTTTCCAATTCTTCGGCACATTTTCCTCTCTTTTCTATCACAGTACCCAGGTATTGGAACTCTATGATCATTCCAAGATAAGTCCCGAGCAAATGAAACCCCAAGCATGTTCAAGGATGATGTAGGATTAAGCTGAATATTATCAAACATTAGTGGGTATACCTGTGGAAGATTTTGTCGAGTTGACAGGTGTAAGAACTGAGTCTTAGATGTATTAAAAACAACCAGATTATTTTTACCCCAGTCAGAGATACGAGCCAAGTCAGACATTAGGTGTGCCATAGCCTCATCCTTTGTTTGTTGAAGTAACTGCTGAGATGGGCATTGCGGGAACTGAATGGAAAGGTGAAGGGTGGAGTCATTAGCTTATGAATGGATAGGGGGTTAGATGTACAGATTAGAAGGTCATTGATGAATAAAAGGAAGAGAATTGGTGATAGGACAGAGCCCTGAGGAACACCACTGTTGATAGATCTAGGAGAAGAATGATGGCCGTCTACAACAGCAGCTACAGAACGACCAGAAAGGAAGCTAGCGATGAAAGCACAGATAGAAGGATAGAAACCGTAAGAGGGCAGTTTGGAAATTAAAGATTTATGCCAGACTCAATCGAAAGACTTTGAGATGTCAAGTGCAATGGCAAAGCTTTCGCCAAAGTCCCAAAAGGAGGATGATCAGGAGTCTGAAAGGTAGGTGAGAAGATCACCAGTGGAGCGTCCCTGATGGAACCCGTACTGACGATCAGAAAAAAGGTTATGATAGGAAAGATGCCTTAAAATTTTTCTATTGAGAATTGACTCGAAAACTTTTGAAATACAGGACGTTAAAGCAACTGGACGATAGTTGGAGGGTTGGGAGTGGTCACCTTTCTTTGGGACTGGCTGAATGAGAGCAAACTTCCAGCAAGAAGGAAAGGTACAAGCTGACAGACAAAGGCGAAAGAGTTTGCCTAGGAAGGGTGTAAGTACAGAAGCACAGTTCTTGAAAACAACAGGCAGGACTCCATCAGGCCCATATGCCTTGTTAGTATTGAGGCCAGTGATGGCAGAAAATACATCAGCTGAAGACATTTTAATGTCAGCCATGAGGAAGTCAGAGGGGGGAAGTGATGGAGAAACAGCACCGGAATCGTCTAAGGTGGAATTGGAGGAGAAAGTCTGTGTGAAGAGATATGCTTTATCAATAGAAGAAATAGCTACAGAACCATCCGAGTACAAAAGAGGAGGGAAGGATGATGAGGTAAAGTTGTTAAAAAGGTTTTTGGCAAGGTGCCAGAAGGAGCGGGAAGAATTCAAGTTGGAGTGTTGAAAGCATTTAGTACGGATGAAATTATTTTTAGCAGAGAGAAGAACAGACTTAGCACAATTCCGGACAGAAACGTAAAGATGATGTGATTCAGGGGTGGGTTGGCTCCAGTACCTTTTGTAGGCCCTCTCCTTGTTGCGGACAGTATTAGAACAAGCGTGATTAAACCAAGGCATTCTTGCGTTAGACAAAGGATACGAGAAAGGAATGTATGCTTCCATGCCCGAGAGAATAACCTCCATAACACACAAGACACACCCAGATGGCTCCCGGCCATGGAAGCAATAATCATTCCAGGGAAAATCAAAGAAGTACTGCCTGAGGGCCTTCCAATCCGCGGCTCCAAAATGCAACAGACGACGTTTCCCCGGAGGATCCACAGGCCGTACCGGAGTGATAGGACAGGTTAAGGTGATGAGGTTGTGATCGGAGGAGCCCAATGGAGAGAACAGATTAACAGTGTAAGCAGAAGGATTAGCTGTAAGGAAGAGGTCACGTATGTTGGAGCTCTCTCCAAGGCAGTCTGGGATATGGGTAGGGTGCTGTACAAGCTGCTCTAGGTCATTAAGGATAGAAAAGATGCCATGAATATCTTGTGCATACACCTTCCACGTCCCCCATCTGCTCCAAATCATATTTACCCAATCGCTGCTCCACATCTCCCTTATACTCTGCCTTTTTTCCATCCTCTCACAACCTTTCTACCCTCCTTGTATGGACTACTTCCTC
Organism: Coenobita brevimanus; assembly: GCF_032717465.1. Taxonomy (NCBI): domain Eukaryota; kingdom Metazoa; phylum Arthropoda; class Malacostraca; order Decapoda; family Coenobitidae; genus Coenobita; species Coenobita brevimanus. Next base: position 29,873,480 of record NC_137046.1, read on the forward strand.
CTCTCCTTCCCTTCTCCTCCTCCATTTCATTTGAACCTTGACTTTCTCCACCATGCGGTGGTCAGAAAGTCCATTCCCCCAACCTCTGTATGCTCTTGCATCCATTACACACCTCTTCCTTCTATCATCCACAAACACATAATCAATCATTGCCTTTCGTTCATTCAGTTCTCCCTTCTCATCACTCGCCACGTATACCTGTGGATCATTTCATGTCTAAAGTGGGTATTGGCTATCACCAACCCCATCCCTACACAAATATCCACTAGGGCACTGCCATTCTCATCCACCTCTGCATGCACACCCACCTCACATTATACACAATAAAAATGTTATGCTTTTCTAGATTTTAAGACAGTCTTCACACAAGTATATCTTATTTATTTTGAAAAGTTTGACATTGGAGGTTCTGTGGCTGAAGCGTGCAACGCTTCTTGGTCACATGTTAAATATTCGTTCTGAAGCGTTACTTGAATCTGTGCATCATTTACACACACAAAAACTAGTAGCTTACATATGACTACCCATACATACAAATCATCTGAAGACATTCACACTCTTCAATTTACCGTCTTTTCTTTACATATACGGTATATCTATCTATCTCTATCTATTTATACACACACACAAGCACCAAATTGCAAACCTCATACTTACAACAGACTGTCCTAATGAAGCCTAGGCAAGATCTATATGTAACGTTTTTCCAACAACTCAACTAAAGAGTTGTTTCACTTTATACGCTGTGCTTCAAGGAACTGCCAATTGACGTTCATCCCCTCGTCTCAGAGTTACTGTCTTCTTACTGACCCCAACTACTGCCTCCTTCCTTATCATATGCAGTAAATCATTTAATTATTAAGAATATAGTCAGAAGAGTGATTAAATATTATGACTAAACAAAGAATACAACAATAAACAGGTGTGGGCATTTTGTACTTATTTTGAGAGTGTGAGTGCGTTTAAGTACTTGGGTAGTGTGATGAGTAAGGATGGAAATTTGGAGGGTGAACTGCTTGAAAGGGTACAACAAGGAAGAAAGGTTGCTGGTTCCCTGAAAGCAGTGATAAGAAACAGGGAATTGGGCATGGAAGTGAAAAAGTTACTGCAAGACAGTATTGTGATACCAACTCTAACTTATGGAAGTGACGCTTGGACAATGTTGGAGGGACAGAAGTCAAGAGTGACAGCAGTGGAAATGAGTTATTTGAGAGGAGCATGTGGATTCACATGGAGAGACAGATTTATGAATGAGGATGTGAAGAAGCATTGTGGTGTGGATGTGGATGTGATAGGAAGCGTTAAGAGAAACACATTGAGGTGGTTTGGCCACATGGAGAGAATGAAGAGTAAGACACTGACAAGGAGTGTGAGTGAGGTGGACGGGGAAAGATGGACGGGAAGGCCAAGGGTGAGATAGAGGGATGGAGTGGAGAGGTATATGAGAGAGGGGGTGTGTGAGCTGGAAGCAGGGCAGTGAATTGGTGGGGAACGGGGCGACGTGGAGGCGATTTGTTTGTGGCCACCCCTTAAGGGATTATGATATCTGGCAACAGACAGATAGACAATGTACACTACTGTATTTATGTACATAAACCCACACGGCCACCACACTTATACATTATGTACCACCAGTACACAGTATACCTCACTCTCAGCTCGCTGGTTACTTCATTTCCTTTTTCTTTTTTCCTCCTCTCCTTTCCCACTCACCCACTTATTATTATAAACCTTCAATGATTCAAAGTATGACTACGAAACTGCTGGGCAGTGTCAAAGTAACAACATTCTTTCACACAGAATCAGGCAAAACAATGAACAAAATCCTTAGTAACAGTAATTTTCATCTTTCTTCCATCCATATCTGATATCTGGATATCGACAGCAAATATCGGTATCGGTTCAGTATCGAAAAAAATGCAAATATCGGCAACGTATTAGTTCAGCAATCCTATCGGTTAATGTGACTGAGAGAGAGAGAGAGAGAGAGAGAGAGAAATAATGATGTAGTAACGAATGCTTGGCATCAACCACAAAACTGCCTTAAGCTCTCACTTTAAGTCATAGTGAGACATACAATAATCCCTCATCTTTTGTGAGATTATAGTACAAAGCAACCTGCAAGAAACAAATTTCTGTAAAGTTGTCTAATCCTTATAAAAGGGGCTTCCAGAGAAATAATTTAACTATGAAGTGGCTTAAAAATGCTTTTTAGTGCCCCCCAAATTCACCAGCCATAAAATATTACTTGTTTAAAGCATATTTTGAGATCATTTAACAAATAATTTTGCAAAATTATCTCAAACTACACTAAAGGCTAGTGTATTTGGTGCTGGTATACTTATCCACAAAAAAAAGTCAAGAAAGTCATGGGATGATTATTTTCTTCAGTAAGATCTGTGCATTACTGTACAATTACTGATTCAATGATAATTAATGTTGTCTGAGCTGTAAAGTGACAAAAATTGGGTGAGATGTGTGAAAAGTACAACAACTATTATTAATCTTTCCAGCACCCATTGGTAACTGGGAGTTCTCATTTCATCCATTTCATTTATAAAGGCTCCAAGATGCTTGCATGCATCAGCCTTGGTCACCTAATGGTGGCTCTTCGTGCAGCATAATCTATGACAGCCTCCCTATTCAGTCCCTTATCCCAGAGGTCACATTCCCTTGGCCTAGATCTTTTTTGGTCTGCCTGTCGCAGCCCTATCCCCAACATTAATACCTCTCACTTTCTGCATCCAATTGTCATCACCCATCCTCTCCACATGCCCAAACCATCTCAATCTGCCTCTCCTAACCACAACACCAATACACTGCAGTCCCATCCATCCTCTTAACTCTTCCATCATAAACCTAGCCCACCAAGGCCTCGCACGTGAGGATAATCTGAACATCCACCTAATCACTGTCATTTCTGTATGTTTTTAACCTGCAAATATCCTCTCCCTTAAATGCCCAGGTCTCACTACCATATATTACACTCCTAACACGTCACATACAAAGATCCTTACCATGGAGGAAGAACCCTCTCGGGGCCACAAGAGACAACACCTCCCTGACCTTCTTCCAACCACTCCTCACTCTAGCCACAGAGCTAGCTCCAGCCTGACCTCCAGCACATAACATGTCCCTCAAATAACAAAACTCTTCCACACACACAAGAGACACCAGCATGATCAATCCTTTTGCAAAAAAACAAAAATCTCCACATGCTCTCCCTGACACGACACATACATGAAATCAGCATTATCTCGCAGTCTACCTCTAATACCACTACATCTCTTATGCACCCTCTTGACAGATGGAATTACTTCCCACACCCTTGTGACAAACTGCACATGGCCACTCTCCCTCTTCACTGAGAGTACCACCACCAACTCTGGATACCATCACCTTTGTTTTATCTGCATTTACTTTCAGGCCCTTGTGCCCCACACCATCTCGCCACTTCCTAAATCCTTCCTCAACCTCCCTTTCGTTTTCTGCAATCAACATCAAGTCATCAGCATATATCTCCCATGGGAGTCCACTTCTGAAATAACATTAGAGGGCTTCAAGCACAATGATCATCAACTGGTAGTGTTTTCTGGTTGGTAATAAACATTGTTCAGCTTTTGGACTTGGGCTGGTTACAAATATTCCCCAGGGGTCCACTTTGGTATGTCTGGTAATCTGTTCTCACTGATGCCATGTTATACATGTAACCTACCTAATGCTAATATAATCAACAATACATTTGTTATTGCAATCCATACCTAATGTTAAGTGAAGTATTCCTGTACCTGGTTGGCAATACTCACACCCTCAGATGTGGCTTGAGCTTGGGAGCCTTGATTGGCTTGCAAGAGGTTCATGCCTTATTTTTGCAATCATTTTTGAACAAATTAGGCTTTAGTCTGACTTCAAACTTACTTCAAGCACCATGCCTGGTTCATGCTTTGTCCTATCACTTGGGCTTATAGGTTTTACAACAGGACTCAGAGAGAAAAGTTTCATTTGCAATCTCCTCTAAATAATAAGAAAAATGAAGTTCCTTGCGGCATAATCCATTACCAATGCAAGGAGGGGTGGTTGCCAAGCTCCTCTAACTTGGTCATCTTTTACAGCATTCAGAGAAGGGCTAAATGGGCAGTATTCTTTTCACCATTCCCTATGTATCTATTCATTTTCTAAAAACGACACAATCTTGTACACTCTATCAAAAATCCATCCCTACACAGGTGACAACGGGTTTCACAATGAGCACTGCTGCTTATCGCATATTTTGTTTAGGTGAATATTTCTGAATGAACTGCAGTATTTACGTCCTACGTTGGATCAAGTTCTTTCTTCATGTCGCACTGGCTAAAATACTGGGCATGTACAACTACGAGTAGTTACTGGAAAATATTTTCATACATTTCATTCACTGTCTCAAAATGTGGAAAGTTGTAAAGATAATTTTTTGATCGAGTGTACATCTCACACAGAACTGTGACTGAACATCAACTTACAAATTTGGTAAGCGCAGGGTAAAAATCTCTGCCAAACATAGCCTTGCACTGGTCAGGCAAGGAGAATTGGTAACCTGGAGTTCTCTTCAGAATGATTTCCGAATCTATCTCCATCTCACGCTCATTCTCAGACTTCTGCTCCTTTCGGGCTCTTCCCACTGTGGACAACAGGGCTGAAATATTATGATCAGAATATATTCCCTCATAAACTCCACAAAAATTTGTGAAGGATTTAGCTATTCATCATCATCATATTAACTTTTGAAAAAGAAGCTATGCATGTGAAAGAGTGTGGTAAGTTGAGATTTTACGGAACTGAGTTTCTAAGGTATTACAGAAAGCAAGGTTTCTTTTGCCCTAATCAGAAATAAGACACATGTTGGAAACTACATGTACCACAGCCTCACTCCATAATTTGTGGTAGTTGTTGCCATGGGCACTACAACAAGAAAGTGGAAATGAGAAGCATGGAGTCATCAGCATATGAGTAGACAGGGCTAGAAGTACAGTTCAAAAACTCACTGAAGAATTGAAGGAAGGTTAGGCGACAGGATAAAACCCTGGAGACCACCACCACTGGGAACTTTAGAAGTGTAACTGTCAACAATCAAAGTTACTGAATGACCATAAAGAAAACTTGAGATGAAGATGCTGATAAAAGAATAGACACACAGGTGTTGCTATGGCTCCAGGTTCATGTGCACGTGAATCTAGTGGACTTTAGGAAGCTGACCATTTCAGTTTATTATTCCCAGAGATCTTCTCTTCTTCTTCTTCTTTGTGGGCTTGAGGGATGCAGCCAAAACAACAGCCCAATGCCCTTCTGATGCAAACTCATTAGAGCCTCAAGTTAAATGCAAGAAAGCTGCCTAGATTTACAGATAAAGTCAGACGTGTACCGTATAACATGCTGCTGCAACTGAGGGTCCCCAACACTATTCCCTCCCCCCAAGAGGATGTGAAATGAAGTTGAAAATTCCAATACATGCCAGGCAGTCTCGCAAAAGTGTGCAGAGGGGGCAGAATCTCAGGCACTACATGAAATGTTTTATGGTCTGACCCAGGGACACCACTGACACAAAGGGTGGTATTATACTCATCTGGTATAGGTGACTTGTGAGGTCCATATGGTTCAATTGCAACCAGGTGAGAGCAACATCAACATCCTGAATGGGCGGTGAACTCAAGGATTTGTGCAGGGGAGTTAGTGCAAAAACGCACTAGGTAGAAGGAAGCGAGGGTAGTCATATATTTTTTTTTAGTCTTTTTTTTTTTTTTATGTGAGGAAGAAGGAACCTGGGGCTAGAAGCCTACAAGACTGTTCCCTCAGAGAAAAAATTAAGAGAAAACAGAGAACCAAATTCAAGATCTGTTCATTTTGAGATGCCTGGACACACTGTGTTTGAATGGCTGGATGTCATAGGCACTTGGAAATACAGAAAGACGAAGACAGTTCCAGAACACCTGTTGTCCTGCATTCCTGAGCATGCAGGCACTGTGTGCAAGATTAAGGATTGTGACTGTATTAGGAGCCACAGAGAACAACGTGCCAGGTCAGCGCCTGCCTTCCTACTGTGTCAGCAACTTCATTACCATGCATGCCTACATATGAGGGAATCATTTGAAGGCAGAATTGCCAGGGGCAAGGAGAAACAGGTACTCCAAAATGGGATGGACCAGCCTGACACAAGTCAATGGATGATCTGAGAGGAGTAAAAGAGTACGTAAGATCAGTCAGCACACCTCTCTCCCACCATTTGACAGGGATGTATTCCATAAAAAGTGGGAATAATGACTTGGTCGAATAACAAACCAATTTTTTGCATCAGATTGTTAAGAAATAGGGAGGTTAGATTCCCGACCACCTTTAACAATAAGAAAAATTCAATAAAGATGGAAAAAATACCAGGAAGTATGAATGAAAGTTACACAGGGATCTGAGCTGTTTTCTTATAGACTTACATTCTCAAAGAAAATTATTTTATTACTACATACATCTCAGACGACTGACATTTGATTTTTGATAAAAAAAATATTGCAGAGCAAACAAAATATACCTACTTAGCAATATCTGCCTTCGATAGTGTGTTTATCGCCAATCCCGCTGACTGGACATGACGTCACCACACGAAACAAACTCAAATGTATTCAATTAAAAACCATAAATAGCAGTGGACGCCTAACTGGAAGCGTTGAAAACCTAACTGGGGGCTTCACCCACAGGACCCCCAAATGATTATACCCTACCTAACCTTGCGCAAACTAAGATATGCATTCCGTAAAACTGGCACCAAAACAGTATTGTGCATTAAGGGCATTCATTAATCACTGGAGCAATTGTCAATTCGTCACCCAACCATGCAATGGCAAAACCCCCACTCAGGGTGGCGAGCACATGACTGCGCTTGACAGGGGTAATAGTAGGGGTCTTGGGTGGAGCCCTGGTGGTGATGTAGTATTCCACAGGGCCAAAAAACAATGCAGACGGATGAAGAGGCAACCAATCAGCAGGACAGAGCGCAGGAGACTGAGGCAGCTTAACTGGTCTGTCTGGCAGCGTGCTGTATGAACTGTCAAAATGGCGGGGATAACCACTTTGAACAACAGAAGAGTGTATAGATTTATAAAAGTCGAAACAATGAATTGTCAAATAACGATCGGTCAAAAAACAAGGGCTTGATGTATATCAAACCACCAGTTGGGGGAGGAGGAAGGTCTGTTCACTCTCAAGGGCTCGGAGGATAGGTACGAATTCCACAGTCAGGACATCGTGAAATATGGGGATATAATCACAGACAAATCCATCGATGGGGTGACAGGGAGCAGAGAGGCCACTGGGGCAGGTTAGGCAAAGTCTAGAGACACGGTGTGGTAGGCCTGGATGCTGCAGAGAATGAAGGATAACTGCACACAAGGCCAGTCCATGGGTTGGCAAAGGACCATGGGGAGGCAGTAATGGGAGGGAGACTGGGTGGCTGGAGGGAAGGGCAGAAATGCAATGAAGAGGCCGACAGTCCAACTCCATGGGATGGATGAAGAGAGGCATCACTTGAGACTCTGTGTGAGGTGAAACAACACTGTGTTCTGGACAGACAACAGACAACTTCTGAGGTCTGGGCAGCTGAATTATAAAGGGAGGAACCATATGAAAGCCCGCGACACTGAGACAACGCACTAAATGAGGATCACATCAGCAGAGTCAGTCAGTTACCCCATGGAGAATCACAAAGCCAGTCAGTCAGTCAGCCCGTGTGTGTGTGTGTGTGTGTGTGTGTGTGTGTGTGTGTGTGTGTGTGTGTGTGTGTGTGTGTGTGTGTGTGTGTGTGTGTGTGTGTGTACTTACCTACCTTACCTAATTGTACTTACCTAATTGTATCTTTACAGGAATGAGTCAAGCTCATATTGTCCCGTGTCTTAAACCATATTTATCGTACATACCCTTAAATTTGTGAATTGTTTTGGCACACACTATTTCATTCGGTAGTGCATTCCATTGATCAACTGCTCTGTTTGGGAAACTGAATTTCCTTACGTCTTTATCACCTCTCTTCTTATGCAGTTTTTTGCAGTGTGTGTATGTGTGTGTGTGTGTGTGTGTGTGTGTGTTCTTACCTAACTGTATCTCTACAGGAGTGAGTCAAGCTCGTACTGTCCAGTGTCTTAAACCATTTTTATCATACATATCCTTAACTTTATGAACTATTTTGGCACACACTATTTCATTTGGTAGTGCATTCCACTGATCAATTGCCCTATTTGGGAAACTAAATTTTCTTACATCTTTATCATCTCTCTATTTATGCAGTTTTTTGCAGTGTCCTCTTGCTGATGCTTCCCCATAGGTTATACAGTATATTCATTTATGTCTATTTTCTCCTTCCCTGATATGCATTTATACAGCATAATCATGTCTCCTCTTTTCCTTCTCCTGTAGTGTTGGCAGATATAGTTTTTCCAATCTTTCTTCACAGCGTACACTCCTTAAGCTTGGTACCGATCTTCTAGCGGCCCTTTGAACTTTTTCAATCTTATCTATGTGTTTCTTGAGATGAGGATTCCAGACTACTGATGCATACTCCAGGGTTGGTCTGATCAAAGACGTTATCTTCCTCAGCATGTCTTCATTTATGTATGTGAATGTTATTATCATATTCGCAAGGAATGTATATATACATGTTCTGTACCTTCTCACTTATGTGGTCAGCCGGAGATAGTCTGTTATTGATAATCACACCTAAGTCCTTCTCTCTTTCTGATAAGTGTAGGGTTTTACTTCCTAACTTATAATTCCAATCTGGTCTTTTCCCATTTTTACCAAACTTGATTACATGACACTTGTCCACAATGACTTCCATTTGCCAAGTATTACTCCATTCATGAAGTTTATTAAATTCTTCTTGTAGCTCTTTACAAGAGTCTGTGTTAGTACTTCTCCTTTGTATTTTTGCATCATCAGCAAACATATTTAAATAGCTTTCATTTCCAATGTTACTATCTGTATCATTTATATACACTAAAAACATAATTGGTGCCGACACCGAACCCTGTGGAACTCCACTAGTCACTTCCCTCAATGATGAGTAATTTCCTCTTAGTACTGTTCTCATTTCCCTTTTTCTGAGAAAACCTTGCACCCAACAGTATTGTTTGCCATGGATTTCTCCTTGATGGTACAGTTTCCTATGTCTTTGGTGCAGTACTCTGTCAAATGCTTTCTTGAAATCTAGATAGATACTGTCCACCCATCCTTCTCTTTTCTGTTATGTTTCTGCAACTTTATCATAGTACAGTAGCTCAACAGATTAGTAACACATGATTTTCCCTTTCTGAAACCAAATTGCCTTTCTGTTATCATACTGTGTTCTTCTAGATGGTTTGGCCAAACTTTTCTTATCAGCTTTTCCAGTATCTTACTTACAACATTGGTTAGTGATACTGGTCGGCAGATGAGTGGATTTTGTCTATTCCCTTTCTTGAATAAGTGAACAATGTTTGCTTTCTTCCAAATATCAGGTAGTTTAAACTGACCCAAAGATTCCCTGAATATTATGGATAATGGTCCACTTAACTCCTTTGCACATTCATGTAGCATCCAACATGAAATTTCATCTGGACCATTTGCTTTTCCTTTGTCTAATTTACTTAACTTCTCTTGCATTTCTTTTTCTGATATCTGTATATCTCGTAATATGTTTGGGCATGCATGTTCCATATCATTCCTCTCAAAATTATTTTCTTCTGTAAAAACTGATCAGAAGTTCTTATTTAGTGCTTCACAAATATCTTTCTCTTGTGTATAGGTGATTCCTTCATCCATAATGGATTGTATTTTATCTTTTACTTTGATTTTGCTTTGTATGTAGCTGTAAAATAGCTTCGGTTGCTCACCACTTGTGTTTATGATGTCCTCCTCAAACTGTTTTTGGGCTTCTTTCCTTACTCTTGTGTATTTGTTTCTTGCCTGTTTATAGTTGTTATATGCCTTCTCACTATTGTTTCTTCTGTATCAATTCCATAACAAATCTTATTTTTCTTCTCTTTTATGTTCTTCATTAAACCATTTCTTTATTTTCTTTTCTGCCTCTTTGTGCCAAGGGATGTAATTTTGGATTCCTATTTCATAAAGTTCACAGAATTTTCTATACATGACATTTAAATCTTGTCCTCTAAGATCTTTTTCCAAATCTATTTCTAGGAAGTATTTTTTTTTAGGTCATGATACTTACCCTTTTTCTAGTTAAGGCTCTTTTTGTAGCTTTAATTACTATTAACTATGTCATATGCAAACCAAAAGTTGTAATTTAATACTACATGGTCACTTTTGCCGAATGGAGGGTGATACATAATATTGTCAATATCATTTTCTTGCCCCGTAAATATAAGATCAAGTACTGATGGTACATCAAGTCCTCTTTTTCTGGTGTTTTCTTTTACATGATGTGTCAGGAAAAACTCCTGCACAAGGTCCTGGAGCTCTTGGTCCCAACACACACACACAGTGTGTGTGTGCATGTGTGTGTTCTTACCTAATTGTATCTTTACAGGAATGAGTCAAGCTCGTATTGTCCCGTGTCTTAAACCATATTTATCATACATATCCTTAAATTTGTGAATTGTTTTGGCACACACTATTTCATTCGGTAGTGCATTCCACTGATCAATTGCTCTATTTGGGAAACTAAATTTCCTTACGTCTTTATCACCTCTCTTTTTCTGCAGTTTTTTGCAGTGTTCTCTTGCTGATGCTTCCCTATAGATTAAGTAATCATTTATGTCTATTTTCTCCTTCCCTGATATGCATTTATATAGCATAATCATGTCACCTCTTTTCCTTCTCTCCTGTAGTGTTGGTAGATTCAGTTTATTTAGCCTTTCTTCGTAGCTTAGATCCCTTAAGCTTGGTACCCATCTTGTAGCGGCCCTTTGAACTTTTTCAATCTTGTCTATGTGTTTTTTGAGATGAGGACTCCAGACTACTAATGCATACTCCAGGGTTGGTCTGATTAATGATATTATCTTTCTCAGCATGTCTTAATTTATGTATGTAAACGCTATTCTCATATTGGCAAGAAGTGTAAACGTATTCCGTACCTTCTCACTTATGTGGTCAGCCGGAGATAGTCTGTTATTGACTAGGTCCTTCTCGCTTGCTGATGTGTGTAGGGTTTTATTTCCTAATGTATAATCCCAATCAGGTCTTTTTCCACTTTTACCAAACTTGATTACATGACGCTTGTCCACATTGAATTCTATTTGCCATGTATTACTCCATTCATGAAGTTTATTTAATTCTTCTTGTAGCTCTTTACAAGAGTCTGTGTCAGTAATTCTCCTTTGTATTTTTGCATCATCTGCAAACTCATTTAGATAGCTTTCATTTCCAGTGTTACTGTCTATATCATTTATACACACTAAAAACATGATTGGTGCCAGCATTGAGCCCTGTGGTACTCCACTAGTCACTTCTTTCCATCATGAGTAATTTCCCCTTAGTACTGTTCTCATTTTTCTTTTCATGAGAAAATCTTGCATCCAACAATATAGATTGCCTCGAATTCCTCCTTGATGGTACAGTTTCCACAAAAGTCTTTGGTATGGTCCTGTGTCAAATGCTTTCTTGAAATCTAAATAGATACTGTCCACCCATCCTTCTCTTTCCTGTAATGTGTCTGTTACTCTGTCATAGTAGCTCAACAGATTAGTAGCACATGATTTTCCTTTTCTGAAACCAAACTGTCTTGCTGTTATCATACTGTGTTCTTCTAGGTGATTTACCCAAGCTTTTCTTATAAGCTTTTCTAATACCTTGCTTACAACACTGGTTAGTGATACCGGTCGGTAGTTTAGTGGATTTTGTCTAATCCCTTTCTTGAATAAGGGAACAATGTTTGCTTTCTTCCAAATATCAGGTAGTTTACCTTGACTCAAGGATTTCTTGAAAATTAAAAATAATGGTTTACTTAACTCCTCTGCACATTCACGTAGCATCCAACATGAATTTTCATCAGGACCATTTGCTTTTCCTTTGTCTAATTTACTTAGCTCCTCCTGTATTTCTTTTTCTGATGTTTGTATATCTGGTAGTATGTGTGGGCATGCATGTTCCACATAATCCCTCTCAAAATTTTTTTCCACTGTAAAAACTGATTCAGTATAAGAATAGACCATCTTGCACTCTTTAAGTGAACCACTGACAACTTAACAGTCAGCTTAAGTGATTTATCACAGCTCACCTCCCACCACTGCCACAATCAGTTCCATCATCCTCTCTCCTACAAATGACTCAGGACCAATGAGTCATCACTGTAAAAACCTCCCCATTGCCACCACTAATGGATATGAGGGTTTTCCTGCCATTTGCATCACCTAGTGGAGGTGCAGGGGAATTGGAAGCCAGCCCCAACCCCAACTACTCAGCTTCAGTTTCCTCATTAACACCAAGCCAACTGTTATTGTCTGTGAAGATGAATGCATAACTTGTTTTATACCTTTCTAATGACACAGTCTTATGTCAGTGAATTAATATACTGTATTAGGATGTCTTTTGAAAGCACATTGGCATGGTTGTTTATCCTAAAAAGGGTCTTATGGGGAAAGGGAGAATTCAGGCTGAAGATAACATTAACATAGCAGCTCCTATACAATGGACTTCAATGATCTCATATGCAAATTCATTACCCTAGGTTAACATATTGGTCCCACAATCTATGTCTATTGCATAATGTCGCAGCTGAATAACCCTGTTCTGGCTGGCCAGGCAGAATCATTAACCACAGGCAAACAACCACCCCTGCAGGGCTGTTCCATCCAGTGAACCAAGGTTCCCTTACAGCAGACATCTTGCCACTGCAAGATGCAGGAAAGTGTGTGGGGGCCTGGTTCTGGATGAACACCTCATTTGCATCTCTCCATTCAGTTAACAAGGGCACCATAGGAGGCTCCACTTCACCCCATTATCTGGTTACGTGGTCACCACCCAGTGTTGTAGATGGTTTCTTGGGTTACACAAAACCATTACGCTTGACACTCAGTGTAGTGCCACCTGAAGTGGAAAGCAGAATAAAAAGTGATAGGAAGGATGGGAGAAATAGGAAGAGAGCAGGGCAGACAGAAAAATAATGATAAAGGTGAGGGAAGAAATAGACAGCACTACATCAAATGAGTAGATGATGGTTGCCACTGATGTAAAGATGGAATTTGTAAAAATACATTTTACAAACACATTATGCTTCAAAATCATAAAGTGTCTTCCCTAAAATGATAACTTGCATAAATGATATGTAAATGGTTAAGTGTCAGTGAATTAATATACTGTATTAGGATGTCTTTTGAAAGCACATTGGCATGGTTGTTTATCCTAAAAAGGGTCTTATGGGGAAAGGGAGAATTCAGGCTGAAGATAACATTAACATAGCAGCTCCTATACAATGGACTTCAATGATCTCATATGCAAATTCATTACCCTAGGTTAACATATTGGTCCCACAATCTATGTCTATTGCATAATGTCGCAGCTGAATAACCCTGTTCTGGCTGGCCAGGCAGAATCATTAACCACAGGCAAACAACCACCCCTGCAGGGCTGTTCCATCCAGTGAACCAAGGTTCCCTTACAGCAGACATCTTGCCACTGCAAGATGCAGGAAAGTGTGTGGGGGCCTGGTTCTGGATGAACACCTCATTTGCATCTCTCCATTCAGTTAACAAGGGCACCATAGGAGGCTCCACTTCACCCCATTATCTGGTTACGTGGTCACCACCCAGTGTTGTAGATGGTTTCTTGGGTTACACAAAACCATTACGCTTGACACTCAGTGTAGTGCCACCTGAAGTGGAAAGCAGAATAAAAAGTGATAGGAAGGATGGGAGAAATAGGAAGAGAGCAGGGCAGACAGAAAAATAATGATAAAGGTGAGGGAAGAAATAGACAGCACTACATCAAATGAGTAGATGATGGTTGCCACTGATGTAAAGATGGAATTTGTAAAAATACATTTTACAAACACATTATGCTTCAAAATCATAAAGTGTCTTCCCTAAAATGATAACTTGCATAAATGATATGTAAATGGTTAAGTGATTTTTTTTTTTTTTTTTTTTTTTTTTTCAAAAGCTGGAGATCAGTTTCTACATAAGATTACCTTAAGGTACACCTATATTACGCTTATCATTTAAACTTATGTGACATGACACACACCTTCACTGCCATGCTGGCTCCTTGAAACACCCTCATCTTCTAGGGCTCCAACATTAGCCAAGGATATTGCAACATCTCCATCATCCAGACAAGTTGATTTCCTGTAGTTTGAAAACAGTGATGCAACAATCTCTTACCATGAATAACAACAGTGTATCTCTATTTCTTCCAAACTGAAAGTAATTTGGAGGTGAATAATACATAATGCAATCAATACATCTAAAACAGATGTGACTATCAATCATCAACTCTGGAAGGTTCAACTAAATGGGTAACAGAATGTGTTGCCACAAGTTTGGAGGCCTGTCATATAAACATCATTTTAATAATTTCACGCTGAGGTGCCTCTCAGATGAAGAAAATAATTAACATAAGACAGAATACAAGACAAATAAAACATCCTCGAGATGCAGGGTTCAATAGGAACTCAACCACAGGTACAAACTCCATGCTGAGACTTACACTATTAGAAATGTAATTACACATAACAGAATTACATTTCTTTTAACACAGTAGGTGGAAGGTATTAAGAATATATGGAGTGGAGGGGAAATTGTTGAGTGCTGTGAAGAGTATGTACGAGGGAGCTAGGGCTACGGTGCGAGTGGATGGAGAGCTGAGTGAGTTCTTTGATCTCAGTGTGGGACTGAAACAGGGGTGTGTAATGTCTCCATGGCTGTTTAATATATATATGGATGGGGTCGTAAAGGAGGTACAAGGTAGGGCAGTGGATGTCGGGGTGGCCCTAATGAATGAGGGTGAGATTTGGAAGCTTCCGGTGTTGCTGTTTGCTGATGATACAGTATTGTTGAGTGAAGATGAATGGGAGTTGCAAGGTTTGGTGAATGAATTTGGGACAGTGTGTAGGAGGAGGAAGCTGAAAGTTAATGTAAACAAAAGTAAAGTTATGGTGTTTGAGAGGAATGAAGTCACAGAGTGTGCAGTGAGGTTGGATGGTGAGGATATGGAGAATGTGAGTGCATTCAAGTACTTGGGTAGTGTGATGAGTAAGGATGGAACTTTGGGGGATGAAGTACGTGAAAGGGTACAGCAGGGAAGGAAGGTTGTTGGCACACTGAAAGCAGTGATGAGAAATAGGGAGGTGAGTATGGAAGTTAAGAAGTCACTGCATGATGGTATTGTGATCCCTACCCTGACGTATGGAAGCGAGGCGTGGACCTTGCAAGAGGGGAACAAGTCAAGAGTGAGAGCAGTGGAAATGAGTTACTTGAGAGGAGCATGTGGAGTGACATGGAGGGACAGGTTGACGAATGAAGAAGTGAAGGAACGTTGTGGGGTAGATGTGGATGTGGTTGAAAAGATTAGGAGAAATACACTGAGGTGGTTTGGACATGTGGAGAGGATGGAGAATGAAAGACTGACTAAGAGGGTGTATGTAGGTGAGGTGGAGGGAGGGAGAGGGAGGGGTAGACCGAGGATGAGGTGGAGGGATGGAGTTGAGAGGTATATGAGGGAGGGGGGTGAGTTGGGGGAGGGGAGTCAAATGGTGGGTGACAGAGTGACTTGGAGGCGTTTTGTCTGCGGCCACCCTTTGCGGGATTAGGGCGTCGGGCTATAGATAGATAGATAGATAGGTGGGAGTGTCCACCATCCACTCATTTGATTTAATCATCATCATCATCATCACTAGAACAGAGTTTGTTGTATTTGTCGGACCCTCATAAAGGTGCAACAAAACTAAACAAAAATGCTGATTACACATACTTGTACAATATTGACTGGTGATATGAATGATAAAGTAGGGAATGTGATGGTGGATGGAGTGGTTGGTGAATGGGGTGTGCCTGCTGAGATAGATGAGAATGGCCATGCTTTAGTGGACATTTGTGCTGGGAGGGTGTTGGTGATAGCCAATACCCTCTTCAGGCACATATTGATGTACAGGTATACATGGCAAGTGATAAGGGTGGGTGGTGAACTGAATGAAAGGGAGGTAATGACTGATTATGTGTGTGTGGATTGATGAGAAGGTGTGTAATGGATGCAACAGCATATAGAGGTTGGGGGAGTGGACTTTCTAAAAATAGAAGAAGGGAAGGATGGGAGGAAGGAGTAGATGCATGGAGAGTGGAAAGGTTACAAGAGGATGAGAAAAAGGCAGAATATAAGAGAGAAGTGGAAGAACAATTGGGTAAATATGAATTGGAGCAGATGGGGGACTTGGAATGTGGAAGGTGTGTGCAAGATATTCACAGAAGAAATATGTGCAGCATGTGAGGTGGTGTGTGGGGTGAAGAGAAATGAAAGGGGATGCAAGGAACAGCATGGTGGAATGAAGAGGTGAGACAGGCTGTGGCACAAAAGAAGAAAGCATATAATGAATGGATGAGAAATAGGGGTGTGGAAGAAGTTGAGAGACAGAAGAGTTATATGTAGAAAGGAAGAGAGAGGTGAAAAGATTAGTAAGAGAGAGTAAGAAGATGGTGAGCTGAGTGAGTTCTTTGATCTCAATGTGGGACTGAAACAGGGGTGTGTAATGTCTCCATGGCTGTTTAATATATATATGGATGGGGTTGTAAAGGAGGTACAAGGTAGGGCAGTGGATGTGGGGGTGGCCCTAATGAATGAGGGTGAGATTTGGAAGCTTCCGGTGTTGCTGTTTGCTGATGATACAGTATTGTTGAGTGAAGATGAATGGGAGTTGCAAGGTTTGGTGAATGAATTTGGGACCGTGTGTAGGAGGAGGAAGCTGAAAGTTAATGTAAACAAAAGTAAAGTTATGGTGTTTGAGAAGAATGAAGTCACAGAGTGTGCAGTGAGGTTGGATGGTGAGGATATGGAGAATGTGAGTGCATTCAAGTACTTGGGTAGTGTGATGAGTAAGGATGGAACTTTGGGGGATGAAGTACGTGAAAGGGTACAGCAGGGAAGGAAGGTTGTTGGCGCACTGAAAGCAGTGATGAGAAATAGGGAGGTGAGTATGGAAGTTCAGAAGTCACTGCATGATGGTATTGTGATCCCTACCCTGACGTATGGAAGCGAGGCGTGGACCTTGCAAGAGGGGAACAAGTCAAGAGTGAGAGCAGTGGAAATGAGTTACTTGAGAGGAGCATGTGGAGTGACATGGAGGGACAGGTTGACGAATGAAGAAGTGAAGGAACGTTGTGGGGTAGATGTGGATGTGGTTGAAAAGATT
The DNA here is from genome assembly GCF_032717465.1 of Coenobita brevimanus. NCBI lineage: Eukaryota > Metazoa > Arthropoda > Malacostraca > Decapoda > Coenobitidae > Coenobita > Coenobita brevimanus. Next base: position 29,890,833 of record NC_137046.1, read on the forward strand.
AGGAGAAATACACTGAGGTGGTTTGGACATGTGGAGAGAATGGAGAATGAAAGACTGACTAAGAGGGTGTATGTAGGTGAGGTGGAGGGAGGGAGAGGGAGGGGTAGACCGAGGATGAGGTGGAGGGATGGAGTTGAGAGGTATATGAGGGAGGGGGGGGTGAGTTGGGGGGAGGGGAGTCAAATGGTGGGTGACAGAGTGACTTGGAGGCGTTTTGTCTGTGGCCACCCTTTGCGGGATTAGGGCGTCGGGCTATAGATAGATAGATAGATAGAAGAAGATAGTGGATGAGGAATTTGGAAGGAATTTGTGTCAAGTGGAAGGAATGTAAGAAAATGTTCTGGAAAGAGGTAAAGAGAGTCAGACAGGGTGGCAATGAAGTTAACAGGGAAGTGAAAGATAAAAATGGTAGATTACTAGTGGAGAAGGGAGAAAAAGTGAGTGGATGGAGAGAACACTTTAAGGAATTGTTGAACACAGAGAATGAAAGTAATGGGAGTATATGTGGTTGAGAAATGGGTGGGAGAAGAAGGGAGGTGAGATGACAGGAAGAAATCAGTAGGATGGAAGTTGTGGAAGCAATGAAGAAAGTCAAAATGGGGAAAGCTCAAGGAATTGACGTAGTGTGTGGTGAAGTGCCGAAGGATGGGGGAGAGATAGTAGTAGAATGGATGTGGAAGATGTGCACATTGGCTTGGGAGGAAGGTAGAGTCCCAGAGAATTGGAAGTCAGTATAATTATTCCCTTGTACAAGGGGAAAGGGGAAAAAGAAGTGTGTGGTAATCATAGGGGCATTTGTCTTCTTAATGTAATAGGAAAAGTATATGGTAGGATCCTTACTGACAGAGTTAGGGAAATAACAGAGGAATTAGCTGGAAAAGTGAGAAATGTGAATGCTAGGGTGGGGCTGCGAAAGGCAGACCAAAAAAGAACAGTGATGAGGTCACACAGCAATAATGGACTGAATGGGGTGGCTACCAAATATCGAGCTGCATAGAGAGCTGCCATTAGGTGACCAAGACCAATGCATGCATGCTGGAGCCTTTATAAACAAAATGAAATGTTGTATATATACACTCTGGGTGATCAGCTACACTGTGCCATCAATGAAACCTACCAAACTCTCTAGGGAGGAGTGGAGGGAACGGGGAGGCACTTGACAAACTGATACATGTAACAGCACTGTGATAAATACACTACCCTGTGATGTGAGAACAAGTATTTTTTGGAGGTATGAGCTCAACAGATCCATCTGTATCTGAGGAACTTCAGAGGTATAATACTTTTGTTTTTTATTTTTTCTGTTTTTAATGTACTTTATAATAATTACACCTAATGTCAGATTTTGTTCACTACAGTTCCCTGGGATGAAAAGGTTACAATACTCTCCATTAACCTATTCTGGTAGAGGATGTGCTTGTTAATGCCAAAATTATTTTATTCAGCTTAGGACAGACTAACTGCAACTGATAAAATGAGTGATGTAAACTGCAATATTTTTACACCTAAAAAGCAAGAGTTATGCACCAAAACAAAAATTTCACTAAATTCTCAAGGAATGGGGTATGAAACAAACAATACCTGAAGAAAGCACGAAGAACCTGAGATGAGCACGATGACCATGTTGTTTTGCCAGGTCCAACAGAAGGTGACATGATGTACTTAGTGTTGCTGCATCGTGATGCTTCCTGGCTTCCATCATGCTTCATGCCCAGGCTGACGTACATAATAAATCTTATAAGTTCATTCTGCATCCAATCCCAGGGCTGGGATATCACATTTCTAAACTAAATCTGCCAGAATTCGCTGACTGGATCAGAACCTAACTGGAAGGCAAATCTTGCATTGTAACAAAAGATGAACGGCATCATACACATCTCCACAACCTCAACAGCACACCATATACCATTAAAGTATGCAAACTACAATGCACTAAAAAACAGTTTTTATGACTAAAAACTCATTTTCACTTACAGAGGGAGAACTTGGAGACAACCTAGGAAAAAGTCTTTCTGTTATCTTGCAACACAACATGTTAAGTTAATGATGACAGGAGACTCACCCCAGACTACAAAAGCTGAGGAGAGGATGTATTATGTCTTGTCGAAGTGAAAATGCTACACCAGGTCCGACAGTCTTCCCCAAAGGACATCGATGTCTTGCCTGCTTATTCAAATGCTTCCCATGCTTCCTTTGTCCATAAAAGCAATTTAGCTTACAGACAATACATCAGTTAATGCCACTAATTCATGTGTGTGGGCAATAACACTCAATGTAATGTGGGGAAACAATTAAATTAAAGCTTCTCCGAGCAGGGTTGTAATAAGTGGATGCTTCCATGTTTACTTACTACATATGAGAAATTGGTTTCTGGCTTGCAAAAACTTGTTTTTGTACTGTACTTCTGACTCACAGACACTCTCTGGTAGAGTACCAGTACTCCAGAGAGACAAGGAAAGATCCATAGCAAGGTGGAGAATCTGAATACTGTATTATGCATCCCGAATAAGTCACGATCTCTTCCAACAAATATCGCCTTACTCTAATTTATACTTACTTTCAAAACATAACACTTACGATAATAAAATTCTGCATGTCTGCAAAGCTCCTGTTTACTATCATGCAAAACACTATTATCTGCACACTTCAGATTTTAGATACTCCACTCATCACCTGTAACTGACCATCCCTGCTCCACTCTCCACAAGTCAAATGTTCATCATCATCACCATCATCCGGACCTCCTTTCCCACCCTAGGGCAGGGTGAGAGGTAGCAATGTCCAGACAGCCAAAGTTTGCCCAATCCAATGGGCCACGCTTCCATTTGCTCACCATTCAAGCCCCTGGAATCCTGGCTCTATCTGATACACCAGAAACATTCATCAAAATCTATAGTTTCATATAAATATATCCAAAAGTCAATCTGGACGCTGTCACTTTAAAAAGGGATGCCAAATTGCTGATCATGTGCTTCTCCTCACAATATTCATCCAGCTAGCTTGATCTCTTGACAGTTCCCTAGCCTCACCAACTTCCAAACCTCTCTCCCACACGCACTCATCCATCACATCTCTCCACTTTCTCCTTGGTCTAACTCGCCTCCTCCCTCCTTCAAATTCACTCAGATATACCTTTTTCACAACCCTGTTAACCATTCTCTCCAAATGACTGTCCACTCTCTTCAATTCTGGTGTCCACATACTTCCTCACTCCACATCTTTCGTGAATCACATTATTTCGTATCCTACGCACTCTCTGTACTCCACATACATTCCTCAGCAGTACCATTTCCATTGCTCTCACTCTTGACTTTTCATTTTCATGCCATACCATAGTCTTGCATCCATATGTTAAAGCTGGCACTAACACTATTTATGTAAGCCTCATGCAGCTGCAACATTCAAGCCTCTGTTTCATATCAAGGCCTTCATTGCACATGCTACTTTCCTTCCTTGTGTCACTCTACTTTCCACTTTTTTTTCACATTTTCCTCTCTTTTCTATCACTGTACCCAGGTATCTGAACTCTCTCACCAATTCCAGTCTCTCTCCATTCACTGTAACATCGCACTGGGAGTCACCTTCTCTCTCATTAACCATCACTTTACTCTTTTCTACATTTACTCACAAGGCATGACACTCACAGACATCAGCAAAACTCTGCGCTGGTCTACCAAGTTCTTGTTGGGTATTTGCAAGTAGTACTGCATAATCAGCATACAACAAATAGATATTCCATCCATCACCATTCATTACCAACTCTACCTCCCTCTCCATTACTTATGTTTTTATTTCTCTCATCACCCCATCCATATATATATTGAACAACCACGGGGACATCACACAACCTTGTCGCATGCCCACACTGATCGTGAACCATTCACTTAGTTGCCCATTAACCCTTACACATGCTTCACTATCATCATTAAAACTCTTGACAGCACCTAGCAGCTTACCATCTACACCATACGTGTGCAAAACCTTCCACAATCCTACTCTGCCTACTTTGCTGTATGCTTTTTCCAGATTCATGATGCCATAAACACCTTATAGTCCTTCTCACAAGCCTTCTTCACTTTCTGTCTCATTGCAAATATTTGATCCACACACCCTCTGCCACTCCTAAAGCCACATTGTTCATCACTCACTAGGAATTCTGATCTCTCTCTCACTTTCTCTACAAAAATTCTTCCATAGACCTTCCTAACCACACTTAATAAACTAATGCCATGATAATTCTTGCACTCACTTCACCCACCTTTATTTTTGTACAGGGGTACAATTACAGCCACTCTGCTGGCACAACTTCACTCATTCATGCCTTCTTACATTTCTCTACAAGAACTTCATTCCACGCTCTCCACCTCATCAACCCCAGCTGCTGTCCCATTTTTCAGCCGCTACACAGCGCTCCTCGCCTGTGCAGGTGTCATGTTTCCTAGCACTGCACACCCCCAAAACCAATCATGTTTACAGCCACTCTACCCTCTCTATTCACATTCATCAGGCTTTCAAAATATTCTATTCATTTGGTCCTTACTTCATCCCCATGGTTTAATAATCTACCACTTACATCCTTCAAACCTTCACACTTCATTCCGCTTTCACTTCTACATTTCCGCACCTCTTTCCAGGATAACTTTCTATTTTCAGAGTACTGTAGTTTGCATTCATTTTTCTTCCTAGATCATCATTTACCTCCTGCTTTTTCCCCTTTACCAGTCTCTTTACGTACTTCTTGCTCTCAGTATATTCAGTTCTTATTTCAATTGATCCCCTGTCCTGTAACCACTCTAGCAACTTCCTCTTTTCCTCCATCGCTCTCTTAACCTCTTCATCCCAACAAGTCGTACATTTCTTCTTTGTTGTTACTCTTGCCACACCACACATCGTTTTAGCATTTCTAACTAAGCAATCCCTACATGCATTCCACAGGCTGTCCAGATCCATTTCATTCCAATTCACTGATTCTAACTCCTCCTGTACTTCGGTCCTGTAATCATCTGCCATTTCTTTGATCCTCAACTTTTTGACTTTCAGTCTTTCTCCCTGACTGCTCCCCTCTCTCCTGATCCACCTCACTCCTCTCAGCTTGATCTTGCATACCACAATCATAAGATCTGACAGACCTCCACATCGTCCTCTCATGGACCTCGTATCAGCAACCATTCCCAACATCAACCTCTCTACGAGCACATAATCAATCAGGCTCCTTTCAACATGATCCCCGTTCCCTCTATACCATGTACATTTATGTGCATCTTTGCATTTGAAATATGAGTTACAAATGCACAGCCTCTTTTCCTGACACATGTCCTTCAGTCGCTACCCATTATCATTTTCTCCTGGTACTCCATTACAACCCATTATGTTATCCCCAGGACCAGTGCCTACTCTTCCATTCATATTGTCCATTATAATCACTTTATTACTCCTGGGCGCTTCATCCCCCTCATCCCAAAACCTGTCTTTCTCTCTCACTCCTGACCTTGCACGGTGCATACGCTGCAGTCACAGCCACTTTCACCTTCTCAAACTTGAACATGACATACATACACCTTGAGCTGACACAATGGTAATTTCTCATTCCACTCTGCCACACCTCAATCATCAACAAAGCAACTCCTTCCTTGCATCTTCCTCGCCCATTCATGCCCAATATTACACATTTCACACCGTCCTACTCCTCCACTTCACACTCTTTCATCTTTGTTTCACACAATGCCATCACGGCATATCTTGCACTCTTGAACACATTCACCACTTCCACCCTCTTGTTCTCCTCATTCACACCTCTCACATTCCACAAGGCCATGCAAATCTGCTCACTTGGTTGGGGTCCTGGGCAGGTATTGGGCCCTCTGAGGCTCTCCGAAACAACTGCCATGATTAAGTGATTTTAGATGGGGGAATCTGGGGGACACTAAACCTGGCCAAAAGCCCCAGTTACATGGTTACCACCCAGCATAGTAAATGGTTTCCTGGGTACAGGAAACCATTTGGCATGTCACTCAGTTTAGAGACCCTAAGGCATCCCTGCACTGAGTGAGTGGATGATGGGTGTGCTCCCATCCACCACAAAGTGTTAACCTCTCAAAATCACATACAAATACCAACAGCTATTTGAGCCAGAAAAAGAAGGGTTTTATTCTGATACCTGCTCATTACCTTGTCTGCCTCTTTATCAGTTAAATTTCTTGTGGACATAATGAACTTACCAAGAAAATAAGCTTAAGGTAGTGAAGGGTTCACAGTCACTGAAATGGAAGCAAAAGGATTTGGAAAACCTGGAATGTATACAAGCTGAGTTTGGTTAAGAATCCTTAAACAGTGCATAGTGTTGTAAGACTGGCACAAGTAAGAGAAGTACACCTTGGTGGGTGCAGAAAAAAAGAAGAAAAAGTGGATAGGGTAAAGAAAGAGGTTCTAATGTGTATTGGTATATACAAAAAAAAAAAAAAAAAAAAAAAAAAAAGGAACATACACAATGAAAAATACATGATGTGCTTAGTAAAGAGAAGATGAGAGAGAACATAACTATCTTGGAAGAAAAATTACCATAAACCAAACTGAAAAGGGAGCACCAGTGATGTAACAGAATAACTGCCGACTCCGCTCTTTCTTTACCCCTGCACAATTGTTGACCCTATACAGGGGTTTTATCCGCCCCTGTGTGGAGTACAACTCTCACGTGTGGGGAGGCTCCCCACATACAGCTCTTCTCAATAGGGTGAAGTCAAAGGCTTTTCCTCTCATTAACTCTCCTCCTCTTACTGACTCCCTTCAACCTCTGTCTCTTCGCCGCATGTTGCATCTTTATCTCTTTTCTATCGCTACTTTAATGGTCACTGCTCCTCTGAACTGTCTGCTTGCATTCCTCCACCATGGGCGTGTAGCACCCATCTGGCAGCAAACTCTCATCCCTTTACTGTCCAACTCTCTAATGCAAGAGTTAACCGTTACTCCCAGTCTTTCATTTATACAACAGGTCAACTCTGGAACTGTCTCCCTCTGTCTGTATTTCCTGCTGCCTATGATCTCCAGTCTTTCAAACGCAGTGTGTCCAAGCATCTCAAAATGATCGGATCTTGAATTTGGCTCTCTATTGTATTTTGTTTTTCTCTTGGAGGGAACTGTTACTGCGGGCTTATGGCCTTTGGTTCCTTCTTCCTCGTAAAAAAAAATAAATAAATAAATAAAAATAAAAACATGCATGAGGAACCAGGTTAGATATCCAGACCACTGGAATTTTTTACATTTTCTCAAGCTCCCCAAGTCCCATTTCACCTACCAGTGAGAACATACTACAATGAAGTTCTCAAAACCCAAATTCCTGATTTTTTTCCAAAAGAATTTTCAGAGGGTCAGTTTACAAAATATGTTTTTGAAAGAATGTATTTACAGGCCATAAAAGTCCTGGTTGGTTTCCAGGCTCACCAATGAATTAGCAGACTGCTGCAGTAGTCAGCAGTCACCAAAGCGCCGAAGTTGAACTCACCTGAATCACTTGGTTGATTTTATAATTTTCTGTTTTCTTTTATTCTGTCCCCATGGACATGAAAAATAGTCATATGTTTACTGTTAAATTTTCACATATGAACAATCAGAACCATAACTATTTGTGATGGAATACAGTGATTACTGAACAGAATGGAGAGCAAGTGGATGCCTGTACATATGAGTGATGACAGTCAGAGAATTCTGTTCTCCAATAATTTCAAATTTCAAAATGCACCGATACATCCCGAACATTTTGAATCTTGGGAATTGCACTATCCTAGCCGCAAGTAATCATACATGCACTGAACTTCCCTTTCCCAGACTTTACCTGGTAAAACAACCATTACATTTCTAGATGCATAACCTCCACTCTCTCCTTCCCACTTGACTGTTCCTTAACCTACTATCCTCAGTTCTTGCAATTATGCAACTGTAGATTAGGTATTTCCCTTGGTGCCTGCCCTGATCCAAATACAGGAAACCCTCTTATCTAAATGACTAGTATATGAAAATCTGCTTCTCAGAATGTACTGGTATGGGTGAATTCCGATGACTGAGGACAATACAGAGTGGGAGACATACCCTGGTTAACCATTGTGCTGTGCCTTGCCTGCTTCACTCTTCCGATGGTCTATCCAAACACATACACACACACACACACACACACACACACACACACACACACACACAATGAAAGGAAGAATATAAAAGAACTAGAAATGAATATACAAGAATACGCAGAGAGGAAGAAAAGAACTTTGAAAAAGATACAATTAACAGATGTAAGGAAGAACCAAAATTGTTTTATAGATTTTTTAATGGCAAACTGAAACAAAAGGAAGGAATCACCCAACTGAATGTAGAAGGACAGGTCTATAAAGATGCGGCAATGCAAGCTGAAATAATGAACAAATGTTTCCAATCGGTTTTCACTAAAGAAAGGGATTTTGTGGAGGGGGAGGCTGTGACTAAATGTAGTGATAAAAGACATAAAAGTGGAAGTGCAGGAAGTGTATACATTACTGGACACTCAAGATGTAAGGAAAGCCCCAGGACCGGATGTAATCTATACCTGGATACTGAGAGAAAGCAGAGAACAACTGGCAAATAAGATTCACGATTTATTTGTGAGTTCTCTGGAAGAAGGGAAAGTGCCTCAGGAATGGAAGAGGGCCAATGTGGTACCAATTTATAAGGGAGGAAACAAGGAAGAACCCCTGAATTATAGACCAGTGTAGTTGCAAAATTGTGTGAGAGAATCCTGAAATACATATGGATAAAATATCTGGAGGAGATGAACATATTGGCTGAGAGCCAGCTTGGATTCAGAATTGGAAGGTCATGTATTTCCAACTTATTAAGTTTTGACTCAAGAGGGATTGATGTGCTACAGGAGAGAGATGGTTGGGTGGATTGTGTATATCTAGATTTGGAGAGAGCCTTTGACAATGTACCCCACAAGCGACTAATGTGGAAATTGGAACACATAGGAGGACTGAAGGGAAATGTCCTGGAGTGGATGAGAGACTTCTTGAGAGAGACAAATGAGGACAGTAATAAAGGACAAGATGGCTGGATGGAGGGAAGTAATAAGTGGAGTCCCACAGGGCTCCGTGTTAGTACCAGTAATGTTCTTGATTTATGTAAATGATATAGTAGATGGAGTGAACAGTTATGCAAGTCTGTTTGCTGATGATGCAAAGATCCTGAGGAAAGCAGAAGTCGAGGAAGACTGTAAAATGCTGCAGGAAGACCTGAATGGGATCCATGATTGGAGCCAGATGTGAGAAATGAAATTAAACACAAAAAAATGTAAAATATTGGAAATGGGTAAGAGTGCCAAGAGGCCATCACTGAATTACATGATGGGTAATGAACCAATAAAAAAAGTGAGAGAAGAGAAAGACTTGGGAGTGCTGGTCCAGGATAGTTTGTCACCGGAAAAACACATTAACCCCTACACCGCGGGCTTGTTTACCAATGACTTGCGTGTGCCGCGGGGTTATTTGGGCTCCGACAGACTCTCAAAAAATATTTGCCAAAAATCAGTTATTAGTCCTAGAATAATAAAATTATATATGCTTATGGCACATACCTTCAGCTTTCTCCTGGAATGATTGTTGAGCCTTCGTCGGTTACCGTAGGACTTGTGGAGACCTCTGAAGTAGGGTAATGAAGTCTCCACTTTACACTTCCCGACAACCCGTAATATGATTACCACAGCCAGATACAAACACTATAAACACTATTCTACAATTTTCAAGTAGTTTGGGATCCATACTCAAAAAAAAAAAAACACTGTGAAAGCAATGGAAATTACGAGCGCGTCTGATCGTCGCACTGGCACTAGTTCGCTCTTGGTAGTCTGTCATTTATTATTCATAAAACCCCTCACACTTTATATTTCTATTACTATATAACACTTATATATATCTGGAGTCTTTCTCCATAAGTTTCCTTCAGTAGTATTAGTTTATTGTCACTGTAGGGATTCAATTTCTTTCAGTAAAATACGTAGCATTCACTTTCTCGTCCTGTATACTGGCATTGAGAGTGAATGTCACTTTCATCTTCACTCTCATAACTCATAGCATTCAGACATGCTAGAGTGAAACTTTCACTTTCATTACTCCTAGGGTATATACTCGTATTCTTATAATACTACTCATTTACATTTCTATTTACGTTCTCTATTTTCTTTACGTTATTTACATTTCTATTTTATTTACACTGTGTTGTGCACTGTCACTTGAAATAACTTATAAAACTATTTTCCATTGTTCACGTATATTTACATTCATTACTTTCACTTGCTGTTTACACATTATTTACAATTCCACTTGCACTGTTTTACTCAATAGAAAGATCGTAATCACTCTTTTATCAATTGTCAGCCCTTTACCTCTCTCCACACGAGGTTTAGTAGGGGGTAAAGGTCACAGGGCCATTTGCATGGGGGTGAAAAAAAGGCCTTGAAGTCAGCAAGAAGAAACATACGTACTCTCGCTTCGGAAGGTGAGAGCAAACTGATAACGGAGCAAGGGCCAGCTGGATGCCTGCTAGGGGTTATTCAGAGTTACCAATATTACTTCTTGAAACAGCTAAGTCTAGCACTGATATGATTGGCAGGAAATCTAGACAATACATTATAAATTTGGTAGTTCCAGGTGAATGTAAATATCACTTAGGCTTCTCCTTTCCCTCCTTACATGTATATTTATTACGAAAATAGATTAGAGGCCTACTTAGGAGATATATATTCAGAGCTACCAATGTTATATCTTGAAACAGCTTTGTCTAGCACTGATATGATTGGCAGGAAATCTAGACAATACATTATAAATTAGGTAGTTCCAGGTGAATGTAAATATCACTTAGGCTTCTCCCTTCCCTCCTTACATGTATATTTATTACGAAAACAGATTATACGGCATATTTCAAGGATAAAAAAACATCGAAAATTAGCGAACGAGTGCACGTGAGGTGTTGTCAGGTGATAATTAGCCAATTCCAGGTGTATGGCACTCTCACTTACCTTATTTCTTTCTTGTATATATTATTTGGTATAAGAATAGGACATAGGGCTTATTTCAATGGATGAAATCAGTGAAAAATTCCAGGGAAGATTTACTTAGCGTAGCACGGCCGGGCAGGCGAGAGGATAGGGTAATGGAGGGGGGGTAGGGAGGGGAGTCAAGAACGGGGAGAAATGGCTAAATTGTCAACAATGGATGGGAGTACAGATGAGATTAGGAGTGCTGACTAGTGTTGGACATTGGCAGTAGATAGATGATACAAGCCCCCATTTGGAAGCCCCGGTGAATTCAAAATAACACAGAATCACAAAAGCGACGCCCCGCGGTATGATCCCTTGCTCCCAAGCGTCACGAAAGTGACGCCCTGCGGTTAAGGGGTTAACAAGATAGTTAGAGAGCCGTACTATCTCTTGACTAACATACGAGTGGCATTCAATTACATGGATGAGGAAATGATGAAAAAATTGATAGTGGCCATGTTCTGCCCCAGGTTGGAATATGCAGCAGCAGTGTGGTCTGCACACAAGAAGAAAGATATAAATAAGATCGAGAGAATATAAAGAACAGCAAACAAGATGGTCCCCAGCCTGGCAGATCTGTCTTACGGAGAGAAGCTGGAAAAGCTGGACCTGCCTTCCCTAGAAGAAAGGAGAGAGAGGGGTGACATGCTTGCAGTGTTCAGGACCATGATGGGACAAGATAAAACTGATAAAAATGAGTATGGGATGGGAGAGCAACAAGAGGACACGGAATGAAACTGAAAAAGCCAAGCTGTTTGAAGGATATCATGAAATATAGCTTTCCATATAGATGCACAGACCTGTGGAACAGCCTGGACAAAAAGATCGTCCAATCTAAAAACTTAAATGAGTTCAAAGCAAAATTTGACTTAAATGAGAAAAAGAGACGGGACCCCACGAGCATAGCTTATTTCCTGTATATCACAACTAGGTAAATACAACTAGGCAAATACAAACACACACACACACACGCTCAGTCACCGCTGCAAACCTCAAGTAGTTTTCAGGAATTATGTTTGTCCTGTCTCCTTGTCTCAACTTTAAAGTATTGTAAGTTGATATAGGCTACCAAAAATGTAAAGAGCTATTGTCAGTGAATATACATGAATGTTTATAGTATTTTTGGTAACAGCTGTTTGGTAATGTAACCAACCTCAAACGTGGCCGACAATGTACACATCGAGGGACCCGAATTTCCAGGATTTGACAGTGAAACAATGTGATGGATTTGGTTAAAACATTGATTATGAGGATTTGTGAACTAGAAAAGCAAGTGGAGGATCTAGTATTAAGGAACATGCCTGAAAATACCAAAAATACTATACAGAGTCTGATACAGGCCAATGAGACGGCGAACCAGGAGATTAAAAATTTGAAACGAGAAAATATCAAATTGAGGGGAAAACTTGAAGGGAGCAGTAACAAAACAGAGAAGGTGAGTAGTGTGTTAGAAGAGCAAAAGGCAAAGTGGGCACATGTGGAAGAAGAACAGAAAGAAGTGGTCAGCTTAAAAGATATAATTAAGGAAGAAAGGGAAATGAACAAGAAAAAAGTGGAAGAAAAAAGAGAAAATAGTGAGAGAAACTGTAGAAAGGAACAGGTGCGTGGTAATATCTGGAAACAGGGAAGAGGAAGAAAAGGTTAGATCCATGAGACTCAAGAGAGACATGAATCAAGTGAGAAAAATACTGGGCAAGATTGATCCTGAAGGAAACATGTGGGAAAAAAAAATTAAGGAAGTAAGGAGGATAGAGCCATATAAGAAAGGGGAAGCAAGACCAATGAGAGTTAAGTTGTCAACAGAAAGTGTAGTAAACAATATACTTAAAGTGACCTGGAAAATAAGTAAAGAAGCAGGGATGGAAAATATTATAGTAGGAAAAGATTTGAATGAAGAAGAAAGAAAAGTTTTAAAATCTTTGAAGGAACAAGTAAAGGAAAAACATGACAGGAGGACAGAGAAAGAATGTAAAACTTTTTTTTTGGAGAGTGATGGATATGAAAGTAAGGAAGTGGTATGTGAGGAACTAGAAGTGAAGGAAACAAGGGGGATGGATATGAATGTGAAAAAGGAAAAAATGATATTATGTATAGTAATGGAGATGGGTTAATATCTAAGAAAAGGGAAACTGGAGAATATATAAATGAAAATAAACCTGAAACTGTTTGCTTGATGGAAACCAAGTTTCCCCGACAAGTTGATACAAAATTATTTGGATGGAACAATTATAATTTTGGAGGAAGGATAGAGAAAGCAAGTTTGGGGGAGGTATAATGATTTTAACCCATAATGACCTAAGAGCAAAAAATATAGAAACTGAAAATACCATAGCTGAACTTTTGGGAATTGAAATAAAGGACAGTTATGGAGAAAAAAATAGATGTAATAGTATTCTTCTGTGCCCCCAGAACTAGGGGATGGACAAAAGAAGATCACAAACAGTTAATAAGAGAATCCATTATTAAACTAAAGATGTTAACTGAATGAAGAAACAGAATAGTAATAATGGGAGATTCTAACTGTAGAGAAGTTGACTGGGAAAGCATGGATGCTGGGAACAATGAGGAATCATGGGGAATAAATTAATGGAATTGGTGATGGACAACATGCTAACCCAATTAAAGAAAATACAAGAATTAGGGGTGATGACGAACCATCAAGGTTCGACTTAGTATTCACAAAGGACCCAAATGATGTGAAGAACATAACCTACCAATGCTCCTTTGGTAGTGAACATCAGGTTATTGAGATGAAAGTGGCGGGAGTAAGGGAAGGAGAAAGAGATGAAAAACACAGAGAATATAGATACAATTATGGGAAGGTAGACTTTGCTTCCCTGAGGAATTTTTCCAAAATGTAGACTGGAGTCAAATGAATATGATCACAAATGTTGAAGAGAAATATGAGTTTTTGATAGAAGTATATAAAACAGGTGTTAGAAAATATGTCCCAAAATCTTCCACATCAATGGAAAGGAAGAGAGAATGGTTTAACAACAGATGTAGAAAGGCACATGAAGCAAGAAAAAGAGCATGGAATAAAGTGAGCAGAAGATATGGTGAAAGGGCTTGGGAGGAGTACAAGCAGGTAAGAAATGAATATGTAAGGGTGCGGAGAGAAGAAAAAAGGAAATACAAAAAGGATATTGTAAACAAATGTAAAAAAGAGCAGAAACTATTTTATAGGTTTGTAAATGGTAAAATGAAAGTAAAGAACAGTATAATACAATTGAGGGATGGAGATGAAACTTACGAAAGAGAAGAAGAATTGTGCAAAATAATGAACAACAGGCTGAAGTCTGTCTATGTGCTGGAGAAGGAATTTAGGGAACCTGAAATGGAACCCAGGATAATGGGAATGGAAGAAATTATGGTTGACATAAATGAGGTGCTGCAGCTGATGAGGGGTTTGGATGTGAGAAAAGCAATGGGACCAGATGGTGTGGCTGGATAGATCCTGAAGGAATGTGCAGACCAGTTAGTGTGGCCTGTTTGTCATCATCAAGACCTCGCTGGAAAATGGACAGTTACCTAAAGACTGGAAAAGAGCTAGTATTGTGCTAATCTTCAAGGAAGGAGATAGGGAAGATCCACTCAATTACACACCTGTATCACTTACTAGTATTGTTTGTAAAATCTGTGAGAAAATTATTAGAAAAAGATGGATAAAGTATTTAGGGGAAAATGAAGTGATAACACCAAGACAATTTGGTTTTAGGGAAGGAAGATCATGTGTTACTAACCTATTAAGTTTCTACAATAGGGTAATAGATGTCATACAAGAGAGAGAGGGATGGGCAGATTGTGTCTATCTTGATCTCAAGAAACCATTTGATGGAGTGCCCAATAGGAGACTGCTGTGGAAGCTGAAGACCTCTGGAGGAGTGCATGGGAAATAGGAAGGCAGATGAGAACAGTCATAAGAGACAAGGTGTCACAATGGAGAAATGTGACTAGAGGAGCACCCAAGGGCTCTGTCTTAGCCCCAATAATGTTTCTGAGATATGTAAATGATTTACCAGAGAGTTTGAATAGTTACACGAGTATGTTTGCAGATGATGCTAAAATCATGAAACATATTAAATGTACTGATAGTTGTAAAAAAATGCAAGAAGACTTGGACAAACTCCACAGCTGGAGCCAGACTTAGAAAATGGACTTTAATGCCAAGAAGTGTCATGTATTAGAAATGGGAATAAGTGAAAAACGACCGCACTGGACATATAAAATGGACAATGAGGTAATTAGTAAAAGAAAAGATGAGAAAGATTTGGGAAGGATTATTCAGGATGACATGTCACCAGAAAAGCATATAAACAATATCATTGGAGGACTTTATGGATTACACAAGAGTGACTTTTATTTATTTGGATGAGGAAATGCTGAGGGAGTTGATAGTGACCATGATAAGACCAAGACAGGAGTATGCGGTGGTGGTATGGTCACCTCATTTGAAGAAGCATATTGATAAACTAGAGAGGGTTCAACGGATGGCAACAAGGATGATACCAAGCTTAAGGGAACTCATCTATGAGGAAAGATTGGAAAAACTGAAGTTACCAACACTGCGCAAGAGAAGGGAAAGAGGTGACTTGGTCACGATATTTAGAAATGTAAGAGAATCAGAAAGAGTGGATAGAGAGGATCTTTTTGCATTGGATGATGGACGAACAAGAGGTCATGACTTCAAGTTGAGGAAAAGTAGATGTCTTAATGATCTTACAAGGTTCAGTTTAGCAAACAGAAGCATAAGTATTTGGAATGACTCAGACGAAGAGGTGGTGAAGGCAAAAAACATTCATGTGTTTAAAACTAGACTAGATAATTGTAGATATGGAGACGGGATAATACAAGCTTAGCTCAATTCCTGTATACTACAAATATGTAAATACAAATAGGTAAACACACACACACACACACACACACACACACAGAACTAGGCAGTCCTTACAAAAGCCACACAAAGGCCTAAATTGTCTGCACTGGCTTGTATAAATACTGTCCCAACAAGTAATAAGAGGGCAAGGGTGAATGAATATGGTAACGAATGAGAGAGAAAGCAAGGCATGTTAGCTGATGAAACTAAGGAATTCACAAGAGTTCCCAATGGATGTATGAATTCACATCATCATGTCATTTATTAACCTAAAACATGCTTGCATCGGCCTTGATCACCTAATCACGGTTGTCCATGCTGTCCGATCTCTCGTAGCATTCCTATTTAGTTCCTTATCCCTGGGGTCACACTCGATGACCTCGTCCCAGGTCTTTTTCAGTCTGCCTCTTTCAACCCTACCACTGATGTTCACACTTCTCACCCTCCACACCCAACTGTCATCCTCCATGCTCTCAACATACCCAAACCATCTCAATCTAGTTACCCCTCATCATAGCATCAATACACTCCAGTCCCATCCTTCCTCTCAACTCTTCAATCATACTCCTAGCCCTACCCCCCAGGCCTTGCATTCAAGGACGCACTACACATCCACCTACTCATTGTCATTTATGTATGTTTGAGTCTACAAATGTCGTCTTTCTTTACTGCCCAGGTCTCATTACCATATAGCATTGCACACCCAAAACATATCACATACAATGATCCCTTAGCATGGAGGAAAAGCCCTCTCAATGTCAGGAGAGGCAACAGCTCCCTGAACATCCTTCAATCACTTCTCACTCTTGCCACAGAGCTAGCTCCAGCCTCAACTCCTGCGCATAATGTTGGACCTCACCTCAAGTCTTTCTTGGTCTACCTCTAGGTATTCTTCCCTCCATATTCTCAGCCACGACCCTCTTCAGCCAGTCCTCAACTCTCCTCCTGTCAATATGTTCAAAGCAACTTAACTTGCTAGCTCACTCCACTTCTTTAACCCGTCATGTCCCGACCACTTTCGCACCTCAGACACTCCCCAGTCCCGACCATTTTTGGATTTTTTTTTTCTTTTTTGGCTAAAACCTCCGCTTTTGGTGAGAAACGTCGAAAATTCATAGAGAAATCGCTCACCTGAGGTTTAAAATACTCGATACAGTAGGAGTACCTCCTTACCTTACAGGGTTTTCTATCAGGCTGGCTGCAAAGAAAACCAGTTCTATGGGAGGATAACTATTCCACACCACTTCTAAACGGTATTTATTTATTTATTTGGTATGAATTTATATGTAGTATGAGAGTATATTGGTTTTCAAATAGTAATATAGGCATTATAAGCACTGTTTCACTAACTCATCACCATTCCTGACCTTCTTTTGCCACATTACCTGATCATCTTTTCTGACTGTTTCTTCCTCTAATGCTATGTAAACTTTGTCCTCCACATTGTCATCGATTGGGGAATCACTCTGGCCCTGAATGTCTTTATTGGCCAGGTCACTGGTAACAGATGAATTGCCGAGACAATTGTGTGGGGGGGGGTTATGCGGTGTAAGGCATTGTCCCTGCTTGGCATCTTGTAGAGGAATAGAGGAAGGTGTCCCGTGTATACGTACGAAAAATCATGCGCGAAAATTGAAAATTGTGCAAATTAGGGACCTTGCAACTGCAAAATGTATCAGTACGTCGATGGGACTGGCAAATGCAAAATGTTGCAACATACCCATACATCGACGGGACGTCTCGGGTTAACATGTCTTTAGTCAAATTTCTCTCACAGCACACCATTCTCAGCTATCCGAAAGTAAGACCCAATTCATTCATCCGAACATTCTCATTTCTGTGTTCCAGTATGTACATATCCTCTCATGCAGAGCAAGTCTCAGTGCCATAAAGCATAACATTACCTTTCCCTACCCCTCCCTATCCCATCCTACCCTACCCTACAGTACTCTGAAATGCCTCTTCATGTTATGTTTTGCCTTCTCCTACCTGCATCTCCTTAACCAACTCTGCATCTCCCACTTCTACCCTACCCTGCCTTTCCCTGCTAAGTTTCTTTTTTCCTTACTCTTGACATGTCTTAAATTTCACCACCCTACTCTGCCTTTCCTCACACAAAGGACACATGAATCCTCCTGGAGATTACGTGAATATGTATAATGAGCCTATTGGAGACAATGGGGAGTGACAAAGCAGTGCACTACACACTAGCAAAGTGAAAGTGAAGCTCGCTACAAAGCTATTCTGGTTTGCTATAGTTATACGACGAAAGATATACAGTATATTGATAGAAAAAGAAAATAACCTACATTCATAACTGGTGGTAAAAAATTAATAAATAAATATTTCGATGTTATCAATTGTTACATGTTTCCACTATTTGGCATCTCTGCATAATTATGCTACTTCAGTACGTTATAAGTGACATTGTTCGACTGAAGATATGTACTGGTAAAAAAAGAAAATGAACTATGTTCAAAACTGGTGATAGAAAAATATGTAACTAATGATTATTCCGGTGTTATCAAATGTTACATTTTTTCCCTCACGTGGCATCTCTGCATAATTATTCTGGCTCATTATGTTACAAGTGACACTGTAGTAATAAGTGAAAACATTAAATGTGTATTAGTGAGAAAATGCAAAAAATATAAAGAAATCAACATGGTGTCACTCGATTACAATCACACACTACCTATCTATCAATCTATTGCCAGACGCCTTACTACTGTAAGGGGTGGCCACAAACAAATTGCCTCCATGTTGCCCTGTCCCCCGCCATTTCACTGCCCTGCTCCCATTTCACACACCCCTCTCTCTCTCTCATATACCTCTCCATTCCTCTATCTCCATTCCATCCCTTTATCTCATCCTTGGCCTCCCCTTCCCTCTCCCCCCCTCCACCTCACTCACATACACTCTCCTCGTCAGTCTATCACTCTCCAGCCTCTCCACATGATCAAACACACAATCACACTCACATGGCATATATAGTGGTAAGTGCAGTGCTATCATGCCTAGCCTTTTCTTACACTACCCTGCCTTCCCCTGCCATGCTCTGCCTTTCCTTACACTGCCTTCCCCTGCCGATAATAACCTTGGGGTACCGAACTAGTAAAAACATTAGAAAAATAAGCACATATAATGTGTTGACACCTAAATTAAGCACATGTGGCACTTTAGCACTTGTAGTTTAGCCACAGCACAGTGCATCAAGTGTCTTTATCACTGAAAATTTGTGAATAACTTGATTTTTGGTACTATCAAACACAGAAATCATCTCCCAAACTTCTTTTCCCCTCATGTGGCATGGCAGCCACTTGTGCCCATCTGGGGGCCTCCCACATGCCAAATGCAAAAAACACCTCTTCAACTTGCTCTTCCTCTATCCCTGGATCACCAACAGATATTCAGTTTGTTTCATTTTTCAACTCGTTCTCCCTCCATCCTTGGACCACCTATGGACCTTCAGTTTGTTTCCAAGGTACAGGACTGAACTTTGTTATGTCATGTCATGTTGTTGACTAATATTTAAACATGCTTGGTAAAGCATAAGTGGATGAAAACAACTAGTGAAAACACTCCAATTTTTCTGTATTTGCCACACCACATACATAAGTTACAACACCTCCATAGCCTAGGGGTTAACCCTTTAACCGCGGGTGTCATTCCAGAATGACATTGCAAAAACTGGACCAAACCGCGGGTGTCATTCTCGAATGTTTGTGAATATTTTGAATACCCCGCGTTTTTTCCGTGCGCCCATTGTTTCAAGGGAGAGTAGCTATTAAGTTCTTTCACTCCAGCCGACCCCCACCTCCCTCCTCCCCCCCCTGGGGCCCCACCTCCCACCCCCTGGGCCCCCCACCCCACCCCGGACCAAACACGCATCAGTATCTGTCCAGCTGTGTGAGTGACAACACTGCTGATGTGGTGGTGAAGTGCAGGCAATTACAGTGCCTTTTACCTGCCTCAGTGAACACAGAGTGGGTGTTTATCGTATGTGCAGTGTTCATATATGTTTATAGTATTATTATCAGAATGAGGTTGGCATTTGGTAATGGTGTGTGAGCGAAAAATAGTGATTACAACACCGCTGGTATGGCAGTGAAATGTGGGCAATAACAGTGCCTTTTACCTGCCTCAGTGAACACAGAGTGGGTGTTTATCGCATGTGCAGTGTTCATGTATGTTTATAGTATTATTATCAGAATGAGGTTGGCATTTGGTAATGGTGTGTGAGCGAAAAATAGTGCTTACAACACCGCTGATGTGGCAGTGAAGTGCGGGTAATTACAGTGCCTTTTACCTGCCTCAGTGAACACAGAGTGGGTGTTTATCGTATGTGCAGTGTTCATATATGTTTATAGTATTATTATCAGAATGAGGTTGGCATTTGGTAATGGTGTATGAGCGAAGGTAATGGTGTGTGAGGGAAAAATAGTGATTTTAGATCGCTCACTTCTAATGGCACTGCCCATCCAGTGATAGTCAACGAAATCATGAAACCTACATCATTGCAAAGCCGAAGGTTAGTACTTTCTAATGGTACCTTATTTTTCACTCTAGATTTATTCTGTGCAGAGTTATAAAGGTTTAAAGTTTGTTTACATTTTGGTCGAAACCCCCGCGGGAGAGGACAGTCGGGGCAAAACAATGCCCGCGGTTAAAGGGTTAAATCAAAGATCCAACACTCATTTCTTCGTCCACACCCATAACACTATTCAGCATACCATCCAAAATAAAGCCACTCGTCATGTCCCCCTCACTCCTTCATAACATGTATTTAGAGCACTAATGTCTACATACAGTACATCTTACTGTCTAAGCTCACACAACAAGCATCATATGGCATCAACTTCACAAGATCCACACAACGCACACTTCTCACAACGACAGGTATAAGTATAGCCTTCAATGCTATCCCCCAATGCAAACAAACGACCACAATATACAACGTATTGATGAGATAAACACCAAACGCTAGCTTGCCAACTATTTGTCTGGTAGATAAGCTTCTGTTATATTCCAGAGCTAGTTATCACAAACATAAAATTTTCCTACAGGAGATCCACAGGGCTCCATTCTCTCACTCACACTCTTCAATCTATAAAAGCATGATATTCCCAAACCCCAGCTACCCATAAACTTTGCATTATCTGCAGATACATTATCATAACAACCACACATGTCACCACACAGCCTGCACACTTCAACAGGACTGCCTCAACACACTGCTGACTTGAGTTAAGGACAACTGGCTAATGATCATCCCAGCCAAATCCACTACCAATCTCATCACCAGCAGTAGACATGAACACAGGCACTCCCCTACCCCTCATATCAAACTAACAATGTATGTGTGGCACATCCATCCACTAAGGTCCTTGGAGCGACATATGAAACCAGAGTAATCTTCAAAGATTATGCACAAGACATCAAGAGGCAGTGCACTACCTGGGCAATGACAAGGCCAGAGTTTGGGCAACAAAAAGAAACACCCTCATTGCTCTACAAACAACACATTAGTTCAGTGATGTCCCATACCTCCCCAGCAAGGGCTCTCATCCTATCTAATATCCACTACAACACCTTGCAAACCATACAGAACAATGCCTTAGGCACCACCAATCGCTGCACTAACACCACTCCCACAGCTCGTTCACACTCTGAAACTAAAGTCCTCTCTGTTAGAGATTACCAACATGAAAAGAAGTAGAATGGATGTGGAAGATGTGCAGATTGGCCTGGGAGAAAGGTAGAGTCCCAGAGGATTGGAAGTCAGGTATAATTATTCCCCTGTACATAATAAATGGGGAAAAGGAAGTGTGTGGTAATCATAGGGGCATTTGTGCTCTTAATGTAATAGGAAAAGTATACAGCTGGATACTTACTGACAGAGTTGGGGAAATAACAGTGGAATTAGTTGGGGAAGAACAGGGAGGTTTTAGGAAGGCAGGAGGTTGTGTAGATCAGATATTCATTCTTAGGTCTTTAGTGGAAAACTTTCTAGAGAATGGAAAGAAGTTGTATGCGGCCTTCATGGATTTGGAGAAAGCATAAGATAGGGTGGATAGACAAGGATTGTGGAAAGTATTAAGAATATATGGTGTAAATGGGAAGTTGTTGAAAGCCGTGAAGAGATGTATGAGGGTGCTAAGGCTGCAGTGCATGTGGACAGTGAAATTAGTGAATTTTTCTATTTGAAGGTTGGATTGAAACAGGGATGTGTCATGTCTCCATAGTTGTTTATTCTGTAAATGGATGGGGTTATACAAGAGAAACAAGGTAGGGAAGTGGATGTTGAAGTAGACCTAATGAGAGAGGGCAGTGTTTGGAAACTCCCTGTTCTGTTGTTTCAAATGATACTGTGTTGTTAAGTAAAGACAAAGGGGAACTGCAAGGCTTGGTGGATGAATTTGGAAGTGTGTGTAAGAAACGGAATCAAAAGGTGAATGTAGGGAAGAGTAAAGTTACAGTCTTCGAGAGAAATGAGGTCAGTGAATGTACAGTGAGGTTGGATGATGAGGAAATGGAAAATGTGAGTGCGTTTACATACTTGGGTAGTGTGATGAGTAAAGATGGAAGTTTAGAGGGTGAAGTGCTTGAAAGGGTATAACAAGGAAGAAAGGTCGTTGGTTCCTTGAAAGCAGTGATAAGAAACAGGGAAGTGAACATGGAAATAAAAAAGTCACTGCATGACAGTATTGTAATACCAACTCTGAAGTATGGAAGTGAAGCTTGGACCTTGTTGGTGGGACAGAAGTCAAGAGTGAGAGCAGTGGAAATGAGATATTTGACAGGAGCATGTGGAGTCACATAGAAAGAGAGACTGGCAAATAAGAAAGTGAAGGAGCATTGTGATGTGGATGTGGGTGTGATGGAAAGCATTAGGAGAAACACAATGAGGTGGTTTGGCCAGATGGAGAGGATGGAGAGCGACAGACTGACGAGGAGAGTGTATGTGAGTTAGGTGGAAGGGAGGAGAGGGAGGGGGAGGCCAGGGATGAGATGGAGGGATGGAGTGGAGAGGTATATGAGAGAGGGGGATGTGAGCTGGGAGCATGGCAGTGAAATGGCAGGGGACAGGACAACATGGAAGCGATTTGTTTGTGGTCACCCCTTACAGGATTACAGTGTCTGGCAATAGACAGATAGATAGAAGAAGTACACAATTTTATGCAACAGTCTGTGTCAATACACAGCACACCTGTCATGACATGATAGACACATAACACATATAGGCACATAAAACAATCACCACACAAACATTATCAACCCCTCTACAACAATATTCCACCTCTTGACACTCCCACACTAATGATGAAAAAACACTAAAATTTCATTGTTGTTATGTATATAACAGATTTCTTATTGCTTTTGATGACTGAACTGTCAACAAACTCAGTATCACATCTAATAATAAAGAGAGTACCAGTTTAAGCAACAACGAAATCGAACAAACATCTCCAGCCAATCAGAATCTCGGCAGGAACAGTGTTGCCATACATGCCTGGCCAGATTAATTGGTATGAGGTATACCAGCTCAGATTTGTTTCATAAATGCCATGTACCCAGCTTGCAGAATAGGCCCAAACAACATAAAACATAATGAAACACTGCACAGCATATGCCACACTTAAGACAAAGACATATCATCAAAAGTGTAAGGAACCTGTGGTTATGGGTATGCTCAATCAGACCGACCAGATTTGAGCAACAACAACAACTTATCCTCACCCTTCCTGCACTTGTTTATGCTTTAATCTCAAGCGATGGGCCCTACACTGGCTCAGCAGAACTAAGATCCTCCCTGTCTCAGGCTAACTGCTCATTCAGCATACACCTGTGGTAT
Organism: Coenobita brevimanus; assembly: GCF_032717465.1. Lineage (NCBI taxonomy): Eukaryota > Metazoa > Arthropoda > Malacostraca > Decapoda > Coenobitidae > Coenobita > Coenobita brevimanus. The sequence goes on from NC_137046.1 coordinate 29,914,620, forward strand.
TCACATCATGCTCTCTATAATCGTTTTTAAAGGCTCCAACATGCTTGCATGTGTCAGCCTATCATGCTCTCTATAAGTAATTTTCATTAGTAACAGCTAACATTCCTGTATCATCTCTACCCAGTTGCTCAATGACCACTTCCTGATTTTCTTGTACTATTTACTTTCCCAACTTCACAATCTCAACTCTCTAAAGTAGCCTTTTAACTTGTCAGTTATATCTTTCTGTGCCCTGGTCTTTTCCCTTTAACCCGTCACGTCCCGACCACTTTCGCACCTCAGACACCCCCCAGTCCCGACCATTTTTGGAAAAATTTTTTTTTGGCTAAAACATTCGCTTTTGGTGAGAAACATTGAAAATTCATAGAGAAATCGCTCACCTGAGGTTTAAAATACTCGATACAGGTAGGAGTACCTCCTTACCCTTACAGGGTTTTCTATCAGGCTGGCTGCAAAGAAAACGAGTTCTGTGGGAGGATATCTATTCCACACCACTCCTAAACGGTATTTATTTATTTATTTGGTACGAATTTATATGTAGTATGAGAGTATATTGGTTTTCAAATAGTAATATAGGCATTATAAGCCTTGTTTCACTCACTAACTCATCACCATTCCTGACCTTCTTTTGCCACATTACCTGATCATCATTTCTGACTGTTTCTTCCTCTAATGCTATGTAAACTTTGTCCTCCACATTGTCATCGATTGGGGAATCACTCTGGCCCTGAATGTCTTTATTGGCCAGGTCACTGGTAACAGGTGAATTGCCGAGACAATGGCGTGCAGGGGGGGAGGGGGGGTTATGCGGTGTAAGGCATTGTCCCTGCTTGGCATCTTGTAGAGGAATAGAGGAAGGTGTCCCGCGAATGCGTACGAAAAATCACGCACGAAAATTGAAAATTGTGCAAATTAGGGACCTTGCAATTGCAAAAGTACCAGTACGTTGACAGGACTGGCAAATGCAAAATGTTGCAACGTACCCATACGTCGACGGGACGTCTTGGGTTAAACACAAGATTTAGCACTGTACTTAACCAGTTAATGCTACATATCTCCACCATTCATTCATTCATTATATCACCTCCTCTTTAAAAACACTGCATCCACTTCATCATTCTAAAGGCTGCCTTCATCCGGCCATAGGCTAAACCTGCGACCTTTGTAGACTGCTTTAGACGGCCCCGACATTCACCGTCACTACCATACGTCTGGAACAAGTAATCTAGTTCCATGCCCATACACTTCAATGTAGCGACCCAAGATTAGAAGGTGGATGGATGAAAAGGTCAAAAAGAATGAGTTCTCTGATCTCATGTAAGCCAGCCAAATGGCCACACCAGACACCACATCCCAATATAGTTTAGTTACAAAGTTTATGGTATACAGTAATCCCTCGAGTATCTAACATAATAGAGCCAATGGCATGTCCGGGTAGTGGCTCCATCCAGATAGTGGACTTTTCCCCTGGCCCCCACTTATTCATAATCTAACTTTGAAAGCCAGTGTAAAAGAACACTACAGTATATCATACAACACTTGTTCCTGCTGTTTAACACCATCTGGTCAAGCAGACCTATAAACTATAGCCAAGCAATTACCATGGTCAAGCAGACCCATCAACCACAAATAAGCAATCATCACTGCAGAGACATTCCCTGAAAGAAAAAAAAAAAAAAAAAAAAAAAAAAAAAAAGGCTGCACAAGAATTATGCAGTGGGCATACAAAACATACTGGTAAAATGGAATAAAATCATGGTCAAATATAATAAAATCATGGTACAGTACAGTAAGCTAGAATAAAATCAATGTCAACACTCACGATTTGATCATCCCGCATCAATCTTACCCAGGATCTCCCTCTTCTAGGGTTAGCAATACCCTCTTTCTTTTCCCTGGTGAAATGACCATCATCACACACCCTAAGAAGAAGCATGCAGGAACAGGCAAGGCCTAAAGCAGGAAGGGGACCACCAAGAAAACTACCACATGAGCCGCCATAAAAACAATCCAGGAAGAGTCGCTTACTACACAGGCGACACGCATGAACTGACAGCGGGCAATGGGGGTGTCTGGTGGACGTAGGGTAAACAAACCAGCCTGACATGGTGGCACCACCATGCTGTTCTCGCCCATCCGGGTGGAAATATTTTGCGGGACCATAATTTAGAAACGGACGCAAGCATTTTGTCATGATGGTGGGAAAAAATATACAAATAATGGTCTGGAACTGCCAGATCACAGCGTCTGGGTAACAGATGGTCTGGGTAATGGCCATCCAGATAATCAAGAGACTACTGTACAACAAATTATTTATTTACTTCTCTGAGTACTGATATTTAAAACTGTAATGGCCATAAGAGATATTTAGATAACAGATTCCTGCACTCAAACTATGTCTGTTAAAACATTCCCTATGTACTCTGATAAAGTGCACCAACATCAAATATTACAGTACAGTACAATCCCATATATCCAATATCCAGATAACCGTGATTATTAGACAACTCCAGATAAGCAGGATTATCAGACAGCTAAAATTCGCTGACTGGTAAAAATATCAATAAAAATTAAAGTGTGCCCTGCTTTGAATGCCTGCCTCACCATGGACTTGTCATGTGTCATATGAGACTGGGTGAAGTTGGGTGAAGTGAGCCAAAGGTATTTCCTCTCCCCATTCGTTCCCCTCCTCTAATCTGGTCACCCTCCACACCTCTACATATCATCACTTTGCATACCGCTGCCACTCAGTAGACAAGTCTCTCGGTGTTGTGTTGTCATGACAGATGAGGTCATGTTGATTTCTATGTCTGTGATGTATCAAGCATTACCTTGAAAAAGAAACTGCACACATACAACTGACTTGAAAAAGGTGAACATTATTAGACACTAATGACAGAATATAATGTAGAAATTCAATAATTTATCATATCAAGGTCCAGGAACCCAAGCTCAAGGAATTTTTCATGAAAAGGGAGATGAGCAAGTACATTAAAAAAAGGCATACTCTTCATCAGCCAAAAACAGAAGATCTAGATTTAGCAGTGTATCAGTGGTTTTGCTTAAAAGGATCTATGGGAGCACCTATTTCCGGTCCTCTTATACATTCGACCCTTGATTTCCTGAACTAAAAAGGCGAAAGACCAGTCTGGGAACCCCAAAAGTTCGGCCCCACATACCATTCCCCCGACTATTACCATACTTTGTCTGAATTCTCCAATGTTGTCCGGCAATTTTAACGATATTCTAGAGCATTTTGGAATGTAAGCTACCTATACCAACATAACTAACATACACAGTACATAAAATAATAACACTGATGCAATAACAACAATAATAACTGGCACAATAGCAGTATTTTGCTAACTACAACCCTAAGAATGGTTGGTTTGACAGTTGTTGACAAGAATATGGATGATATGATAGAAGATCGGAAAGCTGAGGAAAAAGAGGAAAATGAACCAGGAATGGAACACCACAAGGTGAGCCAACCACTGATCAACTGACCGAGATACAAACACGCAAATCATCAGATGTGATCTCGATCTTGGACCGAATCAGCAATTTTAATTGGAAAATATTTTAATCTTTATCACCATATAGGTTTGCACACTTAATTATCTGAAATTCAGTCAAAAATTTGCGCTTAATTTAATTATTAATAGAAAATCAGGATTCAGAGCGAAAATTTCTTAAAGTCAGCAGAAGTGTTTTGCCTCTAGCCAAACAACTCGCCTTGATGGACTTTTGTTTTGTATAAATAACGGTTTACAATGCAGCTACATTTTTTGTACTCAAAATAAATATTTATGCAAAACAGAAGTCTGTCAAAGTGTGCTGACAATCTGAAGGGGAAATACCTGCTAACACTGGTGCACTTTAGCTCTGAAACCTAATTTCTTAATGAAGTTATATTAGGCACAATATTTTGGCAGATTTCAGGTAATTAGGTGTGTATATGCCACTGTGGTGAAAAAAATTAAAATATTTTCCAGTAAAAAGTACTGATTTGCTATTTAGTCGCACCGAGTCAGGTGAGCTGACGATCTGAAGGGGAAATATCTGCTAACATTGGCGCATTTTAGCTCAGAAACCTATCTATCTATCTGTCTATTGCCAGATGCCATAATCCCATAAAGGGTGGCCATTTGACTTTGAGTTATTTGTTTTACGGGGAGGGGAACTAACCCTCCACCAACCCACTTGCTGACACGTAGGAAGCACGTATGGTTTGGTTATATGGTTACCACCCTGTGCTGTAAATGGTTTCTTGGCTTACAGGAAACCATTTGGCTTGTCACTCAATGCAAAGCCACCTGTAAAGGAAAGAAAAGTAATAAGAAGTGACAGGAAAGATGGAAGAAATTGGGAGAGAGGAGGGCAGGCACAGAAACAGAATGATAAAGGCTAAGGAAGAAGTAGGCAGCACTACATCAAGTGAGTGGATGACAGTCACCACCACCTACCACTAAAGCTAATTATTGTTATATTAAGTATAATTTTTTTTTAGCAGATTTCAGATAATTAGGTGTGTATGAGGCACTATGGCAAAAAAATTAAAATACTTTCCACTGAAAAGTGCCGATTTGGTATTTAGTTACACCGAGCCGGATGAGCTAAGTGCATAGGAAGGGATCCCACTGATTTTGTCCGTAAGAAAATATTTTTTTGTTTTTATTACTTGAGAATTTTATTGTGTCCAAGCCTTCCTTAAATTTTACTGTATTATGCAATAAACTATTTATAGTGGCATTTGAGAAAGGTAAGAGGCAAATGAGATACTGCCACAAGCTAGAAGGAACTGGTGGGGTGAAGCAGCCTAGTGGCCAAGATGCATTTCATGTATGAAAATATATTCTTGTGTGTGTTACAAATGGCCTTTATCAAGTCAAAACTTTGCTAAAATTATACTGTGCCGTGCAGCAGAATGCTTATAGTTTTATATGAGAGAATGATGGCCAGACTTTTGTGCGAATCCCGGACTTGTACAGGCATTTGTCCGGCATTTGATAATACTGTCTGGCCTCAGCCCATGTCCGTGAAATCCGAAAACCGGGAAACAGGGGTACAGGAAATCAAGAGTCAAGTGTATGAGAAAAAGAAAGAAATTTACAGTAAAAGTAATATAGAAGATGAATGTGATTTCCTTGTAGACGGGCATGGAAAACATAAACTTGGCATTCAGCGAGTCAGCAAATCAGCAGAAGAATTCTGAGAAGAATTCAATAGGCTTGTGGCCAAACATAACCTGCAAAGCAAATTTATAACGCATCTGCGTCAGGCCTGCTGTGGAGATATTTTCCCCAAACTACTTTAGCTGGTCCAAAAGAAAAAGCAGTGCAAGGGTTTAAGAACAAGAAAGACCATGTAGGTATGCTGTTATGTGCTAGTGCAGCAAATACTCACAGGGTGATGTTATTCACAGTAGGTAAATATGGTAACAGTAACGATGCATTTATTTTACTTCTGCAAAACAGCTGAATGGCAAGTGAGGGGTGGCGTGATGGTGGTTATGTGGGGAGGAAAAAGACGGGTGGGCCATGATCAAATACGGTACACAGCTGACGTGTGAACACAAGAGTCATGACAATTGTACAGTAAAACATTTCTTTCCCTATAATCAGTTCACGTACAGATATTCAAGACTTATTTCTACCCTGATGGTTCTGTAGCTATTTCTTCTACTGATCAAGCAGATCTCTTCGCTCAGATTTTCTCCTCCAATTCCACCTTAGACGAATGCAGTGCTGTTCCTCCATCACTTCCCCCCTCTGACTCCCTCAGGTCTGACATTAAAATTTTTTCAGCTGATGTATTTTCTGTCATCACAGGCCTCAATACTAACAAGGCATATGGGCCTGATGGAGTCCCTCCTGTTGTCCTCAAGAACTGTGCTTCTGTGCTTACACCCTGCCTAAGTAAACTCTTTTGCCTTTGTCTATAAACTTGTACCTTTTCCTCTTGCTGGAAGTTTGCTCTCACTAAGCCAGTCCCAAAGAAGGGTGACCATTTCCAACCCTCTATCATCCAACTGCTTTAACATCCTGTGTCTCAAAAGTTTTCGAGTCAATTCTTAACAGAAATGTTTTAAAGCATCTTTCCTATCACAACCTTCTTCCTGATCATCAGTATGGGCTCCTTCAGGGGTGCTCCACTGGCGATCTCACCTACCTTTCAGACTCCTGGTCATCCCCCTTTTGGGACTTTGGCGAAACCTTTGCCATTGCACTTGACATCTCAAAGACTCTGGAACGAGTCTGGCATAAATCTTTAATTTCCAAACTGCCCTCTTAAAGTTTCTATCCTCCTATCTGTGCCTTCATCTATAGCTTCCTTTCTGGTCGTTCTATAGCCACTGTTGTAGATGGCCATTGTTTTTCTCCTAGATCTATCAACAGTGGTGTTCCTCAGGGCTCTGTCCTATCACCAACTCTCTTCCTTTATTTATCAATGACCTTCAAAGCTGTACATCTAACTCTATCCACTCGCATGCTGATGACTCCACCCTTCACCTTTCCATTCAGTTCCCACAACGTCCATCTCTGCAGTTACTTCAACAAACAGGGGATGAGGCTATGAGACACCTAATGTCTGATTTGGTTTGTGTCTCTGACAGAGGTAAAAATAATCTTCTTGTTTTTAATGCCTCAAAGACTCATTACACTTATCAACCCAAAAAAATCTTCCACAGGTGTACCCAATAATGTTTATAATATTAAGCTTAATCCTGCATCATCCTTGAACATACTTGGGGTTTCATTCATTTGGGACTTATCTTGGAAAGATCATATTACATCTCTTGTAAAATCTGCTTCCAAGAGATTAGGTGTGCTAAGCTGACTCCATACCTTCTTTACCCCTGCACAATTGTAGACTCTATACAGGGGTTTTATCTGCCCCTGTGTAGAGTACAAGTCTCATGTGTGGGGATGCTCCCCACATACAGCTCTTCTCAACAAGGTAGAGTCAAAGGTTTTCCGTCTCATTAACTCTCCAACTCTTACTGGCTCCCTTCAACCTGTCTCTTTGCCACACTGCTGCATCTTTATCTCTTTTTATCACTACTTCAATGGTCACTGCTCCTCTGAACTGTTTGCTTGCATTCCTCCACCTCTACAACAGGCGCGTAGCACCTGTCTGGCAGAAAACTCTCATCCCTTTTTTGTCCAACTCTCTAATGCAAGAGTTAACCTTTACTCCCAGTCCTTCATTTATGCAACAGGTAAACTCTGGAACTGTCTCCCTCTGTCTGTATTTCCAGGTAGCTATGATCTCCAGTCTTTCAAACGCAGCGTGTCCAGGCATCTCGAAATGATCGGATCTTGAATTTGGCTCTCTCTTGTATTTTGTTTTTCTCTTGGAGGGAACAGTTATTGTGGGCTCGTGGCCTTTGGTTCCTTCTTCCTAGCATTAAAAAAAAAAAAAAAAAAAAAAAAGTTTATTTTTAATGTTCTCATGAGCAAATATTCTATATCTTCTGTATCTATACCATAATCCCATATGAGGTGCCCACAAACAAATCACCTCCATATTGCTGTGTCCCCTGCCATTTTGCTTCCCTACCCCAAACTTAAACCCCCCAATTCTCATTTACTACTCTAACCCATCCCAACATCTCATCCTTGGTCTCCCCCCTTCCCCCCCTCCACCTCACTCACAAACTCTCCTCATTAATCTCTCACTTTCCACCCCCTCCACACGGCCAAACCACCTCAAAGAATTTCTAACACTTTCTCTCACATTTACACCCACACCACAATGCTCCTTCACTTTCTCATTTGTCGGCTGTCTCCCCGTGTAACTCCGAACGATCTTCTCACATGACTCATTTCTACTGCTCTCACTCACGACTTGTGTCCTTCTGACAAGGTGCAAGCTTTGCTTCCATATGTCAGAGTGGGTATCAAAATACTATCATGCAGAGACTTTTTTTTTACTTCATGCTCACTTCCCCATTTCTTATCACTGCTTTCAATAAACCAGCAACTTTTCATCCTTGTTGTGCTCTCTCAAGCACTTTCTCCTCTAAACTTCCATCCTTACTCATCACAACACCCAAGTCAGTACTTGAAAGTACTCATATTTTCCATTTACTCACCATCAAGCCTCCCTGTGCACTCAATGACTTCATTTCTCACGAAGATCACGACTTTACTCTTCCCTACAAGCACCTTTAAATTCCATTCTTACATACAGTATTCTCCCAAACTCATTCACCAAGCCTTGCAGTTCCCCTTTGTCTTCACTTAAAAATACAGTATAATTTGTAGCATAATCTGTAGCACCAGCCGATCAGGATGGTATTCCTAAGAGGCATGGGAATGATTGTGATGGGGAGAGCTGGATCTTCTGTTTCACTAGCTACCTAACCATCCCCTTTGCTGACATTTTCAGTGTGATACTAACATGGAGAGTTGACCATCATACTCTCCCAAACACTTCCGCTAACTACCTCATAAACTACACAACATGCGTCTTACATATCACAGAATGTACCCCACTACATCATAGGGGTTGACACCAACATGGGCATGCGGGCAGAAAACTTTGCCCCCACTACCTAGTGGCGGACCTTTTGAAGGGAGGCATGACAAGGGTTCCTCCAGTATAGATCCTGGGGGCAGGGTGAGATGGGGCTTGAACCTGTGCTAGAGGGTACAGAGCACTGCAGTCCCCATGCTGCAGCTCCCACCCAATAGAGGGGGCCAGGGGTGCACCCAGGGGGGGGGGCCACCGGGCCTGGCCCCTCCCCCCCCTTAGCTCTCTGGATCCTTAAAAAATTTATGTATATTTATTTCGATTACAGCAAAACATGAAAAATCGGCAAGTACAAACAAAGAGTAACACATGAGCCAGCAGCTCCCTGACTCTAAACCTGCATGTGACCTCCCGGTGATTATCGGATTACCTGACCTCACCACTACAGGCCCCCCCTTAGAAAATTCCTGGGTGCGCCCCTGGAGGGGGCCCAAACCGCTCCAAGGCCACTACCACAGCCACTGGTGAAGGCTGGTGGGCTAGGGGTCCCAGATCTATTGCCTGGACCTGGGACTGTACAAAGGGTAGGCCTGGTGGTATATCTCTCCCCCTTTATCATTTTACTGATTATGACCAAGTTAAGGAATGAATTTCAAAGCAAGCCTGAAGACACTAAATCACCCAGGGGGATCAGAGTGGCATTGTGGAATGTGAGAAGTCTGAGGGGTAGAGCTGAGGAAGTGGTTGAGGTAATGAGTAGGAGGTGGGTGGATGTGGGGTGGATCAGCCAGAAAGACTGCTGCGAGGGACTGTTATTATAAGTTGTTTTGGCAGAGTAAGACAGATGGATATGGGGGTGTGGGTGTGTTGGTCTGGGAGAAATGGTTGGAATATGCCATGAATGTTATCAAGGCAAGTTATAGGATAAGAGTAGTGAATATTTTGTTCAGTGAGGTAATGTTTGCAATTATATCAGTATATGCTCCACAGGCGGGCTTGGATGAGGCAGAGAAGAATAAATTTTGGGATGACTTAATAGGTGTAGTAAGTGGTATGGGGGATGATGAGATTGTAGTATTAGGGGGGGGATTTAAATAGTCAAGTAGGAGAGGCAGCTCAAGGATATGAAGGAGTACATGAGGGATGTGCATGTGGTACAAAAAACGAAGAAGGGGAAACGATACTCGAATCCGGGGAGGCAATGAACATGACTGTGTGCAACACACACTTTATGAAAAGAGAGAGTAGGTTGATTATATAAGAGTCCGGGGAAAATAGCAGCCAGATGGACTATTTCCTGGTTAGGAGGGCTGATAGATGGTTGGTGAGGGATGTTAAAGTTATAGGGAGCGAGGCGTTTGTGCAGCAACACAAGCTATTGATATGCAACATGCTGCTTATGGAGCAGGTGATGAAAAAGAGGACCTATGCACCCAGGAGGAAAATATGGAAGCTGAAAAACCAATCAGTAAGGGATGCCTTTCACAGCGAGATGAGGACAGTGGTGGCTGAACAAGGTGACATTGACATAAGTGTTAATGAACAGTACAGAGCCCTCAGGAGCAACGTCTTGAGAGTCACTGATTCAGTATATGGGTGGACAAGAGGCCCACCATGACACAGAGTAACTTGGTGGTGGTATGAGGGTGTAGAAGCTGCAGTTAAGGAGAAGAAAAGGTTTTTCCAGGAATGGAAGAAGGGCAGTAACAAAGAGGAATGTTTGTCTGCCAGAGTTGGGCTAGAAAAGAGGTTTACAGGGTGAAGTCTGAGTCAAAAAGATTTTTATTTGATAGAGTAAATAGTGTGGAAATGAAAAATATGATATTTAAGGTGGCAATTCAGATCAAGAGGGAGAATAAGGATATCATAGGTGAGCAGTATGTGAAGAACAATGAAGGAAGGGTAGTGGTGAACAATGGGGACATTAAAGACGCATGGAGATAGCTATGGGATCTTTGTACGCAGCATATATTAGGAGTGTAAAGCTGTATGGTAGTGAGAATTGGGCAGTAAAAGAAAAGGATATATGCAGGCTCAAAAATACAGAAATGACAATGATTAGGTGGATGTGCAGTGAGTCCCTAAGTACAAGGCCTGGGAGGGGAGCTAGGTTTACAATGGAAGAGTTGAGGGGTAGGATGGGACTAGAGTATATTGGTGTTGTGACGAGGAGAGGTAGATTGAGATGGTTTGAGCATGTGGAGAAGATGGGAGATGATAATTGGGTGAAGAAAGTGACAAGTGTTAATGTTAGGGGTAGGGCTGCGAGAGGCAGACCGAAAAAGACCTGGGACGGGGTCACTGAGTGTGAACTCAAAGGGACTGAATAGGGCAGCTGAAAGAGATTGAGCAGCATGGAAAGTCATGATTAGGTGACCATGACCAACGAATGCATGAATTTTGGAGCCTTCAAAAACAATCGAACAAACAGAAAAGCAAGTTTCCAACCGTTGCCGTCACCCATTAAGGTCGCTACAACATCCACTGCCCTACCTTGTACCTCTTTCTAACTCCATCCATATACAAACTGAACAACCATGGAGATATGAAACATCCCTATTTCAATCTAACATTAGGCAGGAGGACACTTGTGGAGGGAGGGGACAGTGTTACTGGGGGAAGGGGGACGGAGGAGTGATGTGGGGGAGGGAAGGCAGTGACAAAGGGAGTGGAGAGTCAATGGCAAAAGGAGAGGGGGGGAGGTTGTGGTATATGGAGGGGGAAGACTGGTGGAGAGAGAGAGAGAGAGAGAGAGTGGAATAGGGAGGAGAACAGCAGTGTAGGGAGGGAGATGTGACAGTGGTGTGGGTGGGGGCCAGTACTGTAAAGAGGGGCAGACAGTGGTGTAGGAAGGGATGACAGAAGTGGCTGATTTGACGAGTAGTAAAGGTAAGAGGACAGCAGTTGAGGGAAAATGAACAGTGATGCAAAGATGAAACAAGTACTGTACTCACTTGTGTCCCATTTCATGGGCAACTACATAAACTGCCATAAAGGAGCGTCCCTCATTCATGGTACATGACTGAAGTGGTCTGCACATCCCTCCAACCCATGCAAGCCCAATCACTGAAGACTGGCCAGATGAGTGGAGATCTAACCTGCAATAAAAGCAAAAGTTAGAGGCAACAATCAATAAAACAAATTCTTCCGTAATCAAAATGCAATGTTTGATGGCCTCTCGAGGAATTAGTGCCTGGAAAGCTATAACATCCCTACAACATGCTCAATAACCTCTTTTATCTCCTAATCACTTTGGATACTAACAAAACTATACCATTAATGATTAACCCATACATTGTTGTACATTGCAGAGCCGTAGTGCACCCTCAAGGGGAAAAAAAAAATCTCTAATTTGTTTTCGTCTTTCTGACTGACAAAGGATGTGTTAAAGTATATGATATGTACTGTATACCATTTTCAGGATGACATATCTCAGTTTTGCTGCTAAAGTGTTTCGAAATGTGGAAAGTTTGGAAAACCGAAAAAAAAAAAAAAAAAAAAAATATATATATATATATATATATATATATATATATACACACACACACACTCACATATATATATATATATATATATATACATTTTTTCATTCATTCATTCATTGCCAGATGCCATGTATCCCAAATGGGGTGGCCAAGGGCTTAGAGTTAATTGTTTTAGAGGGAGGGGCACTAATCCTCCACCAACCCCACTTGACACGTAGGGATGCCAACAGCATCTGGTGTTCCCAGGTGGTCACCCATCCAAGTACTAACCAGACCCAACGTTGCTTAACTTCGCTGATCGGACGGGAAGCGGTGTACTCAACGTGTTATGGCCGTTATACATACAGGTAACTCGCACGGAACACGATCTCACGGAACGCGCTCGCAATTATACGCGGTAAGGGCTGGGATACATATAAGACAACGTAAGATTAAAAAAAACATTATGAAAACTACAAATTAACGCAGGAGAGGCCTTTGAAAGATCAAATCCTCGAACGTCACCGCAGCGCGCGGTTTGTTTTGATTACGTGACGATCTAGGCGGGAACTTATTCAGTGAGTGAGACATTCCCGAGTACAGTAGCACAGTATTTGTAAGTTAAATATTTACAGTACTGTACTGTTCTGGTAAGTTTATGTGCAACTTAAAGTACTATTAAATAACGTTAAAGCAAGAAATAAAGTCTTATAACCAGTTTACCTGATAGGCGTCAGAATATTGCCTATTTTATTTGTTCGTTTTTTCCACAGTGCTGTTCAGTATTTGTAAGTTAAATATTTACTGTTCTCGTATGTACTGTACTTGTAAGCACTTAAATAAAGTTAAATCATTAAATAAAGCCTTGTAACCAGTTAACCCGAATTATATGATTACCCATGATCGGCTTCGGAATATTGCCTTTTTGTTTGTTCGTTAAACTCTTACTGTACTGCTTTTCTACAGTACTGTATTTGCAAGTTAAATATTTACTGTTCTGGTATGTACTTGTAAGCAATTAAAGCATTAAATAAAGCCTTGTAACCAGTTAACATGATTTATATGATTACCCATGATCGGTGTCGGAATATTGCCTTTTTTTTTGTTTGTTCGTTAAAGACTTATAATAAGAGAAAAATACATTTTTGTCTTGGTATCTTTACCTATTTGCTCAGGTTTGCTGTAATGGTTTGCAACTTGTAGAAAACTGTGAAAACTTTCGGGAAGTGAACGAAAATCTGGGACATGACCTTGACCTCACCGTCTCAAGTATCATCTGTCAGTTCACCACCGGCTATCGTGATGAGTGGATGTACGATTTTTTCGCTCGTGGCCATGCCTAACCACACATAGTTACACCCATTATCTCGACCCAGACAGAAAATACAACCTTTTTCCTCCCTTGCAAAACACAAACAACCACCCTGTTTACGAGACAGCAATATATATTGCGAAAATAACAAGGTAAAATGATAAAGATGAACGTAAAATGATTGAGAAAGATGAACATGTTATGACGGAAGAAATACGTTTTCCCTGTCTGTAAACGTATTTATTTCTGCTTTGTATCTGTATTCGTAATAATTAGACTTATTGTTAGTTCTGAAACTGCATTACGATTCTATTTTTAGGCATTCTCGTGGTGTGGGAGCTGGAAGTTGTGACACAACTTCCTTATTGCTAATCGGACTGACCCTCCACTTTATTCTCCCGTGGCAGAGTCTAGCCTTGGAGGACGTGCAGTTTTCTCATTTAGGACTGAAAATTCAACTCTTTCGCTCCCTTTTCCAAGCATGGGCACAACGATAACGTAAAAAATAACTCGAAACTACCATAAACATATATCAAAAAGGAGAAAATGTATTCATAACATTTTTTCCAGCCATTCCTAACAGATTATGTACTGAAATCATTCGATATCACAGTACTGCATTTCTAAGTTAAATATGTACTGTTCTGGTATGTACTTGTAAGTTAAAGCACTGGTACCAGTTAACCTAATTTATTACCTATGATCGGCGTCGGAATGTTTCCTTGTGTTTACGTACAGTATTTGTGTGTTGAAGTTTTGCTCAGGAGTACTGTATTTGTGAGTTATAACATTAAATAAACCTTCTAACCACTTAAAGTGCTTTCTAGTGACAGATAACAGCAAAACAACACATTTGGGGGGTCTAGGGAGCAAAATACGGAGTAGTTTAAATATACGCGATTTCGCACCTAACACGGCACGGTAGGAACGAAACCCTCGTGTTCCGTGCGAGTTACCTGTACATATATATATATTATATATATATATATATATATATATATATATATATATATATAGTCAATCCTCATAAATCGCGTGTTCATAAATCACGGATTCATAAATCACAGCTAGGTGGCAGTCAGACTGCCGGCATCCTTAAATCGCTGTTAAGTCACGAAAATCGCGGACCTAGGCACCCAAGTGGGCCTTTTCCGAGGAGAACTGTAAACCGCGGCATTCAACTGAAAATCGCGATCCAACAACCAATCACCGCGTGTCCCTGGTGGCATGTGTGCATATTAATGCCGCCATGTTGTATGTTCTTGTCCAGCCAGTTCGCACACTACAGACTGTCGCCGTGGAATACAACAGTTACCTGCTTTCTTTGTGCAACTTCCCCCCACCCCCTACCTGCCATGGCCCCTCCTGACCCCCAAATGAATTGCTCTAAGCAGTATGGCGTTAAGAGGCCGCCGCCATTGTCGTACAGTCAACGTTTGGAGCTCATTCATCGTGTTGAGAAGGGAGAGAAGTTTTCAAGGCTGGCGAAAGAGTTTTGAAAGAACGAGTGCTGAGAGGTTCTAAGTTCTTCCCAACACCACCCCACTCCATTCACTTAAGCAATTTCGTCCTAGGATTAAGGTGAGATCCCTTAACATCGCTTATTTCTATTTAATAAATGCACTGAATATTCCTAAATTTTGTATGTTTGTGTTTGATGGTGCCTAGGTAGGTGTAGGTATGGTGCTATGGGGGGTGGTTGGCCAAAGTCCAGACCCAAATTCATTTTTCACATAAGAGTTATCATTCATAAATCACGGAATTCGTACATCACGGCAGCGGTCCAGACACAAATTGCCGCGATTTATGAGGATTGAGTGTGTGTGTGTATATATCTATTCACATATATATATATATATATATATATATATATATATATATATATATATATATATATATATATATATATATATATATATATATATATATATATATATATATATATATATATATATATATATATACTGTATATCTAATATATATCTATATATATCTATTAAGGCATCTGAGGCATCTGACAGCAAACCCTTTTCTGTATCCTCCTACTTTCTCTATACTCATTTTAAAGCCAAAGGTGGCTGTTGTGTATATATACGCAACGACTTATCTTGCTCTCGTGTTCCTGAACTTGATTCTTCTGAATTCTCCACACTCTGGCTTCGGCTTTCCTGTCATTCTCTGACTAAATATATCTGTGCTGTTTACTTATCCCCTAATTCTACTGACTATCAAAAATTCTTCGACTATCTTACTTCTACGATGGAACACATTCTATCCATTTCTCCTTTCTCTGAAATCTCCTTTCTTGGAGATTTCAATGTTCACCACCACCTTTGGCTCTCCTCTCCTTTCACGGATCCACCTGGTGAACAAGCCTACATCTTTTCTATCCTTAATGACCTAGAGCAGCCTGTACAGCACCCTACCCGTATCCCTGACCGCCTTGGAGAGAGCTCCAACATACTTGACCTCTTCCTCACAACTAATCCTTCTGCTTACTCTGTTAATCTTTTCTCTCCGTTGGGCTCCTCTGATCACAACCTTATTACCTTAACCTGTCCTATCACTCCGGTACGGCCCGTGGACCCTCCAGGGAAACGCCGTCTGTGGCATTTTGGAGCCGCAGACTGGGAGGCCCTCAGGCAGTACTTCTTTGATTTTCCCTGGAATGATTATTGCTTCCATGGCCGTGAGCCATCTGAGTGTGCCTTGCGCATTACGGAGGTTATTCTCTCGGGCATGGAAGCATACATTCCTTTCTCATATCCTTTGACTAACGCAAGAAAGCCTTGGTTTAATCACGCTTGTTCTAATCCTGTCCACAACAAGGAGAGGGCCTACAAAAGGTACCGGAGCCAACCCACCCCTGAATCACATCATCTTTACGTTTCTGTCCGGAATCGTGCTAAGTCTGTTCTTCGCTCTACTAAAAATAATTTCATCCATACTAAATGCTCTCAACTCTCCAACTCGAATTCTTCCCGCTCCTTCTGGCATCTTGCCAAAAATCTTTCTAACAACTTTACCTCATCATCCTTCCCTCCTCTTTTCTACTCTGATGGTTCTGTAGCTATTTCTTCTACTGATAAAGCTGATCTCTTCGCACAGACTTTCTCCTCCAATTCTACCTTAGACGATTCCGGTGCTGTTCCTCCATCACTTCCCCCCTCCGACTTCCTCATGGCTGACA